>NC_044563.1:69809595-70112373 GCF_007565055.1 Rhinopithecus roxellana | reverse complement strand
CTGGCTTCAAACTCCTGAATTCAAGAGATCCTCCCACCCCTCCCACCCAAAGTGCTGGGATTACAGGCATGTGCCACTGTGCCTAGCGGGTCATCAGTCTTTGGGATGCTGTTGACAAAGCCATTTGATGATATCAAAGAGAGAATGAAGCAGAAGGTTTTTTGGCCCCTCTGCTTGGGATGCCACTTGCAGACAGAACTCTCCACAGGTTTACCATCCAGTGAAGGATCACCTGTTTATAGCCTGTGTAAAGTCAATGATGATTCTTGGAAACAATTCCATTCTCATATACATCTTGACGTTTCATGGCTGAGTCATTTGTCAGAGTGCTCTGGCTTCAAATATACCTTCAAGTCTTAAGACGTGAACTTTTGAGGTGCAGGAATCAGCAATTCTAAAAGTCACAGGTCTTCCATCCAATGTCCTGGTTGCCTTCCAGATCCTGTTCTAACAAACGTATCTCCAAATCTCAGTTGCTTAACCCCATACAAGTTTATGCGCTGAGAACATCAAGATGAAGGTATGGTCCATGAACTAGCAGCATTGGCATTACCTGGGAGCTTGTTAGATAGAATTCAGAATCTCAGACCCACTTCAGACCTACTGAATCAGAATTTCATTTTAACAAGATCTCCAAGTGGTGTGTAAGCACATTAAAATTTTGGAAGTGCTGCCCTAGATTACCAAAGTATCCTTGATGGTTCTCATAGCTGAGGGATAAAAGAAAATCAGACACAATGAAATAGAAATAGGAGAAAACAAACAGAGGCGGTTCAACCTGCTGGCAAATCTTGAATTATGCCAAACTATGTAAAGTCTATGCCTGAAATCTCAGCATATGAGTGCCCATGGCATGAGCTATTGGAGCCAGCCTTGGCTCATGACCAGTGTATTGTTCAGTTAGATGGTCCTTCTCCTTCTATGCTTGATTACTGGGGGGACAGATGCCAGGGCAGGCTGATTTCCATTTCTTCAGCTTACCTCTTTGCCATTACTGCCTGGGTGTGCAGGTGGGAAGAAGAGGAACTAATTGAGTGCATTTGATTATAAATGGAAAATACAGCACAGTTTTTCCCCCATGTGGCACCCCAAAGAGCTAACATTAAGGGGGTGATTACTGGCCCTTTATTATTTTCATTTTGGTAAATCTGGTTTTCTTGCACCCCCACACCTATGTTCAAGGTTAATTCTGTGTTATTTTCTCCCTGCAGGCCTGTGCTGAGTGCCACAGGGAACAGCATTTAGCAACACCAAGCAGGAGAGGCAGAGAAAGCAGCAATAACTCCACATATGACTTGGAAATTGGCTCAGTCTCATGGCAGGAGATGTGTGTTTTTGTGGTGTTAAGTGTGAAGGAGTGAAAGCAGCCAGTGATCAGGAGCGCCAACGCAGCTCCTTCCCAGGAGCCTTCCCGGCTGCTTCCCCTTTGTGGGAGATGTGCTGGAAGGAGTACTAAGAGGAGAGATACTTTGCTTTAGTAGGATGGCACCTTTGGGAAAGAGACGTGAGAGTGAGTGTGCAGAGAGCTTGGGCTGAGTGCAAGAGATAAGTGGGATGCATCGTGTCTTAGAGGCAATCAAGCAAGAGAGGATGGGGTGGCATGCGCTTCAACTCTCTAGCCCCTCCTTCCAGGGCAGAGCCATTTTAGAGACCCACGCCTTTTCCCATCCATAGGCTGCTGAAGCCAGAAACAGCCCAGCTCTTAAGAGGGGAGCAGACAGTTACATCACCGGTCTGGGCAGTATCTTCTCAGCCTAAACCATTATTTCCTCCCTTCTTTTAACAAAGACTCCGAGTTTCCCCACCCAATATCCAGTCTCCATTTTCTTCCTAACTGAATGTTGACTTCTTCCCCCTGGGGAACAAGATATCAAGGAAAATGATGCACCTTGTTTGCCTCCCTTGCAAGTGGGCCTGGCTCATCCATCAGAGGTAAGCAGAAGTCATCAGGTGGAACTTCCAGGCAAGTCCTTCAATGAAGCTGACTCAGCTGGGGGATGGTTTTTCTCTTTCTTCTTCTTTCTGCCTAATATGTGGACATCTGTTCGGATCTTGAGGCAAATTCAATGACAGAATCACATCCTAGAGGTAATAAAGCAGACATTTAGGAGGACACTGGTTACTGATGACTGCTATATCTGCCTACGACTGGATTTCAGTATAAGAAGCCACTTGTTTGAATTTTCTGTGCATGCAGGGAATTCCATTCTAAGTGCTATATCTCTTGCCTATGCTGCCTGTATTAGGTAGGGAAAGTAAATTTATCTGCTGTAACAAACAACTTCCAAACCTTAGTAGCTTAACCCAACAAAAGTTTGTTATTTATGTTGAGACAAATGCATACGTAACTGGTTGGCCAGCAGCTTCCCTGGGACCCAGGGACATGTGGTCCTTCTGTCTGTGTCTCTACTGAACCATATGCCCTTCACATCTTCTATGTGGCAGCAGCTGGAGAAAGTAAGCAGGACTAGCACATGAGTGGTTTTATGGGCCATGCTCTGATGAGGCATAGTCAGCGTTCACTGAGATTTCATTGACTAGAATTCAGTCACATGGCCACAGAGGGTGCTGGGAAGTGTAGTTTGGGTATATGCTCAGGAGGAAAAGGAAATTAATTTTGGTGAATACATCATAGTTTGCCAACCACACCTAGAAAAAAAGGAAGAGAAAAGGAAAACAAAGGAAGGAAAAAGAAAGAGAGAGGAAGGAAAGAATGAAGGAAGAAAAGAAGGAAAAAAGGAAAGAAAGAAGCAAAAAGAAAATAAAGAGAAAGAAAAGGAAAGAAAAAAAGAGAAAAGACCAGCAAATGCTCAATTGTTCTCTAGAGGTAATTAAAACATGTTTTCTGAGGCCCAGAATATGTCAATTGGTAGAAGAATGGAATCAATGAATGTCATTGATTCCAAATGGATTTATGTGTTATCCAGCATTCCCTTCCTTCAGAAGGGTCTTGTTCAGCACCTCCATGCACAGAACACTGTGGCTACAGTTCACTGGGGATGAGGGGAAGGCTCTCTATGAAAGCCAGTGTGGATTCACAGCCCCAGCAGAGGCCAGACTAGTGGAGGCTATTCTGTTCAGGAAGGCTAGTGGCCCAGGAGCTAGATAGATCTTGGCCAGAATCTGGGTTCTTTGTTGTAACCAAACCTGAGGCTTACCCTGAGCAGGCAACTCCCCTTTTATGGGCTTTGTTTTCTCTATTTCCTGATTTGTAAAGTAGGAATAATAATAATAACTGCCGTATGTGTGTCCCTCTTTCGTTAGGAGTAAGTAATGTAATAAAGCTCTTGGCCCAGAGTAGAGGCTCAGTAATTGCCAACTGTTGTTCTCAGCTACTTCGGCCTTCTCTTTAGTTGGCCTCTTGTTGCCTATGGAGCAAAACGTCACAGCCTGGTGAATGAGACCGTTCTCTCTCTGCCTGTACCTGTATTTCCAGCCTCATCTCCTACCACATTGTTCGTTTATAGTTCTGCTTCACACCTGAACTTCTACTGTTCCCTAGGCCCCGCCAGGCCCTTCTGACCTGCCAGGCCAGTTCTGCAACCTGACACCTCTGTTCCTGTTGCTCCGTTTACTTCTAATGTGGGGTATCTCATTCTTGGCACTACTGCTGACATTTTGGCCCAGGTCATTGTTGAGGAACTGTTCTTGCATTATAGGATGTTTAACAACATCTCTGACCTCTACCTACTAGAAGCCAGTAGCACTCTCCTGCCCATAGTCATGACAACCAAAAATGTCTCCAGACATTGCCAAATGCCCCTGGGGGCACAATCACTGCCTGTTGAGGACCCCTGTTCTAATGTCTTGCACTCCCTTGTCTGGAAGGAGTACTAAGAAGAGAGATGCTTTGCTTTAGTAGGAGGACAGCTTTGGGAAAGAGCCTACACATATTTGAATCCCTACCTATAATGTCAGTCCCCACTGTAAAACTTCCCCGTCTTCTCGAAAAATAACCAAATATGAATCGCCTTGTCCTCTGTGGCTTCATGGCGTTTCATTTCTTTTTTTTTTTTGTTTAGCATTTACTTCTCTTGTTCTCATCTATCTGTCCACTAGACTTGCTGCTATCTTGTTCATCTCTTTATCCTCAGCGTCTAGCAGAGTTTCCAGATGCTTTTTTTAAATCACAAAGTAAATTAAAAAAATATTTAAAGTTAAATGAATAAATGAATGACTGCTGAGTAAATAAATGCCTTCTCAAAAGACAGATTGCTGTTTATGATTAATTTGAACAGTGGAGCTACTGTCTGATTAAAATGAAAGCTGAAAGTATGAGTGCTGCTGAGCGCTTGGGTGGGTTCAAGGAACCATAGAACTCAGGAGGTGTGCTTTGTCCGTAACATCTGGATTCCAGGAGGCGATGGAAAGAAGCTTGGGAAGTTAGAAAGGAGGGAGGGTTGGGATGACCATGGGGCTTGAAAAAGATCTGCTAGGAAATCTGGGGGAACTTCAACTGCTTTGGGGAAACAAAGCACAAGGGTATGAAATGGTGAAGCAGGTGACAGACAACGTCCAAATGAATCACTTGGGGCAGGGCTAATAAGGGAGTTCAAAGAAGGGTGTCAATCACGGCTAGAGAAGAAAGGGCTTCTGGTCAGAGGCCCCCCTCCCTCTTTGGCCACAAATATTACCATGACAACACACTCCCCGCAAGGGCTCCAGTCCAGCCCAGCTGGCCTCCTTGCTGTTTCTCCACATCTGCTGTGCTCCCACCTCAGGGTCTGTATGCAAAGAGACCCTGGTCTCCTGCTTATCTTGCTCCCTCATTTTATTCAGATTTCTGCTCAGATCTCAAGCCCTCTGACCTCTAGATCTACAATATTATCCCTCTCTACCCCTTACCTATATTTATTTTTACTCATAGCATTAAATATTTAACTGCCTATGATCTACCTCCTAATTGAATGTGTTACATGAGGACAGAGATTTTTTTTTTTCCACTGCTGTATCTTTGATGCCTGAAGGAGTGCCTGGCGTACAGTAAGTGCTCCACAGGTATTTGCTGAATGAATAAATAGATACATGATGGGAGGGAGTTTGGTTTCAGCTGGCCTTGAAAGAGCGGAAGAAGAGGTGGGTGTGGAGCCAGCCAGTGAGTGGGGATGGAGGAGGCTGCAGATTCAGGGCCCCTTCCAGTGGTGGCCCCTACTCATCCCCTCTTACAGTGTGCCAGGGAACCAGGATGCCTTCCTCAAAAGCTGGCAGGAAGAAGGGAGGGCAGAAGGATTCACATTTGGCCTGCTTCTTCTGCTAAGGCAGACGTGTTAGAAAAGATAATTGCAAAATATCAAGTGCCATGGAAACACTTATTAATACCAGGGGCTGGTGTTTCGATGGAGCCGGAGGCTTGCTCTGGCTCCAATGAACAGCCAGCAGTTCTGAAGCTCATCCAAAGTACTTGGTTTCTTGGACCCAAAATCACAATGCTCAGTACACAATGATTTAGTGCCTTCTGTCAGAGCTTCTCAGAGCATGTCACCAGCAATCACCCTGCCCACGTCCTCGGGAGGAGGTGGCACTGAGCAGCGGGTGCGCGGTCCAGTTTGTTTGTGACTAATGCGTTTTTGGAAGCTTATACCCCCTCTTCAGCTACCCAGTTTTCCTTTTGCTTTGCGTGTCTCTGAGCTGTCCGTTTGTTCTTCACAGCCAGGAATAATAACCTCTCTAACCTCCAGCATCAAAAACCTGCTTCCCAGCCAGTTGTTTTAGAGACTCACAGCCTCAATGGGTTATGGAAGGAGGGTATGGGATGCAGCTACAGGGACACTCTGTCTCTGTGTTGCCCACAGGAGGAATCTGAGTGGTAGCTTCCCTAATCCCATGACTCAGCTAGGGACAGAGGAAGGAGAAGGGAACAGGGAGACACACTGGGGGCTCAGTTTGCTTCTGGGTGGTGCTATGTGGGATCCATACACACTTACTCTGTTTCCGGGTAGGCTGAGCTTCTCTGAGTGGACCAGTAGAGGGGCTGGCATGTGGGAGACAGAGATGGGTAGGTGATGCCATGGGATGCCAGAAATAGGAAACGCTCAGGACAGCCGTGAGTCACACCTTCCTCTCACATTTTTTCCAAAGTGTGGGGAGGGGAGGCAAGTTCATGTGGACTGTGCACTCAGAAAGCAGAAATATCTAAATATCTTAGCCATTCCCCAAGGATGCTGGTTTCTCTTAAGGTAATCCCTGTGTTTTCTTGATTTGATGGTTCAGGAGTGAGCAAATCTGTTGTCTTGCATGAAAACATTTTAGAGTCCCATAATGGGTACATCTTTCCTCCTTCATAGCCATTCTTGTTTTCAAAAAATTTTCTTAATCACATCGTATTTTCTGTAGCTGACTTTATTGTAAGAATGCAGTATATAACACATATAACATACAAAATGTGTGTATACCAGTGCTGTGGGCCAGTGCTGATTGACAGGTAGCACTGTTATAATTCTTTTCTTCATCTTGGTTTTAATTTTAGAGGCCAAAGTCGTGTGCTTATGTTATTAGTAAGGCTTCCGGTCAGTAGTATCCTATTAGCAGTGAAGTGTTAGGAAAGTCAAGTTGTCAGTGAATTGTTGACTGAGCAGGGAGTCAATGCACCTAACTCCTGTATTGTTCAAGGGCTATTGTGATTCCTTTTGTTTTTTCTTTCAGGATGCCCTCAATGTTTATAATAACCAGAATTTGCCTGTTAAAAAATTAGGCAGTTTTGGAGACAGAAGCTTACAATGTGATTTGTCTTATATCTTGCCCCAATTATTTTTATTATTTTTTATTTTTAAAGATTTAGTGACTACAAGGGCAGTCTCCTTGCATGGATATATTGCATGGGCTTTTAGTGTAACCATCACCCAAATCGTGTACATTTTACCCAATAGGTAATTTTTCATCCCTCACCCGCTTCCCACCTCAAATCCATTCTAAGCATATGCGCACCATCTCTCCAGTCCATGCAGGGGTGGGTAGCTGTGTGGCCACAAGGCTTGGCAGAAGAGCTCCAAAACTTCTCCTTGATTTGCTTTGGCTCCTGACTAGGTTACATTACCTGCAGGGGCATTAGCTTCTGCCCTGTTCATATTTGTTGGGCATTCAGCCATGAGCAGAGGAGCTGGAGGCTGTTGCTCAGTGAACAGTGGAATCAGGTGCAGGGAACCGAGACCCCTTGCTGGCTGGGACTGATTTAGGTGAGCAGCTGCTCTTACCAGGGGCCACTGGGCATGCTAGCCACGGGCCAGTGCTGGCTGGGAAGTGGCATTGTTATACTTCTTTTTATCATCTTAGTTTAAATTTTAGAGGCCAAAGGTGGGTGGTGGAGGGAGGAGAGACTGAAGACAATGAGGGTATGCCGAAAGCTTACTGGAGAGTGCATGGGAGGTGGATTATCTGCTTTGCCCAGTGCACTTCCCTATTCTGAGCCTGGCCCCATCTTCTTTATCCCAGGCCATCTCCTTCTGGCCTGAAGACAATTCCCCTGTCCCATCCTCCTCACCCTCCCTACCTGCTCCCAAACCCGTCTCCTGTTGTGCCTTTTGATGACTTCTCCTTAGTTGCCACGAAGAAGTGCTCATATCAGCAAACAGATGGCGGCTGAGGCATGTAGCATAAAATATATTTATCAAGGCAAACAGCTGTAGCCCATTTCATTCGGCAGAATTCTATTAAAAGTTCTCCAGAGCTACAAGCCGCTCTGAGATGGCAACCTGAACACAGCCCAGAGAGCGGCGGCTTTGTGCCACTTTCCTCCCCCCTGCTCCTTTCTTTGCGAGGCCAAAGAGAAGGCGGCCAGTCTCCTGTATTCTTCCTTGCAGGCTTCAATTAAAATGCCACAATTGCACTGGCAGCCTCGACTCTCCTGCCTCCTTGGGCTGGTGGGGGGCCCTTCCTAAGTGCTCCCGCTTTCCAGGCAGACAATAATGACTCCCAGCTGCACCATTACAATTACTGGGCACTGTCTGGGGCAAGTGGCTGCTCTCTGGGCTCCTGTCCTCTCCTGTCCTCCATCAGAGTGAACAAAAGTTTACTCACTGGGGACCAGGAAATGCTCCCTGTCCCGTCTTCAGCTCTCATCACACTTTCTTGCTGTGCTTCCTGTTTTTGGGGTGATGGCCAGGAAACTGCCATGATTTCCTCCGTCATGGTTTGGAAGAACACTGATCTAAGAGTTGGGAGACTGGGATCTATTCCAGATTCAGCCATTAATTTGCTTTGAAATTGGGCAATCCTTCTCATTTGTCTGAGCTCTTTGTTTCCTCTTTGAGGGGTGCGACTAGATTAAAGGAGCACATTCAAGTATGTTTAGGAGCCAGACAAGTGTGAAATGTCCAGGTGTAGAAAATGCCACAGTACCTAGTGTGTGCTTTTCTGAAAGGCAGGTGTTATTCTAAAAACAAGAGCTGTACCAATTTGTAGGAGCACACTTGGTACATGGGACTCTAGTTTGAGACTCACCAAGACTAAATATTTGCTAACATTCCATTAAGATTCAATATTCTTTTTGTTTTGTTTTGTTTTGAGATGGAGTCTCGCTCTGTCATCCAGGCTGGAGTGCAGTGGCACGAACTCTGCTCATTGCAACCTCTGCCTCCCAGGTTCAAGCAGTTCTCTGCTTCAGCCTCCAGAGTAGCTGGGATTACAGGCACCCACCACCATGCCTGGATAATTTTTGTATTTTTAGTAGAGACGAGGTTTCACCATCTTGGCCAGGCTGGTCTTGAACTCCTGAACTCGTGATCTACCTGCCTCGGCCTGCCAAAGTGTTAGGATTACAGATGTGAACCACCGTGCCCGGCCAAGATACAATATTCTGTAATAGCTATTAAGTTACACTTGGGAGAAAAACTGAACTCCAGAGAAGGCAAATGGATATGAATTGGTAGTCTATAGGAAATTACCACCTTTTGCAATTTTTAGAGGAGTAATGAAAGATGATTGGAGACCTTGGACATTCTACCCATCCTTGTGGGGAGTATCCATCACCTTAAGAAATCACCTTGGTTTCATGGGACTGAAATAGGGGCTCTGGTGCCAGCCTGGGTTCAAAGCCTCACTTTGCTCCTCGATAGCTGTGCAGCCTCTCATAGGTTGTTGAGCTATGCCTCAGTTTTACCTCAGGCAGGTTATTTAACTGCACCCAAGTTACAACTTAGTTTCACCAATTGTGAAATGGCAGTAAAAGTAGTACTTTTTTTTCACAGAGCTTATATGAGGATGAAATTGATGAATCTGAATAACTAATCCAGAATCATGCCTGTTGTAGAGTAAGTGCTCAATAAATGCTAATTGTTATTTATGGAGATGACCTTCCAGCTTTGTTGTGTTGGCACAAAATTGGACAAGTGTGCAATGAGTGGTTCTGTGGAGCTAATATTTACAAATCCCTGGCAACTGTGGTAAGCCTTATCTCACCTCTTCCACCAAACACATCATCGTATGGCTTCTGCTGGCAGCCAAGACTACTGCACACTGACAATTCCTCCCATAGATGATACACTTTTACATGCATCTTCTAATTAGATTCCTTGGAGGGAAAGAGGCAAGTAATGCCTTCCTCATTTGACAAAGGCAGAAGTACAAGTTCAAAGAGGTTACGTAATTTGCTCAAAGTCACCCAGCCGGTGAGTATTAGAGTCAGGATCTGAGTCTATGACATCTAATTCTCTTGACAGTTGTCTTTCCATGTTATGGGACTACTTTTACACACATTAACTGCTTGCTCATGATTGGGGTTAATTAACATGTTATAGCCAGAATAGCTCTGTTGAGTTGCAGGGTTCTCTAAACTTATGCAAAGCGTCATTTTGGGTGCTTGTTTCGAACTCTGATTTCTGGGCCCCCATCCAAGCCTACTGAATCAGGATTTCCAAAGGTGAGACTCAGTAATCTGCATGTTTACCAGGCTCCCCAGGTGATTCTCGTGATCAGGAATGTCTAGGAAACCCTGGGCCAGAAACTTCTGCCCAGAAAACTCACCAATCAACTTTCACCTCGTCAGATATTAGAACAGCTATATAGAAACATCTAGTAAGGTCACGACAGGAAGTGGGAAAAGAGTGTGGCTAGCTCAAAGAACTAAAAGAACAAACAAAGCAAAGTCCATGGCTTGTTAATTTAATTTGCAACATTGGTATTGCACTCTTATTTACAAGCAAGGTACCTTATTAGGTCTTGCATGGTGAGTCAGGAGTATCATCTTGGAAAATAAAAGACACTTATCAGAGCCAAAGAGCATTTAGTGGTTGAAAACAACTAATGTGCTCACTTGCCTGCTCTACTTCCAAGAAAAAGTTCTGACACAAGGTGAGGTTGTTGTCTTGCAACGTCTATTAGATTGTGTTCAGTTGAACACTGCAATGAGCGTTAAGCTAGTTTGTGGTCAATGAGTCTTTTGGGAACATCTGCAGAATACAGGACAATATGCCAAGAGCTGGGGGTACAGAGTAAAGGCTATGCCTAACCTCAAGAAGTCTTCTGTTCAGTAGGTGAGAAAATAATTGAAATATGTCATTGAAAGATGTAATTCAGGCAGTTATTATCTCATAATAATAACACTCCAGGTAATGGTTAGCCCCTCTTCAGTTAATGGCTTATGGACACTTTGCAAGAGAGAGAGAAAGTCCCCTTTGAGTTTCACACTCAGGGTTAGCTTACCAGTAGTCCTTTCCAGCTTCTGCCTTTCTGCTCCTGCTTTGTGTAGTTGGCATGCTACTCCTTCATTCGCTACTTTCACTCAAGGACACTCCACCAACACGTCAAGGCTTAAATTAAATCCCACCATAACAAAACGATTTTTCAGTACAACGGGACTTGCCCATCCTGAGGAACATCCAGTGGTTCCTCCCTCACGGTCCCATGTTCTGCACTAGCTTGTTTTCTGTGTTCTTTCCCTGTCACCTTGCCAGACTTTACACTTCTAGAAGCCTGGAGCTGGAATTACTGAAGTTTCACTAGCACATTTTAGCATAGAACCCCACTCACAGCAGGTGTTAGATGATCACATAGTTTGTCCGTAGCCTATTTGTGGATGACACAGCTATGACAAGCCCAAACCTCTGATCCTTGAAGCTGGTCTGTGTTAGCTGGACATTTTTGATTGCACCAAATGGAAATCAAATTCAAATCATTTCAAGTAATAACAAGGATTTCATGCATCACATAACTGCAAAATCTGTGGGGGTAGTTTTGCTAGCTTTAGGCACAGGTAGATCAGAGTTTATAAAAGTTGTGAGGGGTCTGTTTATCTCCATTTGTTAGCTCTGCTTTTGTCGAGGTTGATTTGGTTCTTGTGTAGACTCTTTACATGTGGGGGCAGAGATGGTTCCCAGCATTGCTGGGCTTATGTTCCACCTGATTAATAATCTCAGAGGAAAGAGAGCCCCTGTCCTATTCTCGACAAAATTCCAAGGCCCACCCTTCACTGTGACCTGATTAGCTACTTCCTTACACAAAGGTGACGGCTCATTAGACTCCACTGGAACTGCAAGAATGCAGAGTGGGGAGAGGTGTACACTCTTTTTTTTTTTTTGAGACAGAGTCTCACTGTGTCACCCAGGCTGGAGTGCAGTGGCACAATCTCAGCTCATTGCAACCTCTGCCTCCCAGGTTCAAGTGATTCTCCTGACTCAGCCTCCTGAGTAGCTGGGATTATAGGAGCGTGTCACCACGCCCAGCTAATTTTGTATTTTTAATAGAGACGGGGTTTCACCATGTTGGTCAGGCTGGTCTTGAACTCCTGACCTCGTGATCCGCCCACCTCGGCCTCCCAAAGTGCTGGAATTACAGGCGTGAGCCACCGCGAAGTGCACACTCTTAAACAGAAATGAGGGGGATGGAGGCTTAGCAGGCAAGAACAACAGATATCTCACCCAGGGTTATTTAGCTTTTCATGGGAAAATATTCCACAATCAAACTACTTTCTTTAACACTGACATCATTTCTGATGCTAAACAGGCATTATAAGAAATGCACACATTAATCATAAGACGAACCAACCCTGCAGCATGTAAAAAGCTCAGGGCACCTTGTCTTCTCTGTGGAATGTCACAACCCATGCAAACTTATCCTGAAGAAGTAATCTCAGATGCATACCAAGAGTCAAGGCTGTTAAATGCAGCAATATTTAAATACAGATAGCAACAAAATATTGGAAATAACATAAATATCCCAAATAGAGAAATGGTTAAATACCTTATAGTTTTTTGCTATTAAAAGTGCTGCTCCTAAAATGTACTTGATATAGAAAAACGCTCAGGAAATTATGATACAATGTTCCACAAAAATGCCAAGATGCAAAAGTATTTATATTTGACAATCCCAGATTTGTGTTAATATACACAGTTTCACTAAAGGCTGGAAGGAAATACTCTTTGGTGTTAAGAGTTCTCTGAATGGTAAAATTGCCAGTGAATTTTTTCTTCCTTTTCACTTTTCCGTTTCCCAAATTTTTGCACAAGAACAGTATCATTTCATGATTGAAAAAACACACTCAATATTTTTAAATGCATACTTCAGTGTCAGTGCAATGGAAAACACATCCCATTGGATTTACGGTGACTGCAAGCGGGAGGACCCATTCTTTCTGGGGCAGAGGCCAGAATACACACAGAGAAGAGCTTTTTGGCTTGCGCTGCCCCAGGCTAGGCAAGAGGGCATCACTGGCTTCTATTTCTCATGGGCCAGGGTTCCTGTTATTTCCATATGGGTGATTTCTTCATTTGCTGCTCACTCAGGCTTCCGGGGAGATATCCACCCCACTCCTTATTTACTAAGTGGGGGAGGCAGAGCAGGAGGAAGACGGAGAGAGAGAAGAGAGAGTGCCGCAATCTTTCCCCTCAAAGGACTGCAATAAAGGAGCATATGTATCAACTAAAAAAATTCCTTGGCAACAAAAGCTTTTTAATTGAACACAGTCTCTTCAGCCAACTTATGTAAATTCTATCCCAATTTTGGGCATCTATTTTGAGCACAGAGAGAAGCGGTATGAATCTTGCCCTAAAATTGTGCTCAACAGAAGGGGTGACGCCATATGGATGCCATGTTATGGGAGCCTGTCACCTGCTAACTGAGATGAGAAATTACAGGTTATAATCCACTTCCTGCTGTCTGAGGAGCCTAGGTGGGTGGGGAGCGCTTTGGGTATCAGGTACCGGGTGACCCCTTGATACTTGCGTGGGACCTTCCCACAGGTGACTGAGAGGTCACAGGGTGAAGGATAAGAGAAGCAGTGCCTCTAGATGGGGCGGCAGGGTCGGGGATGGAAAGGGCTTGCTTCTGAACCCAAAGGAGCTGGATTTCCTTCTCCTCAGCCTAAGTGGGAACCTGGCTGATCCTATAAAACTAACCAACTGAGAGTTAGTGAGTGGCTCTTTGGGGACTAGACCAACCGTGAGGAATGGCCTCGTGTGGAAGTTGGGAACTGGGAGGAGGGTGATACACCTATTGCATTGTACCTATTAGTGGAAAAGATGGAGAAAGAGATCCAGGGAGGACTGTTGGACCACTCTGAGTATTCTCCTCCATGGGGAGTTGTGAGTACAACCCACCTCTCCCTCTGTGTCTTAGGGACATGATGAGTTTTGGGATCTGCAGGAGGTTGGCTACAAGTCAGATAACAAAATGTGGGTAGTAGGAACTGCAAGTTGCCTGGTTTTTGTAAATGGCTTCTAATAAATCTGGAGATTTTCTCTGGAAATGAATTTATCACAGATAAAATGATTGTTTAATATGATGTGGGAAAAATCATGTGGACATGTGT
This sequence comes from Rhinopithecus roxellana, assembly GCF_007565055.1. Taxonomy (NCBI): domain Eukaryota; kingdom Metazoa; phylum Chordata; class Mammalia; order Primates; family Cercopithecidae; genus Rhinopithecus; species Rhinopithecus roxellana. The sequence goes on along the minus strand of NC_044563.1, from coordinate 70,098,635 downwards.
TACATTTATTTGTCTATGCCTAACTTGTTTTCCCCCAAAGTCACTCCAAATCACAGGCTAAAATCCCAGGCCAATTCAATTTCAGGCATTTATTCTTTCTCTTTCCTTCCTTGCTTCTTAAGTAGGTTTAAAAGCTTTATTGGCTACCTGAGCACACAGGTGTTTCCACCATTAATGTGCTAACTTTGGATGGTCTGAATCGTAGGCTGCATGAAAATGGTGTATAATTGCCTTTCTGAAAAGCTCTTACAGGACTGCACCCTGTGTCCCCAGTGCCTGGTAGAGGACCTGGAACAGAACTGATAGTAAGTAATGTTATTAAATAGATACATACACAATTTCCATTGGTCCTGCCCACTTTTGCTTGGAGAGATAAAGCATGCAAGAGACCAGTGGTGCTGTCAGTGAGAAGTATTATATCCAAGAGTTAAAGCAATAGGATAGAAGTAAAAGAGTTCTTTGTCTAAGGTCAACTGAGAATATGATGGCTGTTTCACCAAGATTCCCTAGTTTTCTTCTCTGTAAAATGAGGATGATTGTCATATAGCAAGTGATTGATAACTCACTAGTTATAAATGTCCAGATTTATTAGAAGCTACCTATAAAGACACAAATATGCCCACTGATCTTGCTCTTTTTCCTTTGCTTGACTGTTTTCCATGAACCAACTCACCTGGTCCATGGAAAATATTGCTCTTTCTCTCTTATTTCCTCTCTTCCGTTCTTCCTTTCTTCTTTCCTTTTACCATACATGTTTATTCAACACTTATTATATTATAGGCACCATGAGAGTCATTTGGGATAAAAAAGGGAAGGGGCCATGCCTGACTTCAAGGAATTTCTAAAGAAGGAAGCAAACAACCAAATCAATAGTTACACTAGACTAAGATGCACTTACATGGACATATGCAGGGTACAGTGGGAATACAGAAGTGAGATAGCTAAGTCAGATTATGAACCCCTAAAAATAGTAAATGAGGTTCTGAGATGGCTTATAAGATTGCATGGATGTGTACGAGAGAGAGAGAGAGAAGTGGAGGAGAGTAATAATTTATACAATACATTATCTGTGAAAGATAACCGACTACAGATGACATCTATGATACTTCAACGTTGTTTTGAGGAAAAACTGAAGAAATACACATGAGGCACTTATCGTAATGCCTGGCTAATGAAAATTCCAAAAATAGTAGTTATTGGTGGTGGTCATAGTAGTATTACTATTGTATCTTGTACACATCAATGGACATTTAAGAATATCTATTATAGGTTAGGTACTGTATTAGGCCCTAAAGAAACATATGGTGTGGTAAAGAATGTGGATACACAAATAATTCATTAGCTTATAGAACATCATGTGTGAAAATAGAAATATGGAAAAGTAAAGCAATAGTATAGAAAAAAGAATGCTTAAAATGGTTGGAATAGTCAGCTGGGCATGGTGGCTCACACCTGTAATCTCAGCACTTTGGGAGGCCTAGGTGGGTGGATAATGAGTTCAAGAGATCAAAACCATCCTGGCCAAAATGGTGAAACCCCGTCTCTACTAAAAATACAAAAAAATTAACTGGGCATGCTGGTGCGAGCCTGTAGTCCCAGCTACTCGGGAACCTGAGGCAGGAGAATCGCTTGAACCCAGGAGGCAGAGTTTACAGTAAGCCAAGATTGTGCCATTGCCCTCCAGCCTGGGCAACAGAGCCAGAATCCATCTAAAAACAAAGGTTGGAATAGTCTGAAAAGGGCTTTAAAGGATGAATAGGAGTTTGCTATAAGGACAAGGAGCAGTAGAGAAGGGCACGGCAGGTGAAGGAATTAACCAATATGGCATATCCAGGGAATTGCCAGAGAAGATGGGCAGCAGCAGTAGTTGAGGATGAAAAGCCTGTCAACAATGGGATAACATTTTACACAAATTACCCTGCAACAAGGAGCCACTAGATGCATATTTCTATTATCAAACTCATTCAACTGTGTTGTAAGTTGTCTACATTTGTCTTCCCTTCAGGAATGTGAGCTACTTGAATGAAGAAATGTTTATTATTTTTTTCATCCCCTAGTGCCTAGCATATACTATGTACTCGATATTCGTTGAATGATGAATCAATTAAAATCAATTCCTAAGAGGAATTTCAGACTTTCTTGAGGCGATGTATGGTTGGCATTTCAGAAGTCTGGGCACTCCTCCCAGGGGTATTCACTGGAGGGGGTTGAATGGCTATTTTCCATGTATTATGAAAAGGAGATGGTGAAATGTTTTAGCTGCAGTGGAGAGACTGACCTTTTAGCATCAAGCATCACCTAATAATAAGATTTTCTGGGGTACCAAAAATGGGGTGACTGAGAGTGGCCATGGGATCATTTTCTCGATTTTTTTTAGGGACAAAGGACAATGTATTAGGGTTCTCTAGAGGGACAGAACTAACAGGATATACGTATAAATGAAAGAGAATTTGTTAAGAAAAATTGACTCACAATCACAAGGTCAAGTCCCACAGTAGGCTGTCTGCAAGCTGAGGAGCAAGAAAACCAGTATTGGTTTAGAAGCCAGTCCAAGCCCCAAAACCTCAAAAGTAGGGAAGCTGACAGTGCAGCCTTCAGTCTCTGGCCAAACCCCTGAGAGCACCTGGCAAGCCGCTGGTATAAGTCCATGAGTCCAAAAGCCAAAGAACTTGGAGTCTGATGTTCGACATCCAGCACAAGAAAAAGATGAAGGCTGGAAGACTCTGCAAGTCTGCCCCTTCCACCTTCTTCTGCTTGCTTTTTCTAGCCACGTTGGCAGCTGATTGGATGGTGCCCACCCACATTGAGGGTGGGTCTGTCTCTTCCAGTCCACTGACTCAAATGTTAACCTCCTCTGGCAACACCTAGAAACAATACTTTTCATCCTTCAATCAAATAAAGTTGACAATATTAACTCTCACAGACAATTTTGCTGAAAGGGTCGTTTTGGGGATTAATTCTAACTGGAAAGACTCTGCTAGGAGACAAAATCTGGGGTTCTTACAAAAATGGTTTTTCCATAGATAAACATAAGGTTGAAAAAACATGGGATAGGCTTTTAGTCTAGGGGACCAGCTTTGACGTCTAGTTGCCTTGGTAAGCTCAAAGGGAGGCTCAGAGGGTGCTTCCCTACCCCTGCCTCTCAAGCAGCAGGTCAGTTTGAGCTCACCTCTCAACTAGGAAAGTGAGAAATTGAATGACTGCTCTTCTCACTTCACAGGGCAGGTTTTTATCCTCTGGGGAAAGTCTCTGTGAATGTCCATAGATTCTGCCCGTAGAGTCTAAGCTCCTTGAGGGCTAGAAGGAAGCAGGCCGCCATTGTCCACTGTTACATATTCAATGTCTGGTACATTTCCCAACACTTTGTAAGTGCTCCCTACATACTCATTGCAGTGAATAAATAAAAATAACAACTAATACTTTTATACCACTTACTATGTACCAGACACTGTTGTAGGAGCTTTGCAGGTATTAATTTATTTAATCCCCACTACAAACCTATCCAGATGGATGGGACTAGTGTGAATAGAAGAAATGCTAGTCCCATTGGACTGCTCTGATAGCATTGCTCTGGTAGACAGAGCAATCTGAGCATTGTCCGAGCCCAGACACAATGATGGTGCTGGCAAACAGGGGCCTTCTCTTCAGTAAATAAAGGGCAGCCTAGAGTAGATGTGAGATCTCAATGGTAGCTCCCTGACTCTAACAACAAGTAAGGAGGGTTATCTGATGACTCTCCATGATCTAGTCCAGACAGAAAAGTTTATGACAATGATATTCTCAGCTGCAGCAAAGTCAGTCCCTCTGTGAATGATCGCACTGATGATGCAGGTCTCAGGCTCCCCGTGCATGAACACATAGGTGGTAAACATGCTGTTTTCCTTGAAAGTGAAGCGCTCTCTGAGCGGGGCTGTGGGGCTGAGTGCATGTGGGAGCCCCTGGGGAGGGCAGGTCCCCCTAGACAGTTAATGCAACCACAGCTGCTATCCCCGTGGAGAATGGTCTCTTAGTAGCAATTGCTGGGCCCACAGTCAAATCAATGTTGTGCAGTGTAGCTGATGGGAGGTGTCAGTTCTCTTAAGTCTTTCCTTTTCCAGGATAATCCCCTCACTGGACCTGAGGAGCAGAGAAGAGCCGGCTTCTGAGCAGGGTCCTGGGGAAAAGTGCAGGTTACATGTCCTGCACCTGCTTCTCCCTCCCCAGGAGACTGAGGAGTTTAGGGAGGCTTGAACCATCTGTATTTGACACGAATGTTTTCTCCCTAGCTGACCTCACCACTGTGACCTCACCTTGGTGGAGAGCAGCAACAAACTCTTAGCTGCTGATAATTGAAACTCAAGGAGGGAAGCAGAAATGTGTGCGATTTGGTAGAATGGGCAATTCAAGACCAATTTGGTTTTGGGATGCATTAGCTGTCCTATTTCACATATGTAACACAGATGTTCAGAGATGGATGGGACCATAGAGGTGATTCATTCCAAAACCTTCATTTTACAATGGGGAAAAGGAAACATCAGGAAAGAATTGATTAAATAATGCCATTTTATTGGGTAGTAGCTGACTCCCAGTCCATTGCTTATTCCAGTAAACAAAATTGTTTCCCAGATATAAACAACTATGTCTACAGAAACAAGCAAATGTTTTTGGGAATCACTGCCATAGATAATCAAGGTGAAGAAAGATTTCTGAATTCTTCAGCCAGCAGGACCCAAAAGTCTAAGTTTTCCTGTAGAGGAGGTGCCTTTGCCTTGGGTTTGCCATTTCAGCAGAGATCAGCTAGTGAGTTGTATCTCCGGTCTGCAGAGCTTGTGAATGGCACAGAAAATGAGAAGGGGTTTGAAGCCAGCTAAGGCCAGGTTTGTATTCTAGTTCTGCCATTTTCCCATCTACTGTGCAACTCCAGGCAAGTCAGTTCGCTTTTCTGAGCTCAGTCTCTTCTTTGGAAAAAGTCAATGACATATGCTACGTACCTGTTCCTTCCGTCTTGTCGACAATGGTCACGTACCAGGCACAAGATGCTCAGGTTTGTTGTCTCTATGTAATGTCTCACTACATCTTCACAGTTTTTTAAATGAGGCAGCAGTTAATATTATAATGTCTATTTTGCAGGAGAGGAAAGCCTGAGGTTTCAAGAACTCAAGGTTCAGTACTAGGTCTTAGAGGAAGACTTTGTTTTAGCTTTGATGCTCTCTGCTAGGCACAGAGACTCCTGAGCAGAATGACAAGACCTTCTGTTTGAGTAACTCATGTTCTGATCAGAGAGACAGACATGTCAGCAAGAGGTTACAATACAGTGCACTCAGATTCTTCAGGACTTGGAGCACTTGTTCCAGAATGGAAGGCCAGGAAAGTCTTCCAGGAGTAGGTGGTGCCTCTGCTGACCTGAAGGGTGAGGAAAAAGTGTCCAGTTGCAGAAGATACGATACTGATAATATAGAGATAAGATAGCTTTTAAAGACCTAGAGGTGTAGACTAGTTTGAAACAGATTGAGGACCTACAGGTAGTTGTGTGTGACTAGAGTAGGGTTGGGGTGTGTGTGTGAGGAGAATTAGCCTGGAGTCTGACTGCCAAGTGCCACACATACCATGTGAGGGAGGGATCTTGACCCAAAGCATTGGGAATCCGGGAAGAGTCTCAGTAGGGAGTGACATCATCAGATGCGAGTTTTGGCAAGATCACTACCTATCTCACAAGATTTCTGTAGGAACAGTACAGTCTACTGTAAAACTGTTTCAGATTGTGGCTGAGCAAGAAGCCAAAATAACATACAAGGCAGCTAATTAACAGCGTTTTCCAAACCTCTGACCTAGGTGTTTCTACCTCAGCTACCTTGCATTCCTTCCTGACCTCATCACAGACACTAAGCCCAGTCTGAGTGCTATTGTAGAAGTCCAAGACTGGCAAGAAACAGAGCAGGAGAATGGGAAACCACAGGGTGGACGGTTGCATCTCTGCAGCTCCTCCCCTTCTGGGTTAGAGGAACCTGGGTGCACTGACTGGCAGGCAAGGGTATCCTGCTCCTGGGCTCTCATCCACCCTTCAGGGAACAGCCTAGTTGGCCTACTTGCTGCAGGAGCATCTGCATCTCTGCTTAATTGGATTCTCATCTTTTTAAAAATATATTTTTGTGTGGTTGCCTAGAGGCATTCAGATAATGGGTGCATTTTTAATAGACCCAATAAGTGAATAACTGTTATTTTCTCCTCAAGAAATCCAGGGGGGACTAGAGTTCTATTGCAGCTTTGAAAACAATCACACCAGAAACTGGACTAAGAGACATTCTTGCACAGACTGTCTGGGTGATTCTCATTGTTGTTGTCAGGACAGATGAGACCCAGGTGTCACCAGACACAAGTATGAATCAGCTTGGGAGTGTGTGGCGCTGGGGCAGCTGCCCTGCCGCAGACACCTGAGGGTTCACATGCTGGCAGCTAACCCCCTCTAGTGTTGATTAGAATAGACTATTTGCAGCTGTGGGAACAGACTTGCATGTTGAGGCGGTAAATCTGTGAGTAGATGCCCCACCCCATGCCCCACTCTCTGCGTCTCAGGCCCACAGTACTGAGACCAATGGTTTAGGGTTTCTAATTTTGTGTTGCATGGTGACTCCATGACCCTTTTGGTAGTCTGCCCTGATTGCTCCCCCATAACCAAGGCCTCTCTCATTCTAGGCTGCAGGGCCCTCCCCATGTCTCCCTGAGGTGTGACACTCATTCTTATCGCCACACTGTGTTCATGCCACTCTTTCTACCTGAAATGCCCTCCCCTACTTCCACTCTAATTCTTTACATTTCAGATTTCAGATCAGGTTTCACTTCCCCTTTCCCTCCCCCACTACAAGTTCTTCTCTGCAAATCTTGCAGGACTCAAGCACCAATGTCTTGCATTTGAGATAAGCCACTTCATGCTTTTATTTAGCTCTTAATGGTTACAGAAGCTCTTGCAGGGGCAGAATGTTGATGGGCATCTTGCATGTAGCAGTTATCCCCACCTTGTTTATCCCAGGAAGCTGATGGACTACAGCAACCATCGTTTAACTCTTGCATAGGAGCAGCTTAGACATAAGATAGTTTCTCTACCTGCCCTCTTCAGCTTGTTGTCTCTGTCACACCAAACCCCAATCTTCTCTGACAACTTCCCAAAAAATTCTGGGTTACCAGCACTGCCAAACCCAGTGTGAATTCTATGCCTGGGCCTAAAGTATTCCAGCCTAGTTCCAAACTTATTTTTAATCTGTGGTGAGCGTGAAACTTAAGTGACATAAAGGGTGGTTGTTTGAGAGCCATGTCCTGTGCTTGTGTATTGTTTTATGCTGTATCCAGCCACATTCTTCCTCAGAAAAAGAAAGGAGGTGAGCTTGGCCCTAATAAACAGCAAAGCTCTCATTAGAGGGAAACTCTCCAGGCCTGACCCCTTATTAAATTGATTGGATCCATTTTACAGATTTGTCCACTGAGGCAGCCGTGCCCTGATTGCATTTTAGGAGGATCACAAGTCAAGAAGTTCAGCTTCTGAGCTAGCCAGACTATCACCGGTTCATTCTGCACCCTGAACTTTTACCCCTCCTGTTTTGCTAATGGAAATAGGTTAATTCAAAGTCACAAGAGCAACTTTGAAGTGGAGGCTTGCTTGAGATGAAGATTATAGACTTTAGTTTCTAATGAACCCTAATGGAACCTTTCTTCCTGGGAAGATGTAGAGCAGCCCTTCTGTAAATCTCCATTCAAACCTCTGCAAATGCTATCAGCCATTGCTAAAGCAGATCTCAGCAAGTTTCTTTGTGGCCTTATGCCTCATATGTGCTCTTCCTTTCCTCCCTCTTTCCACCTATGGTCTCTATTCTACTTTAACCACCTCTAATTCCTTCTTGCCTAGATTTAACAAGGTCCCTCTCAACCCCTCTCTCAGAGAACAGAAGTTAGTAGAGGGAATGCCACAGGGTCCCACTGCCTGCAGAACCTCTTCAGCTGAATCCCAAAGGAAGCTCAGCAGCTGATGGGGAAGTGATTTATAATCCTAAACACAGTTCTTTCACTGTTGGTTCTGGCTTCTTGCATCACAAATCGCTTTGCATATTAGCATTACATTGATGACATTCAAAACAGGTGCAACTGCCTATAGAACAGCTGCCGCGGCCCACTGAAAGCTTCAAGCCAAGACCCGAGGTGCATGAACCCTCCTTCTGATAAGCTTCAAAGCAGGTAAAATCATCATTAAAGGAAAACTGACTTGTAAGTACGTGAAAGATTGTAGTTATTGCATCTAACCAGAAAGAAAAGCTAGGAGCCAGCAGCCAAGGGAATCTTCTTTAAAAATGTATTCAACTGAACAACAGAAAAGAAATTGCCATCTCAAGAGTGTTATGACACAACTTTAAGATGCCAAGACAGGAGACTGTTTGTATTTTCCTGCAATAGAGGGGTCACAGCCTGGAACTGGGGCCTGGGAGGCAGCATGGTATGGAAGGCCAGGGAGCACAGGGTATAAGGTCCTACTTTAGAAAAAATGGAGCAAGAGGTTGTATTACGGGAAAAAAAAATGCAACCCAAAGAAGCCTGTGAATATCAGATTTGGAGCCAGCCGAGCTAATGCTGGACCCTAATATGTCACCCATGATAATTTTGATCCTGAAGGATAATTTCTAAGATGTATTCCATTTAAAAGAAAGTGACCTAAAATTTTTCACAAAAACAGGCTGGAACTCAGAAGGAGGGTAAAACTTAAGGTGGCCCTGGTCTGACTTCCACATGCAATTCTGGCTTCTACTTTTATCCCTATACTACCATTTACTGAGCACTTAGAATATGCTGGGGGCCAAGTGTGTGGTTGTGAAGACCACAACCATATCTGATAGGTATAAATGTCATCTAACAAATGAGTTTAACAAATGAATAAACAAATAACTAACAAATGAGTAAACTGAGGATCAGGGCAATTGTTACCTGTCCCAAATCACACATCTCGAAAGAGGCAAAATCAGGATTTAAACACCAGCTGCCAACCCTAAAAGGGACTGACCCTCTTTTTTCAGAGTACTGTGTAATTTATTTCACAGCCATAATGAAGCAAGAGAATGCGAGCGTAGATAAAGCCTCCTACACAATCCTCTCCTTCCTCTGGCCTGTATACAAATAGCAAAGTGATATTACAAAAATGATGGGGAAGGCCAGGTGCGATGGCTCACGCCTATAGTCCTAGCACTTTGGGAAGCTGAGGAGGGCAGATCACCTAAGGTCAGGAGTTCAAGAGCAGCTTGGCCAATGTGGTGAAACCTGTTTCTATTAAAAATATAAAAATTAGCCAGGGGTGGTGGTGGGCACCTGTAATCCCAGCTACTTGGGAGGCTGAGGGAAGAGAATCGCTTGAACCTAGGTGGCAGAGATTGCAGTGAACTGAGATCACACCACTTCAGTCAAGCCTGGGTGATGACGAGACTCCTTCTCAAAAAAAAAAAAAAAAAAGATGGGAAATAAGTAATAAACAGATGTTCTCTTAGCACAACTTCGTAAGTAATACTTTTTCAGATTTCAACAGTGTTACTGATGGGTAATTGACACAATATAGGGTATGTGTGTAAACCAATGTATAAGACATCGGTTGGTTGGAATGGTCTTTTGATAGACTGGCCAGGGCAGCCCCTCTTCCCAGCACCATGGCTCTGGGGGATTTAAATCCAACTGCTCAGCTATAGTCACACCTTCATTGCTGCCTGAGCTGTTTTTGCCCATGGTTAGGAAAGGGACTGGGATGGAGAATTCTGCAGAAATAAAGCCCCAACGTGTGGGGACAGACTCGGTTTAACCCAGGTTCTTGTACTTCTGGCTGCCCTCCCTCCTTCCTTGGTGAGTCAAGGAATCTTAGAGGTGGGAGGAACTGCAGGGATCACCTGGCTCACATCCTTCATTTTATAGATGAGGAAGTTAAGACTCAGAGAGATGAAGATGATCCATAATGATAAAGAGATGATGACCCAGGTCTGCTGACCTGAGGTCGCATCTTTCAATGACCACTTCCTCATATGTCCATACTGCAAAGCTTTGTCCTAGTTGTTTCTCTGGAGGGTGTGGATGGGTGTGGGAAAGGGACCACTTCCTTCAAGAGAAGAGGACCTCTGTGCCTGTGTACAGCCATTGCCCAATCTCCTGCCCCAAGCCCAGCCTTTGTAGTGATGGAGCAGAGGCATCTTGGTAAGGGCATTGGGTCAAGCTTTCAACGAGGTTCTGCAGGCAAGGAGCTACAGCAAAGCAGATCATAGGAAACGGAGAAGCCAGGGCATCCTTACATAGTCAAGTACTGCGAGAATGAAGGAGAACAGCTCAGGCTATTGGCTAATATCTGCGTTTTAGCCTACTATATGCACCAGGCCATGCGCCTGGTGTCACAGGGGCATTCAGACATGAAGAAATGAACAGCATACAGCAGGCAGAGGCTCAGAGATCTTACTGCATATGAGAGGTAAAAAGACATCTACACAGAAGAAAGAAAACAGAGCACTTGCAATGAGGTGGGGCAGAGCTCCCTGTGGACTGGGGTCCTCAGGGCAGCATCAGGTAAGGGTGAGCTTAGGAAGGTCTCTGTGGGGACAGCATCTTCATTGTCAGGAAAAAGGGCTAGTCTGGCTTGGTCTGGGACTGTCTCTAGTCCCACACTTGTACAGCTGTCACTAGAGAAATTAGTGTTCACCTGACCTCCACTTTAGACACAGACTCTCCCCTTCTACTCTACCAAGACTTCCACTGGGCTCCATGGCGTTGCAGGATCGATTTTCCCCACCTTCTGTGTCTCCAAGTACCATCCAAGTAATCACATCTGTGCAATGCTTTGGGGTTTAAAGACTCTTCAGCACCCATTGCCACAGTTCTTCGCCATTACCTGTAAGGTGCATGGGGCAGTGTCATTATTATTATAACAGTGGAGGACATTCAGTTTAGGTACCCTGACTAGTAGAAGATAAAGCTGGCCTTACGATTGTGTTTTCCGGATTCCTGCATGAGATCATACCACCTCTTTGCCTCCCGTCTCTGTGCTGATTGTATCTGCACCCTCCATGATCTGAGACCAGCTGAAATGTGGGCCAGGTCCTTAGGTGGCGGGTTAGCTGGAGTGACAGGCCTGGCGTGGAGACTGCGGACCATGTGAGGTGCTTCTTTTGTTAGACAGCTGTCCCAGCACAAGCGGCTGCCAAAGCCTATGTGGAAATATGGGGGTGTCTGGGAGAACATTTAGGATTTCAATCAAGGAGCCGAAGTGCATTTGCTTTTTCATTAATCCCCACATTAATTAGTGTCATTTGCAAAAAGAGCCTGATGCACACTTGTGTTTGCTGGAGCCTCAATTGACAATCCTGGGAGGCTGTGATGCAGCCTCATTCCTGCATGCTGAGTCAGCCCTGCTGCAGGAAAAAAAATGTAATTTTGTTTCAAAACCTGAGGGAGGTCTCAAGGTCTCTCTAATGGAGACAAAAACAACAACAACAACAAAAATATGGGCTACAAGGTTCCTCCCGACTTGTGCCTTGGCCCAGCAGCAGTAATTACACAGATTAGAAGTTGTGCTTAAAAAATCCTCTTTCCCATGTGCCCCCACCTCACTTCCTAGTGCCCCTCATGGCTCCTGCTTACCTTCCTGACAGATAAATACCTGGGATCCCCTCATTGACGCCTCACTGCGGCTCCTTGGCACTCAACCAATTCAGCTTCTGTATCTCCCCTGGAATATTCCCCTGTCTCCCTTCCTCAGGGGCTGATGCAGAATTTTGGAGACTTCCAAGGGAGAAGAGCAAGATAAAAATTGGGGGTCTGGGGGAGAAGTTCTAACAATAACAGCTACATGAAAATAATATTAATATCATTTGCTTATTAAGGACAAGCCGCGGGCCTCACTGTTTTCAGCACTTCACCTGTACTAACACATTTAGGTAACGCTATCCTTCTCATTTTAGAAATGATGCCACTGAGTCACAGAGAAGTTAAGTAATCTGCCCGCCAACACTTGGGTCGACGTGGTCTCGTTCCATCACTTGGGTGATGGAGCCAAAGGCCACGTTCACAACCACTAGGCTGCCCTGGCCCCTTGGTGTGATTTGTCCCCTCCTAGGGTATGCTTCTCTCATCTCTGGTCTTATTTCTAGTTGTTTCTTGACCCTTCACCATTTCCCCATTGGCCCACGACCTTCATCATCCTGGCAGGTGGCAGGGCCTTGCCCTTTGACCTCCTCCTACCTTCACATCAGCGTTTCAACATTTGCTTTTCCTAGTCTCTGGATATCAAAACTCATCAATTTCATAGCTCTCCCCCCGTGCCCTGCTACAAGCTTAGACAGCATGGTTGTCAAGCCAGAACCCCAGCAGCCTCCCCCATTGGAAGTGCCTGGGGTGGGGTGGGGTGGGGTGGGAGCTGAGTGGGCAGAGTTTCATCCGCAGCGCCATGTACCCACTGTCTTCTGCCGTGCGGTTCACAGAAAAGAATGTTTATTTCACTCCTAAAAGTCAACGTGAAAACATTGGTCGCCAATTCTGTGAAGAAACTCATTGGTAGCTTGATGGGGATGGCATTGAATCTATAAACAACCTTGGGCAGTATGGCCATTTTCACGATATTGATTCTTCCTATCCATGAGCATGGTATGTTCTTCCATTTGTTTGTGTCCTCTTTGATTTCACTGAGCAGTGGTTTGTAGTTCTCCTTGAAGAGGTCCTTTACATCCCTTGTAAGTTGGATTCCTAGGTATTTTATTCTCTTTGAAGCAATTGTGAATGGAAGTTCATTCATGATTTGGCTCTCTGTTTGTCTGTTACTGGTGTATAAGAATGCTTGCGATTTTTGCACATTAATTTTGTATCCTGAGACTTTGCTGAAGTTGCTTATCAGCTTAAGGAGATTTTGGGCTGAGACAAGGGGGTTTTCTAAATATACAATCACGTCATCTGCAAACAGGGACAATTTGAAAGTTCATATGGAACCAAAAAAGCCCGCATTGCCAAGACAATCCTAAGTAAAAAGGACAAAGCTGGAGGCGTCACGCTACCTGACTTCAAACTGTACTACAAGGCTACAGTAACCAAAACAGCATGGTACTGGTACCAAAACAGAGATATAGACCAATGGAACACAACAGAGTCCTCAGAAATAATACCACACATCTACAGCCATCTGATCTTTGACAAACCTGAGAGAAACAAGAAATGGGGAAAGGATTCCCTATTTAATAAATGGTGCTGGGAAAATTGGCTAGCCATAAGTAGAAAGCTGAAACTGGATCCTTTCCTTACTCCTTATGCAAAAATTAATTCAAGATGGATTAGAGACTTAAATGTTAGACCTAATACCATAAAAACCCTAGAAGAAAACCTAGGTAGTACCATTCAGGACACAGGCATGGGCAAGGACTTCATGTCTAAAACACCAAAAGCAACAGCAGCAAAAGTCAAAATTGACAAATGGGATCTAATTAAACTAAAGAGCTTCTGCACAGCAAAAGAAACTACCATCAGAGTGAACAGGCAACCTACAGAATGGGAGAAAATTTTCGCAATCTACTCATCTGACAAAGGGCTAATATCCAGAATCTACAAAGAACTCAAACAAATATACAAGAAAAAAACAACCACATCAAAAAGTGGGCAAAGGATATGAACAGACATTTCTCAAAAGAAGACATTCATACAGCCAACAGACGCATGAATAAATGCTCATCATCACTCGCCATCAGAGAAATGCAAATCAAAACCACAATGAGATACCATCTCACACCAGTTAGAATGGCAATCATTAAAAAGTCAGGAAACAACAGGTGTTGGAGAGGATGTGGAGAAATAGGAACACTTTTACACTGTTGGTGGGATTGTAAACTAGTTCAACCATTATGGAAAACAGTATGGCAATTTCTCAAGGATCTAGAACTAGATGTACCATATGACCCAGCCATCCCACTACTGGGTATCTACCCAAAGGATTATAAATCATGCTGCTATAAAGACACATGCACATGTATGTTTATTGCGGCACTATTCACAATAGCAAAGACTTGGAATCAACCCAAATGTCCATCTGTGACAGACTGGATTAAGAAAATGTGGCACATATACACTATGGAATACTATGCAGCCATAAAAAAGGATGAGTTTGTGTCCTTTGTAGGGACATGGATGCAGCTGGAAACCATCATTCTTAGCAAACTATCACAAGAAGAGAAAACCAAACACCGCATGTTCTCACTCATAGGTGGGAACTGAACAATGAGATCACTTGGACACGGGAAGGGGAACATCACACACCTGGGGCCTATCATGGGGAGAGGGGGAGGGGGGAGGAATTGCATTGGGAGTTATACCTGATATAAATGATGAATTGATAGGTGCTGACGAGTTGATGGGTGCAGCACACCAACATGGCACAGGTATACATATGTAACAAACCTGCACGTTATGCACATGTACCCTAGAACTTAAAGTATAATAAAAAAATAAAAATAATAAAAAAAATAAAAAACATTGGTTGCAGAATACCATGAGTTAACCTAACCGACTGTTAATGTTAATGATGAAACTCCTCCCAAATCTCCCAAATGATGCTTGGCTTCAGCAGAGACCTTTTGTTTAATGAGTTAGGTCAAAGGGATGTTTCATTTGTAAATTTCAGATGCTGCCGTAAAGTCCATAGGGTGTGACGTTCATGGTTTTGGGGAGTCTGGGGGATCGTGAAAATCATGCCACCCTCAGTGAAGCTAGTGTGGTGGCCCTTTCATTTTAACTCTGGGTGGGCAGAAGGAGTGTGTGTGTGTGTGTGTGTGTGTGTGTGTGTGTGTGTGTGTGTGTATGTGCAGGAGGTGGGCAGATAGGGCTGAATAGCTCTTTCCTGCCTGCTCACAGCATGCTACAGCTTCAGCCTCTGTTCTAGGTCCTCAAGCTTCCTGGGGGGCTCTGGGTACACATTTGTTTATCCATCTTTCTCCTCCACCCCAAGCAACTTCCCGTAGGCCACCTGAACTCCGCCTCTCCAACTTGTCAAAGAAGAAAGCTGCAACCATGTAATTATGACATCCTGGGGGTAATTTTAACTATAAGTCATTATTCTCAAACAGCCGATGCAATCCCTATTTGCCAGCACAAAGAGATGATTCTCACTAGCCTGAACTCACTGTCAAACATGCCAGGAGAAATAAAAAGGTGCTAATGCAATATAGCCCAGAAATGGAAAATAAGATTAGCGGTGACGCTTGAGATTTCAGGCTGTTGGGCGGGGGAAATAGCACAGGGTTTAGTTACCAGCAGAACTGTCAGACAAAACGCCTCCGAGGTCATTAATACCAGAACCTTCATTAAGGCAAGTGGATAAAATTAAAGGGTGTTTTGTGAGGATTTAATTTTTCCTGGAGGTTCGCAGTCTCTGAAGGGCATCTGGGGCTGGCTCTGAGGCCAAGGCAGTGGGTTCTGGAGTGGGGAATCAGGATGCTGGAGTTCTCATTCTTTGTCTTCTCAGTGGGCCCACTGAGAACAGGCTGCATGAGGGGTGCCTGTGCAGTGCTGAGCCACTGCATCAGGGAACTGCATCTCCTCATCCCCACGCCACGTGCTCTGAAACAACACGGAGTCTCCTGCACAGCTGGAACAAGCATAGCTCATCCTTATCATGGGTGGGGCCGGGCAGAAGAAAGGCTGTGGCTGGACAGGGCATCTTTGTGAATTCTGAAGACCATCCAGAGACTCAGGGCTTCTCGGGCAGTATTGGTGGAAACGTAGAAACAGGTCTGGTTTTATGCAAAGCGGAGAAGCAGGCAATGGTAGTCTTTTGGTGACTTCTCATGGGTGCTTTTAGGGGTCCACTCTTACTGCTTGTGCCTGTCCCTCACCCTGTTCTGGGAGTGCCTTTGTGTCAGCTGGTTGTTACAAGAAATCTAATACAAAAATTCCCTTGATCTTGTTAAATGATTAAGGTTCAAAGGTATTAAACAGTCCTCCCAGGAATGTTTATAGTTGGAGAAAGACATTTCTGAGGGTGAAAAGGACTTAGTAGAATATGCTTTAATGTGGAATGCAAGCATTGTGCTTAGTCAGTGAGGGGGCTAGATGGGAACTGGCCTTTCCTCTGTACTCTTCTTTCTTAAAAAATTATACTTAAGTTCTTGGATACATGTGAAGAATATGAAGGTTTGTTATACAAGTGTACACATGCCATCGTGGTTGGCTGCACCCATCAACCAATGATGTAGATGCATACCATCATCTACATTAGGTATTTCTCCTAGTGCTATCCCTCCCCTAGTGCCCCATCAGCTGACAGGCCCCGGTGTGTGATGTTCCTCTCCCTGTGTCCATGTGTTCTCATTGTTCAACTCCCACTTATGAGTGAGAACATGCAGTGTTTGGTTTTCTGTTCCTGTGTTAGTTTGCTGAGAATGATGGCTTCTATCTTCATCCATGTCCCTGCGAAGGACATGAACTCATCATTTTGTATGGTGCATAGTATTCCATGGTGTATATGTACTACATTTTCTTTATCCAGTCTATCATTGATGGGAATTTGGGTTGGTTCCAAGCCTTTGCTATTGTGAATAGTGCTGCAATAAATATACATGTGCATGTGTCTTTATAGTAGAATGATTTATAATCCTTTGGGTATATACCCAGTAATGGGATTGCTGGGTCAATTGGTATTTCTGGTTCTAGATCCTTAAGGAATCACCACACTGTCTTCCACAATGGTAGAACTAATTTACACTCCCACCAACAGTGTAGAAGTGTTCCTATTTCTCCACATCCTCTCCAGAATCTGTTGTTTCCAGACTTTTTAATGATTGTCATTCTAACTGGCATGAGATGATATCTCATCGTGGTTTTGAGCCCATCTCCCAGCACAGAACTCGAGCTCTGCTAAGGGACAGACTGCCTCAAGTAGGCCCCTGATCCCTGTGCCTCCAGACTGGGGGACACCTCCCAGCAGGGGTTGACAGACACCTCATACAGGAGAGCTCCAGCTGGTACCTAGCGGGTGCCCCTCTGGGATGAAGCTTCCAGAGGAAGGATCAGGCAGCAAAACTTTGCTATTCTGCAGGCAAACAGGGTCTGGAGTGGTACCTTCTCTGTACTCTTAATGCTATTGTGTAGGGTCAAAATCAGGGCATTAGGATCGATCTTTACCTTGCTCTGGGATGCCGAGTAAGATCCTCCTTTGGCATTCCGTCATTCTCAGGAAAGACTGGATGGTGGTAACGTGCCTGTTCTCTCACCCTGGGTGGGGGACAAAGATGGTGATGGAGTAGGTTGAGGTTCTTCACGTTTTCCTTGTATGTCGATGGGAATGAACTCTCTATGGAGTCTCAGTGTTCCGGGACCTTTTGTGGGGCTTCATCACAGCCAAATAAATCCAAACAAGAAATCCTCTCTGGGCTTCTTCATGTAGGGCCTAGGAGAGGATGTGCTTTGATTTTGTAGGAAAAATGGAAATCCAGAGAGGGGCTGGGACTTTTCCAGGGTCTTAAGTAGGGATTGGGAAGGTGTCTCCTGCAGGTGATTATGCATCTGGGAGCTAAAGACCACTCAGTCCTAACTGGGATCTACTTGTGACATCTGGCCGAGGATTTTAGTAGCTTAAAAAATGTCTGGCCAAACGAAGAGCTTATAACCTGACTTTTATGGAAACCCAGCACTCATGGACATGGTGTCCAAAGCTATATGATTCCACACCTACAAGGGGCTCATTTGGGAGCATGTTAGAATGCAGAATCCCAGGCTCTATCCCACACTTGTGGAGTTGGAATCTGAATTTCCATATGTGCATACTCCAGGTGATGTTTACATAAAAGCTTGAGAAGCACTGCCCTGAAGTCACAGATTGGTCATAATGGAGATGGATTCCAGGCTGGGGGGATATTGGGCATCAGCTAAATTCCACGGCAGAGGAGTAACAACCCCTGCATTGCTTACTCACCTTGGTGCTTGGAAGATCAAACGACACAATAAATGGGAAAGCTCACGGAGGAGCACATAGTGCTTGGAAAACGCACAGCATTTTCATGCTCATTGGCAGCTGGCGGGGCCCCACCCTGTTAGCCAGGGAGTCCTCTTCATCTCCATAGCCAAAATTAATCTATTTCTCTGCTCTGGCGCCTCTAGTCTTTTTGAAACAACATCAATTTTGGTTGCTTTCATCCAAACTGCAAAGAGTATTTGAATTCACATAACTGCCTTTAGTGAGATTCTCTTTTTTACCTTCTTTTTTTTTTTTTTTTTTTTTTTTTTTTTGACACACATTTGCCGCGGTGCCTGGGACCCATTGCAGAGGAGATTAGCTCTGTGTTCAGCCACTGGCCATGCCTCTGAGGAGCAGAGCTTTCTGTTTATCTCTTAGAAGCAGATGCTTTGGATTTTATCCCTGGGGGAATTTATCAGCGTGCCCTGAATTCATTCATTCATTCATTCTCGTATTCCTCTCCACCCTGAATACATACACACACACACACACACACAAGCACACACACACAGCTCTACACGTCAGTCATGTCACTGTTGTTTGCTGTATATTTGGGAGGATGTTTGCCATTTAGAGCCATTCTGGAATTGTCTGTAGTTTACTTCTCTTCCCTCTAAGCACATTCTTAGCTTGGGTTTCTTTACCTCATCAGTGGCAGCCTGTCTTGGCCCCAGTCCTCAGAGGTAGTCAGTGCATATGGATTTCTTCCAGTCCCAGCAGCTCTTTCATCTGACCTGGCATTTTCAGAGCAACACCAGGGTTTTCACTTTCTTTCACACAGGCACCCGTGTTAGGATGACTTGAAGCACTCAGAGACAGAGAGTCATTGCCCGTTTGTTCAAAGGGTTTATTTTTCTTTTTTCTTCAAGCATGAATACCCATGGGCATGCAGTTACAAATGCACAGCTCTCACCATGAGCACATTGTAAATGCGTGGTTAAGTGATGGATTTATATGGTGATTTATTTATGCTTTTGTCTCCATGAATGACCATACGTTTAGTGAGCAAGGTATGGTGTTCACACAAGTATATGAGTCCATGCATGCATTCGTATGTGCTTATTCAGTACATATTAAGCACTAATGTGTTCAAGTGTTGTGTGTCCCATACAGATACAGGCTCTGCTTTCAAGAGCTTTCAGTCTCCTAAAGGAGATGAGATATTACCATGCAACTTTCATACAAAGTTGAGGTTTTTTCCTCCCAAGGTGGTGGTTTACAGGCTTTTAGCATGCCTCAGCCACTTGGAAATAGCAAGAAAGTACATAAAGATCGGCCATGTGAGCTTTAATTCAAGACAGAAAATGAGAATCCACTGGAATCATGAAGGACATCCCAGATCCCAGGGAGGAGAACACTGGCAAACAGCCCCCAAAATAAAAGTGACTGGCTGATAAAAGTGGGTGAAGCCTAGTACACAAGAGAGGAAAAGAGCCTCTGTCTGTGACTCACCTTTCCGCTGGGGATCCAAGTAACCCAGGCTAAGGGATTTGGGGGGACACTTTTGTTTCTTCCAAGCTCTAGAACTAACTTGGGGAGAGGCTTGGAGAGGCTGTGAGAGAAAGACACTGGGAAAAGCTGCAGGCATTTTTCCAGAGCGGGACTGAGAGCAGGATGCCATTTTTAATCCAGGAGCATAACAAGTCAGTCATTCTTTGGTGACCTAGCAGCATGGCCATGCAGGCATTTTAGTCTCGGTCCAGAGATTAGACCACCTGCTCTTTAGCAGGATAGGAGACTCCACAACCAGAACTGTGGAAGGTGCTTCAGCAGTAGGTGCTAGAGTTGTCCTCTTTTCCCATAGCAACTGGGGGTGGGAGGAGAGCTACTAGAGCTGCAGTTTCTCCTGGGTGGTGCGACTTGCAGCCAGGGCCAGTTTGGCAACCTGGAACCAGTCTGCATGTGACACTGCTAGGTGCCCCAGCCTACTCCCCTAAGATCATGGTGCATGGGGCCCTCTCCACCTCACCTTCAGGCAGATCTCCAGGCATTTGGAGCACCCACTTGCTTGGACTAGCAGCCTGAACCACTCTACCATTCCTGGGCATGGATCACGGTGCAGCAGGGCTTTCTCTGCCTCATGCCCAGGCAGATCTCCAGGCATTTGAAGCACCCCCTCACCTAGATCAGCAGCCTGACCCATCCTTCCCTTCCTGTGTGGAGATCTTGGTATAGGGTGGGGTGTCCCTCTCTGCTCCACATCCAGGCAGATCTCCAGGCATTTGACTGCATCAGCAGCCTGAGTTGCTCCAACCCTTCAGTGCAGAGATCTTGCTGCAGGGGCCCTCTGTGCTCCATGCCCAGGCAGATCTCCAGACATCTGGATCACCTACTCTCATGGAGTTTAGGCTGCCCCCATCCCCATGCAGAGACCTTGATGCTGAGGAGGTCTCTCAGCTCCATGCATAGGTACACCTCTAGGCACTTGGTGGTCACCCACTGGATTCTCCCTCAGTGCTGGTGCTTGTGCCTGCCATCAAGAGACCTGATATAGGTGGACCTGCCCAGTCTGGCCCTGTCTTCTGTGGCCCCTGCCCTCCCTGGGGTTGAGCAGGGGACTCAGACCACTGTGCATTCCATGAGTCAGCCCAGAGGCAACAGAGATCTTCTGTCAGAAAACAAGAATAAAGTGTATCCCCAGCCATATTGGCCATAGCAGGGTCATATCTATAAGTGCCGTATATTGGCTTATAGGTTAAATGGCATAGCTCAATACAAAACCTGCCAAAAGAAATACATAGGGCTATAGAAGCAAAGCCAAAAGACACTACCCAGCATTCTCTACAGTCACACCCCCTAGGAGGGGGGAAAAGGAAAAGGAAGGAAAAAAATAATACTCTAGGGAAAGAAAGAAAAGAAAAAAATCCTATCTGCACAAAAATAATTACAAAAATTAGAAGTACTAGTATCTGCAGATGAGAAGAAGCCAGTGCAAGAATTCGGGCATCATGAAAACTCTGAATGTAGTAACACCGCCAAAGAATCATACTGTCTATCTCTCCAGCAATGGTCCCAAACCAAATGGAAACTCAGAAATGACAGATAAACGATTCAAAGAATAGATTGCAAGAAAGATCAATGAGATACAAGACAAGGTTGAAAATCAACACAAAGAAACTTCCAAAGCAATCCAGCAAAGGAAAGAAGAGATAAACATGTGAAAAATCAATCAGAGCTTCTGGAATAGAAAAACTCAAGGAATTTTGAAATACAATGTAAAGCTTTATCAATAGAAAGGACTAAGCAGAAGAAAGAATTTCAGACCTTGAAGACCAGTCTTTTGAACTAACTCAGCTGGACAAAAATACAGAGAATTTTTTTAAAAAAATATTTGAGAGAGAAGGAGAAAAAGCAAATAACCTTGAAAACATATTTGAGAAAATAATTGAAGAAAATTTTCCTAATCTTGCTAGAGAGGTAGACATCTAGATACAAGAAATCCAGAGAAGACTTATGAGATGCAACACAAAATGAACATTGCTAAGGCATATAGTCACTAGGTTAATGCTAAAGAAAAAAATCTGAAAGGCAACTACAGATAAAGGTCAGATCACATGCAAAAAGAACCCCAGCAGGATAACAGTTGACTTCTCAACAGAAACCTTGCAAGTCAGGAGAGATGGGAGGCCTATTTTTAGCATTCTAAAGAAAAGAAATTCCAATCAAGAATTTTTGATTCTTGGAGAAATAAAAGCGTATCCAGACAAGCAAGCACTAAGGGAATTTGTTACCACTAGACTAGTCTAACAAGAGATCCCTAAGGGAGTTCTAAATATAAAAAGAAAAGAAATCTGCTACCACAAAAACACATTTAGTGCATAGCTTGCAGACCCTATAAAGAAACCACACAACAGAAACTACAAAGCAATCAGTTAATAACTTTGTAAGACCAAAACCTCACATATCAACATTAACCTTGAAAGTAAACGGTCTAAACACCCAATTCAAAAGGCACAGAGTGGCAAGTTGTCTAAAAAAACACGACCCATTCATCTGCTGCCTTCAGGACAGCCATCTCACAAGTACTGACACCCACAGGCTCAAAGTAAGGGTTGAAGAAAGCTCTATCATGCAAAAAGAAAAAAAATTACCAGGGGTCTATTCTTATATCAGATAAAACAGCCTTTAAAGCAACCACATTAAAAAAGGACAGTGAGAACAGGGACCCATAATGATAAATGGTTACATTTAACAAGAACACATAACTATTCCAAATATATATGTACCCAACATTGGAGCACTCACATTTTTTTTTTAAATACAAAGAGGTGGTTCTTTGAAAAGATAAATAAAATTGGTAGACCATTAGTGAGATTAACCAAGAAAAGAAGAGATAAGACTCAAATAAATTTAATTAAAAATGAAAGAAGAGATATTACTACTGATACCACCAAAATACAAAAGATTATTCAAGGCTACCATGAACACGTTTATGTACATAAACGACAAAACCTAGAGGAGATGGATAAACTCCTGGAAATATACAACCATCCTAGATTAAACCAGGAATATGTAGAAAGTCGGAACAGACCAACAATAACCAGTAAAACTGAAATCGTAATTGAAAAATTGCCAACAAAAGAAGTCCAGGACCAGACGGATTCACAGTTAAATCCTACCAGACACTCAAAGAAGAATTAGTACAAATCCTATTGACACTATTCCATAGGGTAGAGAAAACCAGGGAAGGACATAACAAAAAAAGAAAACCACAGACCCATATCTCTGAAGAACATAGATGCAAAAATCCTCAACAAAATACTAGTTAACTGAATCCAACAGCATATCAAAAAGGAAATCCAACACGATCAATTGGGTTTCATACCAGTGATGCAGCAATGGTTTAACATCTGCAAGTCAGTAAATATAATATGCCACATAAGCAGAATTAAAAACAAAAATCACATGATCATCCCAATAGATGTAGAAAAAGAATCTGACAAAATCTAGCCTCCATTTATGATTAAAACCCTCAGCAAAATCAGCATAGAAGGGACATACCTTAAGATAATAAAAGACATCTGTGGCAAACCCACAACCAACGCTATACTGAACAGGGAAAAGTTGAAAACATTCCCCCTGAGAACTGGAACAAGACAAGGATGCTCACTTTCACCACTTCTATTCAACATATTATTGGAAGACTTGGCCAGAGCAATCAGACAAGATAATGAAATAAAGAGTATCCAAATTAGTAAAGAGGAAGTCAAACTGTCACTGTTTGCTGATGATATGTTTGTATCCCCAAAAACATTAATGACTCATCCATAAAGCTTCTAGAACTGGTAAATGAATTCAGCAAAGTTTTAGGATACAAAATTAATGTACACGGAACAGTAGCTCTGCTATACCCCATTAACAACCAAGCTGAGAATCAAATTAAGAACTCGACCCCTTTTATAATAGCTGCAAATAAAAACCCACCAAAAAGCAAAAACAAAAAAGCTTAGGAATATACCTAACCAAGGAGGTGAAAGACCTCTAAAAGGAATACTACAAAACACTGTTGAAAGAAATCATTGACAATACAAACAAATGGAAACACATCCTATGCTCATGGATGAATAGAATTAATATTGTGAAAAGGACCATACAGTACTGCCAAAATAAATCTACAAATTAAATGCAATTCCCATCAAAATACCACCATCATTCTTTGCAGAACTAGAAAAAAAAATCCTAAAATGTATATGGAACCAAAAAAGACCCTGCATAGCCAACACAAGACTAAACAAAAAGAAAAAAACCTAGAGGCATCACATTACCAGACTTCAGACTCTACTATAAGGCCATAGTCACCAAAACAGCATGGTACTGGTATAAAAACAGGCACACAGAGCAATGGAACAGAATAGAGAACCCAGAAATAAAGCCAAACACAGCCAACTAATCTTTGACAAAGCAAACAAAAACATAAGAGTGGGGAAAGGACACCCTATTCAATAAATGATGCTCGGATAGTTAGCAAGCCACATATAGAAGAATAAAACTGGATCCTCGTCTCTCACCTTATACAATAATCAACTCAAGCTGGATCAAAGACTTAAATCTAAGACCTGAAACCATAAAAATTCTAGAAGATAACATCAAAAAAACCTTTCTAGACATTGGCTTAGGTAAAGACTTCATGACCAAGAACACAAAAGCAAATGCAACAAAAACAAAGATAAATAGGTGGAACTTAATTAAACTAAAAAGCTCCTGCACGGCAAAAGTGTCAGCAGAGTTAACAGACAACCCAAAGAGTGGGAGAAAAATCTTCACAATCTATACACCCAGCGAAGGACTAATTTCCAGAATCTACGAAGAACTCAGATAAATTAGCAAGAAACAAAACCAAAGGGTCCTACCAGATAGTGGGCTAAGGGCATGAATAAATAATTATCAAAAGAAGATATGTAAATGGCCAAGAAGCATATGGAAAAATGCCCAACATCACTAATTATAAGGGAAATGCAAATCAAAACGATAATGCGATACCACCTCACTCCTGCAAGAATGGCCATAATCAAAAAATAAAAAAATAGTAGATGCTGGTGTGGGTGTGGTGAAAAGTAACACTTTTACACTGTTGGTGGCAAAGTAAACTAGTGTAACCACTATCGAAAACGGTGTGGAGATTCCTTAAAGAACCAAAAGTAATTCTACCATTTGATCCAGCAATCCCACTACTGGGTATCTATTTACCCAGAGAAAAAGAAGTCATTATATGAAAAAGATACTTGCACATGCATGTTTATAGTAGCACAATTTGCAATTGCAAAAATATGGAACCAGTCCTAATGCCCATCAATCAAAGCATGGATAAAGAAAATGTGACACACACACACACGCACACACACACACACACAAAATGAAATACTACTCAGCCATAAAAAAGAAACAAAATAATGGCATTCACGGCAAGATGGATGGAATTAGAGACTATTATTTTAAGTGACGTAACTCAGGAATGGAAAACCAAACATTATATGTTCTCACTCATAATTGGGAGCTAAGCTCTGAGGACGTGAAGGCATAAGAATGACACGGTGCACTTTGGGGACTTCGGGGAAAGGAGAGGAGAGGGTAAGAGATAAAATACTACACACTGGGTACAGTATACACTGTGTGGGTGATGGATGCATCAAAATCTCAGAAATCACCACTAAAGAACTTATTCATGCAACCAAACACCACCTGTTCCCCCAAAACTACTGAAATATAAAATAGAATATAAAAAACTTATAGACTTACAAAAAGACTTAGATAGCCACACAATAATAGTGGGAGACTTCAACACCCTGCTGACAGCATTAGACATATTATTGAGACAAGAAACTAACAAAGAAATTCTAAACTTGACACTTGACCAGTTGGACGTAATAGACACCTACAGAATACTCCACCCATCAACCACAGAATATATATTTCTCTCATCTGCACACAGAACATACTGCAAGGTTGACCACAGGCTTGGCCATAAAGCAGTCTCAAAAAATTAAAAAAATCACACCAACTCTACTCGTGGACCACAGTGGAATAAAAATAGAAACCAATACCAAGAATATCTCTCAAAACTATACAAGTATCTGGAAATTAAACAACTTACTCCTGAATGACTTTTGGGTAAACAGTGTAATTAAGATAGAAATTTACAAAAACTTTGAAATAGATAAAAACAGAGATACAGCAAACCAAAATCTCTGGGATGCAGCAAATGCAGTTGGGAAAGAAGAATAAGTGCCTACTTCAAAAAGCTGGAAAAATCTCAAATTAACAGTCTAACATCACACCTAGAGAGACTGGAAAAACGACCCCAAAGCTAGCAAGGAAAATTAGTGAAACCAAAAGTTATTTTTTTTTGTAAAGATAAGCCAAACCACTAGACCAATAGCTAGATTAACAAAGAAAAAAGGAGAGGAAGATCCAAATAAGCACAACTGGAAATGCAAAGGTGATAATACAACTGATCCCACGGACATACTAAAGATTCTCAGAGAGTCCTATGAACATCTCTAAGCAGATAGATTAAAAAATCTAGAGGACAAAAAAAAACTAGCCGGGCGACGAGGCGGGCGCCTGTAGTCCCAGCTACTCGGGAGGCTGAGACAGGAGAATGGCGGGAACCCGGGAGGCGGAGCTTGCAGTGAGCTGAGAGCCGGCCACTGCACTCCAGCCTGGGCAGCAGAGCAAGACTCCGTCTCAAAAAAAAAAGAAAATAAATAAAAAATAAAAAAAATAAAAAAAATAAAAAATCTAGAGGAAATCAATAAATTCCTGGAAACACATACTCTCCCAAGATGGAATCAGGAATAAATTAAAACATTGAACAGATTAACATGGAGTTCCAAAATTGAATCAGTATTTAAAAACCTACCAGTGAAAAGTCTTGGACCAGATGGACTTATAGCCTAATTCTACCAGACATAGAAAAAAAATCTGGTACCAATTCTACTGCAACTATTTCAAGAAATCAATGAGGAGGTGCTCCACCCTAATTCTGTAAAGCTAACATCACCCTGATACCAAAACCTGGAAAAGAAATAACAACAAAAAAAAAACTACAATATCCCTGATGAACATGGATGTAGATATGATCAACAAAATACTAGCAAACTGAATTCAACAGCATACCAAGAAGTTAATTTACCATGATCAAGTAGGCTTTATTCCTGGTATGCAAGGTCAGTTCAATATACATAAATCAATAAGTGTGATTCACTAAATAAACAGAATTGAAAACAAAAACTATATGATCATTTCAATAGATATGGAAAAAACCCAATAAAATCCAGCATCCCATCATGATAAAAACCCTCAAGAAACAAGGCACTGAAGAAACTTACCTCACCATAATAAGAGCCATCAATGAAAAACCCACAGCCAACATCGTACTGAATGGGCAAAACCTGGAAGCATTCCCCTTGAGAACTGGAACAAGACAAGGATGCCTACTTCACCACTCCTATTCAACATAGTACTGGAAGTGCTAGCCCCAGAGCAATCAGGCAAGAGAAAGAAATAAAAGGCATCCAAATAAGAAAAAGAAGTCAACCATCTCTCCTCATGGATGATATAATCCTATACCTAGAAAACCCTGAAGACTTTGCCAAAAACTTCCAGGAACTAATAAACGCCATCAATGAAGTTTCAGGATACAAAATCCATGTACAAAAATCAGTAGCATTTCTATACGTCAATAACATTCAAGATGAAAACCAAGTCAAGAATGCAATGTAATTTACAATAGTCACACAAAAAATAAAATACCTAAAAATGTAACTAATCAAGGAGATAAAATATCCATAACAATGCTGAAATAAATCATAGATGACACAAACAAATGGAAAAACATTGCATTCCATGTTCATGAATTGGAAGAATCAGTATCATTAAAATGGACATCCTGCCTAAAGTGAAATACAGATGCAATGCTATTCCTATCAAACTACTAATGCTGTTTTTTACAGCACTAGAAAAAAACTATCCTAAAATTGATATGGAACCAAAAACAGAGCCTGAATAGCCAAAGCAACCCTAAGTAAAAAGAACAAAGCCAGAGGCATCATATTAGTCTACTTCAAACTATACTATAAAGCTACAGTAATTAAAACAGCATAATACTGGTACAAAAACAGACACATAGACCAATGAAACAGAAGAGAGAACCTGGAAATAAAGCCACACACTTACATCAATCTGTTATTAACAAAAATAAACAGTAAGAAAAGGACTCTCCTTTTTTAGGAGACACTCAATAAATGGTGCTGGGATAGCTAGCTGGCTAGGCATATACAAAAGAATGAAACTGGACCCTTACTTTTCACCATCTACAAAAATCAACACATGATGGATTAAAGATTTAATCGTAAGACCTCAAACTATGAGAATCCTAAAAGAAAACCTAGGAAACACCTTTCTAGATATTGGCCTTGGGAAACAGTTTAAGTCCTCAAAAGTAATCCCAATGAAAACAAAAATTGACAAGTGGTACCCAATTAAACAAAAGAACTTCTGCACACCAAGAGAAACTATTAACAGAATAAACCTAAAGAATGAGAGAAAATACTTGCAGACTATGCATCCAACAAAGGTCTAACATCCTGAATCTATAAGGAACTTAATTCAACAAGCAAAAACAAACAAACAAACAAAAACAAATAACATCATCGAAAAATGGGCAAATGACATAAACAGACACTTCTCAAAAGAAAACATGCAAGTGGTTGAGAAACATATGAAAAAAGTGCTGTACAGCACTAATGATCAGAGGAACACAAATCAAAATCACAATGAGATGTTATTTCATACCAGTCAGAATGGCTATTATTCAAAAGTAAAGGCCAGGTGCAGTGGCTCATGCCTGTAAACCCAGCACTTTGGGAGGCAGAGGCAGGAGGGTCACCTGATTCCAGAAGTTCAAAACCACCCTGGGCAACATGATGAGACTTAATCTTTCCAATAAAAGAAAAAATATATAAAAATTGACCAAAAAAAAAATAGCCAGGTGTGGTGGCACATGCCTATAGTCCAAGCTACACAAGAGACTGAGACAGGAAAGTTGCTTGAGGCCAGGGGGGTCAAGGCTGCAGTAAGCCATGTTCATGCTGCTGCACTCAGCCTGGGTGACAGAGCAAGATCTATCTCAAAAAAAAAAAAAAAAAAAAAAAAAGATCTAAAAACAATAGATTCTGGTGAGTCAGTAGAGAAAAGGGAATGCTTACACATTGTTAGTGGGAATGTAAATTAGTTCAACCACGGTGAAAAGCAGTTTGGACATTTCTCAAAGAACTTAAAACAGAACAAACATTTGACCCAGCAATCCCATTACTGAGTATGTATCCAAAAGAAAACAATTATTTATACCAAAATGACACATGCACTTATATGTTCATCACCACACTACTCACAATAGCAAAGTCATGAAATCAACCTAGGTGCCAATTGATGATGTACTGGATAAGGAAAATATGGTGCATATACACCATGAATACTATGCAGCCGTAAAAAATGAAACCACATCCTTTGTTGCAACATGGATGCAGCTGGAGGTTATTATCCTAAGTGAATTAATGCAGAAACAGGAAACCAAATACATGTATTCTCCCTTATTAGAAGGAGCTAATCATTGGGTACCCATGGACACAAATGTGGCAACAACAGAAATTGGGGACTATGAGAAGGGGGAGGGCAAGATGGACAAAAGGTTGAAAAACTAACTAGTGGGTACTATGCACAGTACCTGGGTAATGGGATCATTTGTACCCCAAACCTCAGCATCACTCAATATGCCCAGGTAAAAAACCGGCACATGTACCCACTTAATCTAAAACAAAAGTTGAAAAATCAAGAAAATGATTAGGGTCAGGAAAAGAATAAATACAATGAGAGCAGAGGGATATAACCTTGCTTTCAGCTAGATATCCAGGATAACTCCTAGGAGTAGATGGAATTTGAGCAAAGGATTTGAACCTGTGGAAATGGACACTGCTTTCCAGGTTGAGTGAACCTGAAGGACAATGACACCT
Organism: Rhinopithecus roxellana; assembly: GCF_007565055.1. Lineage (NCBI taxonomy): Eukaryota > Metazoa > Chordata > Mammalia > Primates > Cercopithecidae > Rhinopithecus > Rhinopithecus roxellana. The sequence goes on along the minus strand of NC_044563.1, from coordinate 70,069,154 downwards.
AACTGGAAATGCTGATATACAGTGAATGGCAAGCAGTTCAGTCTGGCCAAAACACCTGAGCTGGGTGAAGGGATGGTGAGAGATGTAATCTGTCTATGTTAGATTGTGAGGAACTCTGGGTTCAAATTAAGGAAGCTTAAATTTTGGACCTAGAGTAATAGGAGATGGGACGTTTTTGAGACAGATGAATAAGATAATCAGAGTAGTGCTTTAGGAAGATCACTCTGTAGGGATCTGTAAAACAAATTAGAGATGTAGAAGACTAGAGGCATCAAAAGCAGTTTAGAGGCTATTACAGTAATCCAGATGATGAATAAGGATTGTGTGAATTAGGGTGGTGGCAGAGGTAGGTAAAGGAAATATGAAAGACCCAACATTGACAAAGCTCAAAAAAGGAAAAGATGATGACAAGCGTTTGGGGCTTGAGATGATGGAGATGTTGTGACACACAGAAGGAACACAGCCTGGAAAGCTTATTTCTTTTTTGATTGGGGTAAAGGATGAAAGGTGAGTTTAGGTTGGCACGCGTTCAGTTTACCATGCTGGTGGGAACGTTTAGATGGAAAACTTCAGCAAATTATTGAACGTTTGGAAGTGGCACTCGGGACTGATTTCAGAACTGAAGTTAAATTTGATGATCGTATTTATAGAGGGGCTAACAGAAGCCTTAAAAGTGAATGCCTTGTTATGAGAAAAGTTACAGAGGAAGGATTAAAGGACTGGCAGAGTTAAATATCTATGTTCAGGATGCGGGAAAAGAGGAAGGAGAACAAAGAGGTAGAAACACATCTGTATATTGTCTCTCGCTAGCCTGAGCACGAACACACACACACACACAATTTAGACTAAAATTCACACATATTAAGATTACTGTATATTCAATTCCACATAGTTGGAAGAAAACAGAAGAGCAATAGTGTCTCAGTAACCAAGGAAGGGAGGATGATTGATAGTGTCAAACATGGATAGAAGAGCAATACATGAAGAGAAACAGCTGGTTTTGTGCATGAAGATGGTAAGTTTACATGGGCACAAGCACATGCATGCCTGTAGGTGTGTATCTGAGTGTTTTGAGGGGGAAGGTATTATACAAGTAGGGACTAGAAAAGAAATGAGATGAAGTTGTCAATCAGGAGACAGCAGTAAAAAGAATCATCATATATCAGAACAAATGGATATCCAACAAAACGTTTTCTCGATTGCTATTTTGATTCCTTAAACCCTGAACTTGGATTCTGAACCTTGATTTGATTCTGTGTGGCGTGTTCAGCTAATCTTGCTTCATTTTAGGCCTCGAGTCTTTCAATAGGTGTGGAATTACTAGGTGACTTGCTTTGCTCCACTTCTTCCTCATGTCAATGAGGGCCTTTAAGTAATTAGCCTCTTGATTATGAAATGCATTTTGAGCAGAAGCCTGGTCAGATTATTTAGTTTGTTCCAACATATACTATACCGAATGGTGGAGATGGCACTTTATTACCCATCTGAATTTTTCTTTTTAAATAGGATGGGCTGTGTACTGCTTATTTTTCTGGGGTTGGAATCCCCTTACCTAAATTTAGTCAAATACACAACTCACACTGAATGTGGAGAGGAACTAATTCGGGACAAGAAACCAAGGCAAAGAATCTTCATTAGCAACAAATAGGATAATGGACTTAATTCTTAATAGTGTCTCATCATTTTTCTCCATTATATTGCATTTGATTTCACTTCTATTTCAGGCTCTCACTTCCTTAAAGTTTAGTTAACATTACACTCTCAGAACCCAATCCCAGTGAGGAATGGCTCAGGGGATGTAACTCCAGTCAATATTTAAATGCCACGCCTCCAAAGACGAATGAGAGAGGCAAAGAGGATGAGATGATTTGGCCTATGTGTTGGTCATGCGCACTTTATTCCTGTAATTATTATTTTTCATTCAACAGTTATTGAATGAGGTACACTCCTCTGTGACTGCAAGAGTCCTCCCTCCCATTTTTCCTCCCTCCTTTTCCCTTCCCTCCCTCTCCTCACCTTGCCTGCCTTCCTGCCTTCCTTCTTTAATTATAAAACAACATGTTAAAGATTCTGGTCCTGAAATCTCATTCCAGTTCATAAAAAAACTAAATTCAAAGAACCTTGATTTTTTTCCCTCTTCAGGGACTTTGTCATGAATTCTTAGCTGATTTCCCTTGTGGCATAACCAGGTCACATGAGAGAGAGAGAGAGAGAATGTGTGTGTGTGTGTGTGTGTGTATAAGGGATGAAAACAGGCCTGTCTTTATGGAACAGGTACAGTATTTCACAGACGGCTGGCTGGTAATGGAATTCTTCTATCAAAAGCTACTTTTCTGGATCCTTAACTGATTAGCAGATGCAAATTCTACACTGAATGCTGATAAGACCAAACCACATATATTTGTGTATCTGTGCGCACACACACACACACACACACACACACACACACAATTTTTATTAAAATGCAGACACATCTGTATTACTGCTACATTCACTTCTACATAGTTGAAAATCCTTCTTCTTGCAGCTTCAAAAGATAGCTAGGCAGGAATTATTTTATAGAATGGAAGTAATTTCTATGGGGCCAAACAATAATAAAGAAATTGGAAGTCAAGGGCTATCATCTGAATGGAGCTGGAGAAGAAGCTCCATCAACCATGGAAGGAAATTATGATCACTCCTGTCATTCTGCTCGTTTGTGTATCCAGGTATCCTCGATCAAGAGCATGTGTTTCCCTAGGCCTAGAATGGGACTTTCTTACATCATTGTGGCCCACTCCATTCTCCAACAGAACTCTTAGCAGCTTAAACTTCAATAATGATTCTGTAATAATTTGGTTGTGTGGCTATTTCCACCACCTCCTGCCCACCTTGGAAAGGTGTATTTCCAGAGGTTAGGTCCTGGCAGCAGCTTCCATGGACCCTCCATGCTCACAGGTGAGGACGGATTCAGCACTTTCCTGGCTGGACAGTTCCTGGCCCAAGCCTCTGACTTCGCCTTCCCTGGCCTTCCACTCCCTTCCTCTGGTAAGTCTCTGGCATCAGATGGAAGGACCCCAGTAGCTACAGAGGCTGGTGAATGAGCAACGGGCCTGCTGCAGAGCCTTCATTTCTCATTGTCTCTTCATCCAGACCAATTAGCCCTTCCACTATTCCATAGTGAAAAAAAAATGATGCATGTGAACTTGGCATTATGGGGAGGCCCCTGAGGTGTAGATATTAAGTACATATGAGATTTCCTCTTTTATCATTGTCATGTATTTTTCACAGACATTCATCTCAGGACTTCCCAGAAGACAGACCCACCCCCAATTTTCCTGTCTCTTCTTGTTTCAGTCACTGCTCTCTTACCTTATCTTCCTTCTCTTCCCAGAATGAAGGGGAGAATTGGAGTCTTGCACAATGGAAGGATAACATTGCTGCCAAAAGAACCATCGTGACTGTAGGCATATTTTCCACCCTCATCCTGCAGGTTTTCTGCCTGTTGTTGGCCCCTGACCAATTTTGCTCCTGGGCAGTCTGAGGTGGAACATAATTTGTATAAAACAAATTATGCTCAACCTCACTTATAATCAGGGAAATGTGAGTCAAAACCACAATGAAATATCACCTCATGCTATTTAGGACGGCTGTTATCAAGTAGACAAGAAAGAAGTGTTGGTGAGGGTAAGGAGAAAATACAATCTTGGCAAACTGTTGGTGGGAATGTGAGTTGGTACAGCCATTATAAAAGGCACCATGAAGGATTCTCAAAAAATTAAAAATAAAACTGCCAAATGATCCATCAATCCCTCTTCTGGACACATAATCAAAGGAAATGAAGTCAGTATCTCAAATAAATATTTGCACCCCATATTCGTTGCATCGTTTTTTGTAATAGCCAAGATATGTGAGCAATCAAAGTGTCCATCAACAAATGAATGGATAAGGAATCATGATACATATATACAGTGGAATGTTATTCAGACATAAAAAGGAAGGAAATCCTGTCGTTTCTGAAGACATTAATGAACCCAGAGGCCATCATACTAAGTGAAATAAGGTAGACACAGGAAGACAAAAAATCACATGATCTCACTTACATGTGGAATCTAAAAAAGTCAAACTCATAGAAGCAGAGAGTAGAACAGTGGTTGTCAGGGGCTTGGGATAATTGAGGAGATGTTGGTTAAAGGGTACAAACTTTAAGTCATAAGATGAACAAGTTCTGGCACTCTACTGTACAATATGGGTGATGACAGATGTGTAATTAATTTGATGGTGGCATTCATTACACAATGTATATGTATATCAAATCATCACATTGTACACCTTGGATATAATCTATCTTTATCAATTAAATATTTCAAATTTTTTTTAAAAAAGGAAGGCCAAATGGGCCAAATGGAGAAACTTCTTTGTGTAGAGCTGATGTCCAAGCTAGAATTTCTAAACTTTTTCTGTAACCTAGAGTCTCTTTTATACTTTTGACGTACCCATCATTCATAACAGATCTCAGGAATGCTCACACACTGCCTATTGCTAAAAACTCAAATAAGTTATTGTTATATGAACAACCCAAGTTAATGCAGTCATTAATGGAAATACAGTGTCTTGACTGAAAGAGGTCGTTTCTATTTTTCGTTGTGATAGTCAGATCATAACCCGTCACATCTTTTAGGGAGGATGAAAATAGGCTGGAGTTCCTTCAGCAAACAGGATGCTGTAGAATAAAATGCTCTACCTGACAATACTTAAACAAATTGGAGTGCCTGGTGCCACCATGTAAATTGTGAGGTGTCAGACAGGCTGGTCTTTGGATTAGAGATTGGACTTAGTCTCTGTGGCCTATGAGTAGAGCAGGTCGGGGTGGGGCTGGGCAGGGAGGAAGATCATCTTAAAGTGATAGATTTAGGCTCAGTGTGAGGAAGGATTTCTAAGAGTTGGAGCTGCTCAGAGGTGAAATATCAAGAGAGTGCCCTTCAGGAGCAGTGTCTGAAGACAGACCACATGGCCAATAGGGAGAGATAAGAAAGCTGGGTGGCCTTCAGCTCTTTGCTTCCAGTTCTGGGAGTCTTACTGAGATATCTAGTGACCACTCAACCCAAAGAACAGACACATGTCTGCCATGTCTCTCTGGGCTCGTCCTGCTTATTGCAAGTGAGGCCCAAAGCTGGGGCTGTTATTCCCTGATGTTTCAGGTCCACATGCAACTTATTCCCAGATCTTTTCTGAACAAAACAGAGAGACTGTTTGCCAGACAGCTGGACCAGAATGAGGGGAAAGAAGATAAGGCCCAACCGAGAAGTCAGAAAAGCTTCACTTTTCATTAGCTCCACATTCCAAAGTGTTAAATCAATGTGCTTAGCTGCAATTTGAAGCAATTAGTCTTTGTTCTCACACATTCTCAAAGAATGACTTAAAGAAGCCCAAATAAATATTTTTAGAAAAGAGAGTAAATTTGTATTACTTAACCCAAGGAATGCAAACAAGTGTAATTAAAGTGAATACCCATAAATAAAGTAAATACATTAGTTAGGAAATGAATTAATTAGTGTTTAATTACTATCAATTACTAAAATCACTACAGAATTACTTGTAGAATGGATTGAATCTCTTGCTCCTATTAATAATTTCCATTGCTAATTGTATGCACTTGTATTTTCTTTTCTTTGGGTGCATCTTAGCAGAGCTAATAGGAGGAAGCAACAGCACAGTGAACAATGACAGGGACATTTTTTTTCTTTGTTCAGTAAAAAACAAAAGTGGTTTGAAATATATCTGTCTGGTTGTCAAAAGCCAATGCAGGTAAGGAAGAGATGCAGGAAGGAAGGCTGTCCTCGTGACACAGGGTGACCCTTGCCATTCCCTGCTGAGGGGAAGCAGCTGATGTTTGTGGCAGAGTCGTAAGGTGAGCGGTGTGTGTGTGTGTGTGTGTGTGTGTGTGTGTGTGTGTGTGTGTGTATAGGGAGGAGAAAGGTGGGGACTGGGAGGCTCAATGCCTGAGCTCACTTCCAGCATGCTCTGTGGAACGCATATGTAGACTGGCAGCCAGGCATCTCTATCCACTGGTCTTGGCAGGTGGGGGAATAGGTTTGATGTTTACCTGGAGAACAGAGTACGTCATTTGCTGCCTTGCAGGTGGAGAGAACACATCTGACATCATGCTCCCTAAGAGGCAACACACTAGCTAGTGCGAGAAACAGATGTATGCAAATGACAGGCTGAGGGTAAGGAGTGCCTTTCCTGGGATCCACTCTGCCTGCTCACCAGCATTCTCATTTTCCCATTTACAAAACATCCCCTTTCCCCTTCCCTGCCCTCTCCTCCTGTCCCTCATGGACAGACTCTCAAGCCAGACCGCCTAGGTTTGATTCCAAGCTTCCTCACCTGAAAGGCCTTGGGCAAATTACTTAACCTCTGTGAGTCTCGATTTCCTCACCTGTAAAATGGGGAGAATGATAGTACCCACCTCTCACGGTTCTGGTGAGGGCTCAGATCAGTGGGTGACACATAGCAATCTCTGCTTTATTCATTTTCTTGGTATTTCCGCCACATATTTCTTGTGGAGTAGTTGAGGGGATCATATGATGTGGAGATCAACTAGCTGGGAAGATGGGAGGAGTGATCTGGGAGGGAAATGAAGTTGAGGGGGAGAAACTGGTCCTTAAGTGATTGTTCTGTTGATTAGTTAGGGTTCTCCAGAGAAATGGCACCCATAGGAGGTTTACCATGAGGGACTGGCTCACATGATTATGGAGGTGGAAAAGTCCCATGACCTGTTATCTGCAAACTGGAGGCCCGTGAAAGCCAGTGCTGTAGTTCAGTCGAAGCCCAAAGGCTAGGAGTGCCACTGTCGGGGGGCAGCGTAATATGGACATCCCAGCTGAAGGAGGAGAGAGCAAACTCACCCTTCTTCTGCTTTTCTGTCCTATTCAGGCCCTTTAAGGAATAGATAATGCTCGCCCACATTGGTGGGGGCAGATCTTCTTTGCTCAGTTTGTTTATTTAAATGCTAATCTCTTCCAGAAACACTGTCACAGGTATACCCAGAGATAATGTTTTTTCACCTATCTTGGCATTCCTTAGCCTAGTCAAGTTAACACATAGGAACCTAAAAAACAAAAAAGTCAGACCCTCAAAAGGAGAGTAAATGGTGATCACTAGGGCTTGGGGTTTGGGGGAAATGGGGAGAAGCAGGTTAAAGGGCAAGTACCTTCAGCTACAAGATGAATAAGTTCTGAAGATCTAATGTATAGCACGTTGACTACAGTTAATAATACAATACCATTTATCTGAAACTTGGTAAGAGAGTAGCTCCTAAGTGTCTTTCATGCGTGCACGCGCACACACACACATACGCACACACGGTGACTATGTGTCGTGACGGAAGTATTGATTAATTTGATTGTGGTAACAATTACACAATGAATATGTATATCAACTCATCATGCTGTACACTTTGAATATATACAAATTTTATGTGTCAAATACACCTCAATAAAGCTGGACATTTAAAAAAGGAAAGCTAAGGGAGAGGTCAGGAGTGAAAAGAAGTCTGCCATTGCTTGACATTGGTCCTGAATTCATTTTATCATCCTGACGCATCCATTCCTGACTTTCTGGGTAACCATCAGCCTGTTAATTATCCCAGCTTAATCCCAGGATTTTCATTTGTAAAAAAGAATAATATAAATATTTGCTTCATGGCATTGCTGCAGGGCCTGCCACTGGAAGTTTTTGAGTCACCCGCTGTAGTGCGAAGTGCAAAGGTTAGGCTGAATAAATAATAACTGGTATAATTGGCACTAAAATAAAAAAGCTGAAACATAACATTAACCATTGCACTCTGTTGGTGTGAAGATAACAGGGACGTTTGCATAAGGGCAGTGGTAACAGAGCATGTCTCTGTCCCGTCCCTCCATCCCCACTCACCTCCCCCATACCTTCCTGGGATGCTATTTGTAGGCTCTTCCTTTTCAGAAAGTGTCAGGGCCTAGGGCTCATGGCTCCATGAATCAGATCCTTCCCACAAACTCACCTGCTCTTTACCAACTGGCTGGGCTGTAGTTATTCTTGTCACAGCTGAGCTGTGGTCACTCACCTCTGCTGCCATGGCCTCAGCACTGGTTCAGAATGAGGTTAGCATCCTGGTGGGCATGTACAATGACTAAGGAGGAATGTCACCTCTTCAGGTCAACCTAATATTCACCCACGACTGGAAAGTGCAAGGCTGAAGAAGACGCTGGCTGCCTTTGAGAAGCTCAACATTTTGAGCACCCCATTGTCACTGCACAATTCTGCCCTAGACCAAAAATCAGAGTCACCAACACTGGGAAATATCTTTTAAAAGTCTCTTTGTCCTAGATGGCTGTTATTTCACCTTTGGGAGGCACTCAGCAGTGATTCCATTGAGGCTGACCTCTTGCCAAGGGAGTGAATGGCGCTAATCTCTTGGATGTCTTCCGTGTTATTTTAGTTCTCACTGTAAGCTCATTCATTCATTCATTCATTCATTCATTCATTCAACGTTCATGAGGTCCAGAATGCATAACAGTAAAGAAGACTCATTCCCTGCCTCTAAAGGTACAATTGAGTACGTACTAAAATACAGTGTGATATACACCATGAGCTTTTTAGAAGAGAGTAAAAAGAGGTGAAAGGTCAGGGAGGCTTCCGAGAGAAAGCAACCCTTACGCAGAGGTTTACATGTCAATTATACCTCAATAAAGCTGGACCAAAAAGAAAAAAAGAAAGAAAGAAAGAAAGCTAATGGATAGATCAGGAAGAGTGGATTGAGGTCTGCCATGGCTTGACACTGGTCTTGAATTCATTTTATCATTATGATAAATCTATTCCTCACTTTCTGGGTAACTATCAGCCTGTTTATTATCTCAGCTTAATCTCAGGATCCTTGTTTAAAAAACTGGAATAATATAATATTTGCTTCCCAGCATTGATGTGGGGCCAGCAGTGGGAGTGTTTTTGAGCCACCCTCTGTAGTGCTAAGGGAAAAGGGGACCATGATAAGGTAAGTGACAATCAGAGACAAGTGAATTACAGCATAAGCTCCCACAGAGCAGGGAAGACTTTTTCTATTTGAGGTATGAACGAGGGTCTGTGTGACTCTAAGGACATTAATTGTTCAACCACATCAAGCTATCTTTTGTTCCTTCCCATCTCCCCTTGAAGCAAAATCTCCCTTCCTCTTCTGTTTCTTTTTCCTAATTTTTGCTGCAACCCTAAGCACCTGTAGGAAAGGGTGAGGGGGGCCGACTGCCTGGGTTGGACTCCTGACTCTGCATTTATTTGGTGTGTAACTCCGGATGCATTGCTAAACCTTTCTGAATGTAAAATGGAATACCTGCCTCAGAGCTGTGTGAGGATTAAAAGGAAAGAAAAAAAGGAAAGAAAGATATTGTTTGTAGAGAGCTTAGCATAGCGCCTGGTACACAGTAATTATTAAATAGATCATAGATAATATCATTATTGTGGATGCTAAGCTTCATTTTTTGTCTCAGTTGATTGTTATTAAGCCAGGCTAATGTGTTGCCTGATGAGGCATTGGCCTAAGTTGTATTTGCATTTCAGATGGAGAAACCTGAAGACCAAAATTTATACCACCCCTAAGGAGAGCAGCCATCTTCCTCCCTGTCCTGAGCAAGAATAAACAAAGACTGAACAAAGCCTGCAGCGGGGTGGGTGGCAGGAGATGTTTCCAAGCTTTACTCAAAGAAAATGGTGATGCCTATGTACATGTAAGTGATTTGCCACCTGTGCAAAAGTCTGCAAGATAGCCCTAGGGGGAGAGTTCCTGAGACACCCGAGCTCGAGTCTGCAACCCTCATCTCCTTTCTGTGCCGACTCAGGAAGAAAATAAGCCCCAGCAGGAAACTCACCCTTTGAAATGTCAGAGTCCACGAAGGGCGAGGTGCCCTAAAGCATCCAAATGGCATCTCCTGCCCCAAGAACTTATCCAAGCCCTCATCCTGACACTGGGGAGGCTGAGTTACCTCGGTAGGTGCCCCCCGCAAGTGGGAGACAAGCAGCGGTCATTGGTTTTCATTTGCTGAAATCAGCAACTTAATCCTAACTTAACCAGAGCCTGAATCTCCCCCTTCCCAGGCAAAGGCCTTCCCTGGGAATGACTGAATTTCGCAGGGTGCAATAAAACAAAGGGCTTCTGCTGAATCAGGCGCCAGACTCGTAAGCCTGTAAATCTCCCGCTTACTCTTCAGGGCGGGGATGTTATCTCCACCCCAGCAATCCCCGTCATGTCATGGCGCCTGCTGTTTCCACAACCTCTCCTGCTAAGAAGATGACCCTAGGTAAGGCATTCTCTCCAAATCGAAGCTACACATGGCCCTGAGTCCTCATTCAGGAAGCTGGTGGCAGTGGGGAGCTCATGTTACAGACACGCTCTCTAGATGGCCAGATCCGGCTAGTTTCAAAATATGCCCAGGTGCTTATTACTGCATGTTCATTGATGGGGTTGAGAAGAGGGAAAGTGGAAACCAGACCATCTAGGGGAATTCCAGTCCAGGTGTTCCCAGAGACCTAGGCGGTGAATAGGAGAGCAAGGATTGTACAATCGATTCTCCAGAGACCTTCAGCTTAGCAGAGTGTGCTCAATAAAGACTGTTGGTTAGGATAAAGCAGAGAGCTAATCAGCCGAGGGAGATTTCCTTTAAGTGAGAGTTTTCAGAATCTGGTTTTAGCAAGTGTCAGGCTTGGGAAGAGGCAAGATTGACAAGAGCTCAGACCCCTGAATCACTACTTGTTGCCCGGTTTGACTTAGTAGATGGCACACATAAAAGCCAGTCACTCCCATCTCCTGAGATGTCCGACTTTGTATTAAGACTTCTCTGGTGAGCTCCAGGTGGGGGGTTATCAGAGGGTTGGGGCCCAGGACCCAGGGCTAGAGGTCCTGCCTTGCCTCTGACTATGGCCCATGGTGAGCTCACCTGAATCTCAATCTCCTTTCCTGTGAACTAGGGGATGGGAGTGAATTACTTGACTAGGTTCTCTCTAAGAACTCCCCCAGGTGAAATGTTTATCTCACCTTTAGGAGGCAGACAGCTTGGGGTATCTGGGAAGCCAGGGAGTGAAAAATATGTCCTGTTCTTGGACACAGGGGCCAATCCAAATGGCGTGTCTTTTTGTCCCCGTTTGTGAGCTGGCCCAGGAAAGCTGCCAGGTGCTTTTGGTGGAGCAGCCAGAAACAGCTCTCCAAAGCCCTCTGACAGAGACTGTGGCAGCAGAAGTGACGAGTGACAGGTCTTTTCTCTGAATGGGCACAGCCCTCTGTGGACATCTGATCCCACTCCTACCTCACTGTCTGTGTTCAGTGATGGCTAAGAGCAAGAGCTCTTTGGGCAGAGAACCAGCTTCCAACCTTAGTGTTGGCAAACTGTGCAACCCTGGGCCACCCAGTCCTTGCCTCGTGGATCTGCTTGGAGTCAGGACATAATATCTGTGAAGCAGGAACTACCATGCCCAGAGCTTGCTCTCTGAAGATCAGCTCCAGGAGGGAGACGGTGATGTCATGGCTTCTCTTAGGTAGTAAACTTCTAGGGGACAGGGTCTTCATCCTGTTTATCTCTGCATCCCCGGCTGGACCCACATGGTTGGCCCAGACTTGCTCAACACAAACTGATGGATGGATAAGTGAGTAAACACAGTCGGCTCATGGCCATGGGTTTCTGGCACCTGTATCAAGATAGAGATGACTTGTAGAGGAATTACCTCTGCAAAATGCCTTTCTCCAAGAAAAGCTGCTTCAGAAGCTCCATTATGCTTCTAAAACAGGGGTCTCCAATCCCTTGGGGCCATGGACTGGTACTGGTCCATGGCCTGTTAGGAACCAGGCTGCACAGCAGGAGGTGAGGGGCAGGTGGGCAAGCAGTAAAGCTTCATCTGAATTTATAGCAGGACCCTATCACTTGCATTACTGCCTGAGCTCTGCCTCCTATCAGATCAACAGAGACATCAGATTCTCATAGGAGCTCAAGCCCAGTTGTGAACCATGCGAGCCAGGGATCTAGGTTGCCTGCTCATTATAAGAATGTAATCCCCAGTGATCTGTCACTGTGTCCATCACCCCAGATGGGACCATCTAGTTGCAGGAAAACAAGCTCAGAGCTCACACTGATTCTCCGTTATGATGAGTTATATAATTATTTCATTGTATGTTACAATGTAACAATGATAGAAATCAAGTGCACAATAAATGTAATGCAGTTGAATCATCCTGAAACCATTGACGCCTCCCCACCAACCATCACCACCACACCAGTCCATAGAAAAATTGTCTTCCACAAAACCAGTCCCTGGTGCCAAAAATGTTGGCTGCTCTAAAATAAGGCTGACTCTTCCAAAATTCGACTGATCTACCTGGCAACTCCTCAGTTCTTGCAAATGCCTCAGTTCTTGCAATGCCCCACTAGACAGTCAGGGGAAAGGATAACAACCTTCCTGGGACATTCCAAGTGGACTCTTGATGCCAACGCTCTGCCATCCCCTGACAAGGAGCTTTTTCCCATGGAAGAGTCTCTAACACCTCTGGAAGTTTCTAAGTCCTGTACAGCAAAGCCAGAACTCAGAATACATCTCTCAGAAGAAATGGAATAAGGAGCTTTCCTATGGGGCCAATGCAGTGACATGAGAAGCTAAGATGTGCTGCTGTGGTGGTGAGTTTTGCAGACTGTTGAGGACCTGAGGCGCCCCCTCCTCCCACACACACTGTAGGCCGTGATTCATCTCTTCTGGAAGCCCAGAACGGGAGGCTCCCCAGGGTTCTTTCACACGGACCCTCTCTGTGAAAGAGAGGCGTGTGCCTCTCCCCATAAGCCCCCACTCACCCTCACCTTCAAGGCCTTTCTATGCATTTCCAGCAGACATTTGGAGGGTTTACCGGGTGCCCTGGCTCCCAGGCTGTGCAGGCTGTGGTGTGGCAGCTCCAGAAGTAATTATGAAGGCAGAATGGGCAGCGGGAGGACCATCAGTCAACCCTGGACGGAGGCGCCTGTCCTGTGACCCACCTAGGGGCCTGTCAGAAATAGAAATAATTTTAATGAAAAGGCACAGTCCTCAGTCCTTCTAATGCTGACCAAGCAAAATGGAGGGGAGATTTTCGTAAGAGGACGGGACTCTGCTTTTAGCAGCAAAGCAGCCCTGAGGGGTGGGAGTGTAAGAAATTTAGGGGAAAAAAATCCTGGTGTATGTTAACAGTTCCTTTCCCCTTCTGCCTTTCTCTATCTCAAGTGACAGCAGGGATAAGTGTTTGGGTGAGGGAGAAGGGACAAAATGGAGGAAGGTGAACAAGATCGAGCAGTACCTGTTGTTTCCGGGTTCTTCCTCACCAACTTTCCTGCCCGCGGAAAATGCAGCCGGCGCCCTGGAAGATGCAGAGCAACCGAGCATGCGCCAGGTGACGTCAATCCGAAGAGACCGAGACTTACCCGGCCATGCCTATGGAGACGCCCCTATCACGCCCTTATCCCGCCCACTGCCCGCCCCCTTCCAGTACCAATGCATAAAAGTCCGCTGCCGGCGGGAGCTGGCGTGACTTCTTCGGCCCCCGCATTCGTGGACTGGGGAACCTCACCCGAGAGTGTGTGCATATTTGCAATGAAGGGCTGCTGCTTTCTTATGTACTTTGGCCTCATGTTTAATTACTTAGCTCTCCTAAATTAAGTTACATTAAATTAAATTAAGACAATAAGGACAGAGGTGCTTTATATCCTCGGAAGTCAAACAGGGAGCCATTTGTCAGAAATGGGACCAGCTTGCGACACAAATGGAAAAGCATAGAAATGTCATAGAAGTGTATCATCCAGCTAGGTGCAGTGGCTTATGCCTTTAATCTCAGCACTTTGGGGAGGCCAAGGCGGGAGGATTGCTTGAACCCAGAACTTTGAGACAGGCCTGGGCAACATAGCAAGATCTTGTCTCAAAAAAAAAAAAGAAAAAAAAAAGAGCCTATCTTTGGTGCTCTTCTGCTTCCTGTTTTTGCTCCTTCCATCCTTCCGTAGAGCTCAAATTTTCTGTTTCTCCACTTGGCGCCCCTTCCCTTTCCCTGAGCAGCAAAACCCACTGACTGGGAACTTCTTTAGGCCAGGACTTCTCCTTGTTCTGGCCTCCCCAGAACCAAGCACGATGCCTGCCTGGCAGCTGCTGCTTTTATAGTATTTGTTAAAGGAATGAAAACCTCTTCTCAAAGCTCCCAATCACACCTCGATGTAGAGGACTGATAACAGCTGAGAGCTTTGCCTCTTCTCCTGGGACATCAGTATTTTAAAAACAGATCAAAGTGACCTGGAAGAAGTTCAATTACATAGAATGGTAGAGTTCCAGACAGCATTTGATCCCTTCCTTTGAGCAAAGGACCTTCTCCATCCCTAAAACCAAATCACAGAAGCCCGTGGCCTGTCAGGGCCACTGGAAATGGGTGAGTGTAGCCTTTTGCATTTGCAAAGAACAGCTGTCAATTTTAATGCATTCATGGCCTTCTCCTGAAGGGGGAGGGGTGAAAAGCCTACTCTCTGTTCGGTGCTCCCTGAAATCATTCCATTTAAATGCAGATTGGGAGCCTTCCTTCCTCTAAGTGGTCACAGAGAAGACTGAGCAAAGTTGAAATGATAATTTTCTTTAAGAAGAAAGAGAACAGTTTGGTTCATTTCCCCATGGCACCAACTGTCATTTCTTTTCACTGTAGCACTCTTCTCTTTCTGTCCCCCCTCCCCCACACCCCTTAGGTGGTCTTTCTCATCCCCAATCACCCCAGTTTTTGCATCGATAGGCTCCTTTAATTATGCAAATCTTCCAAGCCGTTAGTATCTTCCTAGTTTAAATGGAAAAAATCCAGCCCCAAGTCCTGCGGTTATCTCCTTCCTCCTATTATTTCTCCACCAGATCCGGACCCTTTTATATTGAACTCGAGGAAAGATGAAAGGCCACATTGCTGGGAAATTAACAGGAGGGGGCCTAGATCGTTAAAAAGAAGACCTTTCCCAACTTTTGATTTTCAAGAGACATTTGAAAATCTCTCCGTTCTGAGCAGCTGACTAAGGCAAAGACAACCTCTCCCAGAACAAAGCCAGAGCTTGCTCTGGTGGCCTGAGAATCCGGGCCCTTGGGGCTCTGTTCCTGACTCTTTCATGATCTTGTCCTGGAGAAGGAACTGACTGGTTTCTACTGTCTGTTCCCACAATATTTAGGGGCTGGTTGGGTAGTTTGGCCCCAAGTCTGCCAGGAAGTAATGAGGAAATGAGAATCGGGAAGCAAGCTAGGCTCTGGCTGAAACATCTGTTGACTTGCCTCTTCTACACAAAGCTCACTGAGGGTTACGATGTGAGAACTGGACAGGCGTCCAAGATCAGAGTCAGATTAGAGTCCCTTTTAGATGCATGTCTGCTGCCAAATGCTACCTGTGGGAGGAAGATAGTTCATTTTCTGGGAAATGCTAACAAAGGGCCTGCCCTGAAGCCCCTCCCAAAACAAAGTCCTTCGCCTTTAGATCTCTCTCCTAAGTTGTAAGGCCCCTGACTCCCTCAGGAGGAAAGAGGTCAGGGATCTGAGAATGCACAAAAATAAACCCCTTCACATTCTTATCTTCCTCCATCTCAGTGGTTTCAGAGCCTTGCTTGGGAGCACGACACTGAAAACAGAAATAGCTTCAAGAAGATTTCAGATAAGTTCATGGATAATAGAGCCAAAAATGATCACTAAAAGGGAAGTCAGAAAGATTCAGAGCTCCATCTTTAGACAGGTCAGTAGAAAAAATTCCGAAAGGTGGGGGGTCAGGATGCTCAGATTCTAGTTCCAGTTTACCCATTGGTTGGTTTTATGGTCTTAACAAGCTACTTTGCTTCTCTGGGTCTTAGTTCCTGCATCACTGAAATGAATGGTCTGGTCTACATGACTTTGTGCCTACCCAACACTGATATTCTCAGTCTGAAATGCATGTGGGTGTGCAAGTGTGTGTGTACACAAAAACAGTGAGTTGTTTTCCAATTCCTCCCTCCCCTCAAACAAAACCAAAAACAAAACAAAGGCCTGAGTAACCTGCGGACTGGACAACGGCTTGCTCTCTGCCTGTCTGACCTTTCTGCAAACCTCTTCTTTCTTTTCTTCTCCCTTTAGCTGGAAACCCAACCACCAGGTCTGTGAAACAAAAACAGGGGAGGGAAGATGCTCTGAAATGCTTATTTAGACAGTGCCAACAAATCAAAGAATAGTTGACACAAATGGGGTATCTAGTTACCATAGATCTTATGAAGCTCATTCAAAGAATGTAATGAAAAAAAAAATCAAATAATGAATCATTCAGGGAGATGCAAAGGATGGCTCCCATTCTTTTGTTCTCCTTCGTATTTCAGAAGAGAAAAATAGATAGGAAATTAGAGCAAGAAGTTGGGGGATATTTCAGAAAGCAGAAGGGGCAATGATGAGAAGGACGCAAAAAAGATCCAAGGTTAGGAGAAGAGCAGAAACAACGACTAAGTACGTCTAACAAAATAAAACATTGATGAAAATCACACAGGTGCATAATTTTCTGGGGATGCATCTTTAAAACAATCACGGGAGGGGAAAACAGAGGGAAAGAGACGATAGTGTGTCAGGTGGAAGGATGTATCAAGGTCAAGCCTTCCTGCTTCATTGTCTTGCTGAAGGCACAAAGACCTGAGCCCTGGGCTAGAGAAGGATCAGTGTGATTCAACAGGGCACTAGAATGTTCCTAGGACCCTGCTGGAGCCAGGCACTCTACTCTTGCCACACCCTCAGCTCAGGGGCCTGTTCTGCCTCCACAATCATGAATTGACCTGTGCTGAATGCTTGATTCATCAAACTCCCACTTACCCAGACATCCCTTTTCCAAAGCGCTTTGCCTGACATCTGCAATGCCTTTCTTTTGGCCAACTCTCTTCTGGCATCAGTTTTTGTCTTCACAGCATGCTGTGGTGGAAGGGGTCTGGGGTATGGATCACACTGATGTGCCCTTGACTCAAACCCCTATTGGCCGTTTGATTTTAGGCAAGGTAGTTTCTTCCTTGATAAAGTAAGGCTGATAATAATATTATCTACCCTGAAGGCTTGCTGTAAGGATTAAGTGAGATCACAAATATGGAAGGATTTAATACAGAGAGGTACTCAGAAAACCTGGGTGGCCTTCTCTCCCCAAGCCAAATCTAGCTACAGAGATGAGGAAGTAGTAAGAAGCCCTAGGAAGATAAGAAATATGTCTAAATATGCTGGTATCCAGAGCTCCCCATTCTGGTCACCAGTGTGCTAATGGCTTTCCGTAGGATTTGGATCCATAATCTCTGAGTGTGTCTGATTATGCTTGTGTGATATGAGAAGATTAAAGGCAACTTCCCGCAAGTAGTGGGAAGCTTCTTGATGAAAGTTTTAAAGCTCTGTGAGCCCTCAGGTATATCTGCTGATCATAAAAAAGGAGTTGTTTCCAAGGAGAGTGAGAAGAGCTATCCCAAAGTTGCAGTGGTCCCTATCCTCCCCGGAGCCCAGGCATCAGGGACAAACAGCACTGCTCACAAAATGCAGAGCCCAGTCAGCATCCGTCCTCCCCTTCCAAAGGCTGTCACTACCTGTTTTCACTCCCTTCGTCAGAGGTGACAGGTTGGAGCAGGAGAGTGAGAGAAGCATAGGCAGATATTACAACATTTCTTACTTTCATCTTTCACCCTTTTCCAGGTGGGAGTCAGTACATTGATAACTTCCAAAGAAATGTTAGGTTAGAAAGATGTGCCCTGTGCGTATCTCCTGTAGGGATCTCCTGGGTCTGACCTGGGCTAAGAAGCCAGATAAGGAAGCCAAAGAAGGGCAGACGCCCAGCATTTGTCCTGGGTCTCTTTCCTTCCTCAGTAGAGGAGTACTTTCCCCTGGGAGGTGGTAGGAAAGAAAAAGTTCGTGTAGAACACAAAACTTAGCAGTGCATTTTATGGGATGTCTTATATTGTTTGCTTTACTTCTGTTCTCTTTTTTGAAGCATGGATTATTTACTGTCCTCAGATAAATTGTAAACATATCAGAACTCATGTTCTATAGTCAGCCTGATTCACTACTACTTGATGATTACTTCTTATGGTGAGAATGTGCATTTTATCTTTTCTCTCCTCCTTTCAAAATCTGCATATAACTCATTTTCCTCCACCAGTAAAACTTCTTCAAATGATTTTGAATGGCTACCATTCCTCCATATTGTTCCATCTCCTTAGCACATCCTTACATTTTTATGCTATAATAATGAGTTCTATTAATACATATCATATATGGGTATTATATATATGTATATATGTACGTGTGTGTGTATACATATGTATTCCTTATATGCACTGATACCTCATTGGATTGTATGTGCTTGCCTGTCCATTAAACCATATATAGAGCCATTCCTAGCAGGATATGAGAGGCCTAGGAAATTACCCCATGATTTTTTTTTACAGGTAAAATCTGATTGAACAATAGCGGCTGCCTTCATCAAGGGAGCCTGGAGAGCACACAGCAGAAAAACAGTCATCTGGCAACATGTTGCAGGAAAAAGACATTACAAAAGAATAACAAGCTTGAGGTACGCCAGGAGGGATGGGGTTGCTGCCACAGCTTGTAGCCTACTTACTAGTTGACCCTTCCTCTTCTCTATGAGGAAGTGCCGTGGAAGCTGGAATGTGCCAAACCCTGCCCGTTACTCACATTGGCTTTTCTGGGATGGATTTGCTAATAAGTTATTTGTGATGAGGGATGGCAGCCACTAGGGCCTGAGTATTACACCAAGTATTACCTGTAGACTGTAAACAGGAAAACACAACTACTTTTCTGCACAATTTGTAGATTTATTTGGCTATTTCTAGATTTTTTTTTTTTTTGGCTTGTATTTGAAAATAATAGTGGAAATTATTTAGTAAGTAAAAAAGTAAAGCCAGGTGCAGTGGCTCATGCTTGTAATCCCAGCACTTTGGGAGGCTGAGGCGGGCAGATCACGAGGTCAGGAATTCAAGACCACCTTGGCCAACACAGTAAAACCCTTGTCTCTACTAAAAATACAAAAATTAGCCGGGCATGGTGGCAGGAGCCTGTAATCCCAGCTACTTGGGAGGCTGAGGCAGGAGAATTGCTTGAACCCAGGAGGTGGAGGTTGCAGTGAGCCAAGATTGCACCACTGCACTCCAACTTGGGCGACAGAGCTAGACTCTGTCTCAAAAAAAAAAAGAAAGAAAGAAAGAAAGAAGAATAAAACCTCTGTAATTATGCTTATTTGAGGTGAATTCCAGGTCTTGCTCTTTCCAACCATATGACTTCAATCAAGTTACTTCACTTTTCTGACACTTCGGGCAAAATGGGTTTAAACAATGCCTATTTTGAGGGATTGTTGAGAGAATTATATGTAACCTACAAAAGTGTATAGCACATCCTTGGTGTATAGTAAGTGCTCAATGATAGCTATTGGCATTAATATTTCCCCACTGTACAATACCCACAGTATCCAGCAATGGTATTGATGACCTGCCATCACACCAACATATTAATGACAGTAACAAATGCAAACATCCCTGGTGTTAAAACTGTGGTCCACCCTGAGTCCTTGTCCTTGCCCTCATTGTGTTGTTGTCCCCCTGATTTCTCTACAGGCTTTCTATGTGCTCCTGCATCCCTCTAGCTACCTTCTGTGAAACTGAACCTGGCCCGGTCTTAAGAGCAAAGACCTGAACCCTGGAGCCACTTGAGGAGCCAGAATGAGGGATCCCCATATCCTTCTTAGACCTTGTTTATTCTTTCCATGACACCTATTCATTCACATATTGTGGGATTTCCCCATTGTCTCTTTCTCATTTAAAAGTCATGTATAACATGAATCAAAATAAGAAAACAGGGACAGGTCAATAACAAACTGTGTGGAGAACAAGGGACATATGAGAGCACTCTGGTTCTCCAGGCTATCCGACTGGCCATACTGCTTAAGTCCTATCTTGTACCTACTGCAGTGAGTAAATTGGATTGCTGAGCGAGAAAAAAAAAAATGACATATTTTCCTTGTAGTGGAAGAACCTAAAAGGCTCTTTTCCGATTTTCAGATTCAGGTCACACAGTCCAAAACTCTTCTTATCTGCTTTCAGTATATATATATTTAACATCTTATGATGAGGTTTGATCTTCTTTAAGGCTTTGATTAAATAGTCTTTGCACTTCCTGATGTGCAAGTTCATCATTTTCTATCAGAAGATGCCTTGATGCCTCACATGGATGTTAGAATGAAAATGTTATTTTCGCCCTCAAGCCATAATGGATTTTTCATCATCGACATTATTATTATTATTATTTTATTTTTTGACAGAGAGACAGGGGGGAACGCCTCTTCCCGCCCAGCTGGGCCCTGTGGGCTCCCCTCCGCAACCCTAAGGCGGGAGGCCGAGAGCTGGGGGGAGTCGCGCTTCATCTTCGCCCCTCGTTTGACCCATGGACTCATTAATGGAAGAACCGAGGCAAGCAAGTTCACGGGAAGAAATGCGCCCTCCCAACTGGAGGCCATCAGCTGCCCACTCGGGAACATCTCAGGGTGCCGACTGCGTCTCTGCGGGGTCACCAACCATTTCTAGGACATATGTTTGTCCTTGTGGTATTTGGGCTGGAGGACTCCAACAGAGATCAGGTGTGGAGAGCAGTTCCACAGTCTCCAAAAGAAAACCGCGGAAGTCTTGCTCTTATAGAAGTCATGACAGCAGTCCTTTAAAGAAGCCCATACCTGTCAAATGTGTTTGTGGCATTAACAAAAAAGGATCACAACAGTCTTCTATTGAGGTGTGGCAGTGGGTTATGTTGTCCTATTTTCTTCTCTAATTGCTTTATATATGTATATTGCTTTATTTCCCCACCCAAGAGTGTTAGATCCTCAAGAAGAAAAACTGTATCTCCCATTTTCCCAGTATGTCATTTTCACTCAGAACAATTTGATGCACACAGTTGGAATTTAATCCATATTTGCCAGTGAGATCTTAGAGTATCAAGGAAAACGATTCCTTCAGTTCTGTGACTTTCTCTGAGGTTTGCATGGATACACTTCCGTTGTTGACATTCGATGCACGTGAAATAGGCATCAGAGCTTTTTACCTGCCTCACCGGGGACTGGGAGGCTGCATGAGCTAATGTCTAGGAAGAACTCAGTGCAGTTAACACACGCACACACACACATACACACATACACACACATACGCGCATGGCAGGAGGCTTATTCCCGCCTCTCAGGCTTGCTAAAGTGGAAGTTTCACAAACTCCCTGGCACTTTCTCCTGGAAATTGTGTGAGAATGTGCTCCGTGCCCTTCCTTCAGTTTTTAGTTCCCAATTCTATTGTCCAAAGTTGGAAAGTAGGGGTCAGAAATAATGAAGAGAAGGTTAACCAGAGTTCATTGTATCTCAGATAATTAAGAGACCCAAGTGCAAGGAATTATTCATCTCTCTGGTCACCATCAAATGCCGGGCTATATGTTTTTCTGTAAGCCTTCCACTATAATTGGCTAAGCAGGGATAGCTCTGTTCTTAACCTGCAACAACTGCCCCCAAAACAGAGGCTGATTCAACTGTGGTAATGGGAGGAAGCTAATGGCCAGGCAAGTCTACTCCTCTGACAGCCATGGACTCTCTGGAGATATGTCTTGAGGCCTGAACCTTATCTCTTATGTTCAAACACAGGCTCACATTTGGGTGAGGCACTGAAACCTCGCAGCTTGATTTTCCAAACCGTGAGTGTGTACGATCAATGATGGGGTCACTGGGAGACACATACCTGATTGATTGATCAGGCTACTTGTTTTTCCAGATTTTTTCTGACTTGGATTTCAGACCTGACTTGGCATTTGAAGAAGGTCAAGAGCATAGGTTTGCCAACTCACATGCTTGTAAAGCACGTATCATTCAGCATAATGACAGCCCCTGAGATAGTTCAGTTCCACCTCCCAGTGTGTGTGTGTGCGTGCACGAACACATGTGATTGATTGATTGCTGGTTTTGAAGCTATACAATACTATGGCCTTTTATCCTGGCCTATGTTTCATAGCACATTCCAGCTGTTCAGAGCCACAAGTTGAAAAGATGTGCTGATTGAAATGCTGACTGTACACTAGACATGCAGTCAGCCCCATACAATTAACAAAAAAAGGGCCCCTCCCTGCTTTTCCCACTGTTCTTATTTTTCCCAAAACTATTTCTTTCCTTCCACAGAAAAGGGGAATGTGCGGAGAAGCAATTAGTTATAATTATACATGTGCTGGAGTATAGGAAAACCAGTCAAAAAGAATTTTCAAGTCCCAAAATTTTCTAATAAAAACTACCCAACAACATCATAATTTTTGGAGGAAGTTAAATTTTTATGGAGTTTGGTGATAAGAAAAATTTGCTAAAAGAGAGTGCTCTTAATCATTACACTGTCACTTTGCAAAGTAATTGTGGAATTAGGAATAATTGCACTCTAAAGAAGGAAAACGAAACAATCTGCCTTATGATCTTTTAAAATAGAATTATGATTTGGGCTTTCTCCATAAATCGAAAAGAAGAAAGGCATGAACTTGTGGGTGAGGTAATAACCTGGGGTCTTGGAAACCTAGGTTTAAAACTTTAAGTACTCAATGCTGGGACTTTACCTACTCAGCAATGGGTAGCTATACTTGAGATAATAGGTGGGATTTTATGTGCAGCAATGTAGAGGACGCAGGGGCCCGGGATGGGCTGCCAGGTCTTCTAGCGAGTGCTAAGGTATCCACCAAGGATCATGAATGTGAACAGGATAATGAATCACTGTCTACTTCCTCTTTTGGAAAAACTTTCATATCTCTGCCAACTGAATCACACTATAACCAGTCCCAGGCAATTCAAGATGACAAGTTCCACTTCGAACAGTGTTGGGAGTCATTCTGAGGGTCCCCGTGTATAGACATAAAAAGTTCCATTTGTTCTTACACTGTGAAAATGACAGAACAAATATTATGGGGATTATGCCTGGGGAAAAAGAAATCTATCTCTAGATATTCCTGCCACCATGGAGAGAAAATCAGCAAAATTTAGAATCTTGGATCTGTTCCACTCACACTAGGATGTTGTTTCTAGAAATCTCCCGAAAGTATGGTACTGACTCTTGGTGGTAAAAGTGGAGAGGCTTAGAACTGAAATCTGGTCAGTAGAAGACTGAGGGTTAAAAGTGGATGGTCAACCCATTGAATGAAGGCCTAGCAGGAAACAGAGAGACAAAAATATAGGCATTAAGGGAATAATAGCTGAATAGTAATAATAATACATTATGTCAACAGCAGTGACAAAGGAAACACTCAATGTATTTATAGAGCTAAATAAACGACAGATCTAGGTCCCTCGTTTTGACTCTGAACAACCTTCTCAGTTGGATTTTGCTTCTGCCTAAGGATTATTTTGGAAAGAGCTATTATTATCCATGATTTATCACGCTGCACTGGGGGGAACTCGTACTTTCCACGGAGACAATTATTGAATTCTCACTGGAGGCTCTTAAAGGAGCCAGGACCTGTTCTGAGGGTTCAGGTGGGAAAGGTATGCCAGCAGGGGGCTGCAGCCTGGCACCATGGGACACGTGTGCTGTTGACCACTTCTGTGCCCAGATGCCTCAGACGCTTTCTCATTAGGTGCACCCTTCAATCTCCTGGTTACTATAACAGGACTGGGGAGAGGAATTCACATCTATGGTTAGTCCATGCAAGAAGTCCCTCTGCCAGGTGCCCATCACTCCCAAGGAGTCACTGGTTGCAGCCCGTTCTGAAGCGTCATTGAAATAGAAACCAAGTCAAAGCCATGGCCTAGAAAGAGAGTCTGGGCAGAGTTCTGCAAGCAGATTCTTTATTTGAGTAAGTATTCCTTGAAGAAGCCCAGTTGTGCAGCTGTGTTTGGGTGGAGGTCATCAGAGGTTTAGAAAAAGAGAGAAGTCATGGTTAATATTAGAAAAGAGCTCTGAGAATCTGTAGGAAAGAAAATGCATTACTAGTTCTAAGCAACAACTAGTGAAAATAAACAATGATAAATACCTTATTAAATCGAAAGAGTTACGTTAATAGATAATAACAAGTAGGAGAGCTAATAGCTAGCCGTTAATACAGGCCAATTTATTATTTAAAACATTTATTAAGATTTAACAATAGTCAAATAATTTTTTGTGAAACAGTTATTAAACTGAAGCTCTGCATACATTAATCAACTGATATTTATCATTCAGAATGTATCTCATTATATCCAGAAGTGTGTGTGTATATGCTTCCAAAACAAACTGGGAGATTTAAAATGAACTGTAGTTCATTTTTGCAAAGTGTACATGTGTAAAGATTATTATGTTTGCCAGCTGGGTAGCCAGACAGCGAAGTGGACTTGTCTAATTAGAAACAATTGCTGATAAATCAATTCTTTCCTTTTATAGGACAATTACAATTTGTGTGTATATGTGATTGTGTTTTAAATTCTAATTTGATTTTGTGCATTGTTCTGCAACCAAGTTAATTCTTTGAAGCCCCTTTAAATGGTACCAATTTTCCATAAAATATAAATAGGTTTATTGCTGTTTTATCAGTCACGCAAATAATCCAAGATCCATCTATTCACATATTTCAGGCATTAACTGTGTATAATTACTCACACGAAGCCTTCAATCTGGCTTACTATACAGAACCCCAAATATGACTTTAAATTGCTTGCCTACTATTTTCCTCTGTTATTTCTCTCCTTCTCTTTTCATCTTTGCCTATTAAAATTCTTCCTAGTCTTTAAGCACAGCTCAAAGATCACTTCCTTGGTTTCTCTCATTTAGAAGCGATCTTTTTTTTTTTTTTTTTTTTTTTTTTTTGAGACGGAGTCTCGCTCTGTGGCCCAGGCTGGAGTGCAGTGGCCGGATCTCAGCTCACTGCAAGCTCCGCCTCCCGGGTTCCCGCCATTCTCCTGCCTCAGCCTCCCGAGTAGCTGGGACTACAGGCGCCCGCCACCTCGCCGGGCTAGATTTTTGTATTGTTAGTGGAGACGGGGTTTCACCGTGTTAGCCAGGATGGTCTCGATCTCCTGACCTCGTGATCCGCCCGTCTCGGCCTCCCAAAGTGCTGGGATTACAGGCTTGAGCCACCGCGCCCGGCCTAGAAGCGATCTTTCTAACACTTGCCTCTCCACTTTTACCTCTCATTGCATCTAGCATAGTGCTTTGCATTGGGACATTAAAACGATAATTTTTATTATTTTGTATTTATTTAGTTTTTTATTTTTTGAGACGGAGTCTTGCTCTGTCGCCCAGGCTAGAGTGCAGTGGCATGATCTCAGCTCACTGCAACATCCGCCTCCCAGGTTCAAGAAATTCGCCTGCCTCAGACTCCCGAGTAGCTGGGACTACAGGTGCACACCATCACGCCCAGGTAATTTTTGTATTTTTAGTAGAGACAGAGTCTCACCATGTTGGCCAGGATGGTCTTGAAATCCTGACCTCAAGTGATCCACCTGCCTTGGCCTCCCAAAGAGCTGGGATTATAGGCGTGAGCCACCACACCCAGCTACTATAGGATATATATATACATATATATACACACACACACATATTTGAATAAATGAGTTTCCTGAGGACAGAAGTGCCTAGTCTCCCTGTTCTGGCTGACACCACAGCTCCTGGAATAGACACATGGAAAGAAGATGGACACTGAAGGAAACTCAAATCCACATGTGGCCCAATGAATTCAGGGGAGTGCAATTTCCTTACAAGGAGAGGGAGGACGTATAGCACATCCTAGAATAACATCGGTTCTTTCAATATCATTTTGTTACAGTGTTGAAATCCATCCTGTGTGGAGTTGGCACGTTCTCCCCATGTCTGCAAGGGTTTCTCTGGGTACTTCGACTTCCTCTCAAATCCCAGAGATGTGCCTGATAGCCACACTGGTGTGTCTACCTGGTCTCAGCACGTGTGTGTGTGTGTGTGTGTGTGTGTAAGTGCACACCCTGCCATGGGACAACATTCTGCCTGGGGCTGGCTCCCACCTGGTGCCTTGGACTGGATGGACTGGACTAGGTGGGTTGGGAAATGAATGAATGAATGAATACAATGATTATACAATAAACATTTATAAAGTCTATGATAGTAATACAAATACATGACAATAAAACGATGCCGTATGAAAGTGCTCAGTGAGCCCACCATGTTTCTGATCATTTTTGAACTGCGTGATGGTAGGAGGTTCTCTGACAATTTCCCCTTTGCAAACATTTATTTATTCCTGGATTTAACTCACCACCACTATGACTGCCGACACTCACTGATTCACCAAAAGGTGGGTAAATACGTATCTTACTTGTTTGTACTAATCTTTCTGAAATGCATACATCACATGTATTTCAATGTTTACTATTAGAAGTGTTTTGGGTCTTTATTTAGAAGTTCGGTGACGTTTCGTGACTAGAAATATGCCATAGGAACTTTGCTCTTGTTTATATCAATTGGCCTACAGTAAAATTGGTTTTGTTAGATGGTGTTTTGCCTAAAGTTGTAGTTTCTGAGAACTTATCGACAAAGTTAAGTGAGGAATTGCTGTAGTAGTCATCATCTTTCTTCCCAAAGTCTGTGATTTGATTGGCCATAATTGCCTGGGGGAAGTATTTTTACTTTTTGGTTTGCAAATCTTAATCTTCAACAATTAAGCAGGAAAACATCTGCCACCCACAGTATGGGGCCGCAAGGTTTCCATCTGGTGGATGAAGTATGAGGCCTCTCTGTTCATGCGTACTCAGCAGAGGCAGCAGTGGGTGACAACCTCTGGGCTGTGCAGTCCGGGTCAGGAGACCTGAGAGAGCCTGCTGCCCCTCTGAACGATTGCACTCACACACCACATGCTGTACCTTGTCCAATTAGTCTGCAAGGGAGCAGAGACCCGGGGCTTGCATTGTTCTAACGGCCTGTTTGTGTACGGTGTGGGGAGCAGTTTTAAATATGGTTTCAGTGTTGTAGAACCTTGAATTCTAAGTGACCGATGTTTCGGTGCTCCTCACAGGTCCGAACAGCCTAAGGTGTTAAGAAAGAGAAATGCGTATTGAATTTCAGCTCTACCTTCTGGTCAATTTTACCTATAAATCACCTTTTGGGGATCAGAGGAGTCTGCCATCATCTGATCAGACAGTGTCACTGGCTCTTTCAGTGAAGTCTTCTATTGTAAGAATTTAAATACCTATCCATGAGTAACTTGATCAGATTCCCTTAGTTGACATCACGCTGGCAGAGAATAACATATGTTGGGTTCAACCTCCTAAACTTGGTAAGTACAACTTGACCACTTACAACTATAAGAAGATGTTATCAATACGATAAAACGTACACAAGACTTCAAATCACTGAAGATTTTATCTCTAAAATACTTCTCTCTGAAATGTTTCGGCCCCCATTACGTAGCTGTCACCACTTTGGTTCAGGACAGATGACTTCTTGCTGAGGTTAAGATAATCTTTGCTTGGTTTCTTTACTTCTTAACTTTCCCCAGTCCAATCTAGTCTTTCTATTTTGTCAGAATTTTCTTCCTGAAGTTCTGATCAGCTCTCCCAGTTACTTCCAACGACTCTGCTGTGGGTTTCATGCTGTTACACACCATGGCTCACTCTCTCTCTCAGACTTTATCTCCCCCATATCGACTGCAAGTATTTTATGAGTTAGTCTGATGGAGCCAACCCACTGTTCCACACTCTTGGCCTCGTGCCTCTCCCGGTCTGTGTTAGCCTTGCTACAAGGCATTCTCATGCCTGGCTATCAATAGCACAACATTTGATCCATCCGTTAAGGCCCATCTCAAACCAAGTCTCCCCCGACACCTTTCCGGAATCTTACTAACTAGGATATTTGCTGTTTCTACTCAGCTCTTATTACATACCAAACTTCACTCAATCTGTCCTAGAGTCATTTGTGTATTTGTTTTAGTCATGTGCTCCATTGTTTCCCGAAGTGTTTTCCTGGAACCCTAGGCCTATGAGATACGATGCTAGTAGAGTTCAAAACTTAAACAAGGCTAGGCAATGTGGCTCACGCCTGTAATCCAAGCACTTTGGGAGGCTGAGGTGGGCAGATTACGAAGCCAAGAGATCGGGACCATCCTGGCTGACATGGTGAAACCCTGTCTCTCCTAAAAATATAAAAATTAACTGGAGGTGGTGGCACGTGCCTGTAATTCCAGCTACTCGGGAGGCTGAGGCAGGAGAATCACTTAAAGCCAGGAAGCGGAGGTTGCAGTGAGCAGAGATCGTGCCACTGCACTCCAGCCTGGCGACAGAGCGAGACTCCATCTCAAAAAAACAAACAAAAACAATAAAAGAAACTTAAACAAATTTGCAAAGTGCTGTAGTCATTTTTCTCTTCTTAGAGCTTTGCAAGGCATATCAGCATGGCAACGGTTATGAGAGGCTGGATAGTGAAAAAACCTGTATACTTGTGTTTAATCTGAAGCTTCTGAAATTTAATTTGTTCATGAAATACCTATTTAATGTAACATCTCTTAACTAGTATTCCACAGAAAGAACTCATTCTGGGAAATCTTTTCTAGTGTATTATAAAGTCTTTGAGAGTAGGGAATCTCTTTTATCTTTGACTATCCCATAGTGTCCAGCAAAGTTCTTGTATGTAGTAAGTGCTTAACTAATATAAGTTGAAATAAGTTTTATTGGTACCATGAACTATTTGGGCTCCCTAGGAATATAGTTTATTATTCTGATTTTATAATTTGTTTTTTTGTGTGTGTGTCAACATGGGCAAGACATTTTTTGTTTCTTTTCTTAATTCTATGGCATATTATTCTACTTATAAGATAGTCATGAGGTTATAATAACTATGATGTACTGATAAAAGACATGAGAAGGGTTGGGGGCAAAGGAGTAATAATATAAGGTGCTAAGTAAAATATCACATGGTATGTCACATTTCTCTGAGATGATCTTATTTTTGTCTTGTCTAGTTTAGTGATGATTGCAGATGCTCTTGTTTATAGACCAATTATATATATCTGTGCCAGATACCACATTGAGCATTTTACACATATTATCTCATTTTGTCTCTGTAAAAACCCCAAGAGGTAAGCATTCTCATTCTTATTTTTTAAAATAAGGGAACTGAGACTTCAGTAACAAGGCACAGGATTCCAGACTTGGTAAGGAGTAAGGCTGTTTCACACCAGAGCGCACTTTCTTCACCATCGTGCTAGGCTCACTCACGGGGCTGAACTCAGGACCCGGTGGGCATCCCATCTCTCTCCCCATTCTTCACTCTCTCTGCTCAGTTGGACCATATTTCCCACCTGATTACTAACGGACAGTCTGTCGCTATAGGCAGCCTTCAGCGTTAAACTGTTTAGGTAACCGAAGCTCCTCTTCTCATTCCATTCCTTGACTATTTGGTGAGGTTATGGGGAAGGCAGAGGAAACAGATCTGGAGCAGAAGCCTGTGCAATGCACTGAAGGTTTGTGTTTCCCCAGATTCATGCGCTGAAACTTAACCCTCAACTGAATGGCATTTGGAGGTGGCGTCTTTGGGAAGATACGGGAAGCTCTGCACTCATGAATGAGATTAGTGCCCTGATAAAACAGGCTCAAAGGAACTCATTCTACATGTGATGACCCAGCGAGAAGGCACCAGCTGTGACAGTAAGTGAGACCTCACCAGATACCAAAGCTGCCAGTGCTTCATTCTTTGCCTTCCAGCCTCCAGAAGTGTGAGAATTAAATTTCTGTTGTTTATAAGCCACCCAGTCTAGGGGACTTTGTTATATCAGCCTGAATAAATGAAGGGAGCCTATATCCTGGGCTTTTGCTATTTAAACATAGTTGAAATATAAACCCTCCCCCGACAAATAGTCTGAAATATTTAGAATTACACACCAGGTAGATTCAGTGTGTAACGGATGTGATATCTAACATTTATACAGTTTGGGGAACTCTTTCTAAAAATGCAAAATTACAAACATAAAGTTCGTTATGGAGCATAGGAATAGATTCTTGCGAGAGGCACTGAAGTTCACTCAAATTCGAGGTTTAGTAACTTCTGGTTATAGTA
This sequence comes from Rhinopithecus roxellana, assembly GCF_007565055.1. Classification (NCBI taxonomy): domain Eukaryota; kingdom Metazoa; phylum Chordata; class Mammalia; order Primates; family Cercopithecidae; genus Rhinopithecus; species Rhinopithecus roxellana. Next base: position 70,039,098 of record NC_044563.1, on the reverse strand, counting down.
TCCCCTGTCTGCCCCAAATATAGAGTCCTACACCAGGGACGCTGCAAGTTTTGAAAAGTAGAAAACACTCTCCTTGTCTGTAGTGAATTTAGCATTCTTACGCAAACATGGTTTGAGAAGAGTTACAAAGTAAATTGTCAGTGAGTGGCCATCGACTCAGTGCCCTGAAGAGACTGCTGAGTGAAAATTGAGTAATTTACCAGATTAGATCATCTCTCTGCTAAGAATAGCGCGAAGTCCCTTTAGACATGGGTGGTCACTTGTCCAAGTTAGAATGTAAGGAAAAGATGCCATAACTATATTAAGAATTGATAGACTTATGTTAGTCTCTCATATTTGTAATTATGACATCTGGTATCACAAATGGAAATGCAGAGACTTGACTTTACACGGTCCTTACAGAGCAGTTTACTGTTTCAGGACAGAGGCAGTGGGTCTGGCTTTCCATGACCCACCTGGAAGTACACTCCTGTGGAAGATGACCTCCTGCCTGTAGAAGATCTGTGACCTATTTGTGGGGCATCTCTGAAATGTCATGCTCTGACCTCTCAGGGTTTTCTTTCTAAGCCATTTACATTTATGCTTATCTAGCAAGCAGGATACCCATTACAGGACACTCCAACTCTCATTTCGAGAATGCTCCAGTGGCAATGTCCCCCAGGGATGCCTCAAAAGCAGATTATCTGCCCATGTTCGAAGCTTTGCCCAGCGTCCTTCTAAATCTTTCAGAAAGGTCAAGGAAATGTTACAGAAGATGGATCAGATGCAACTGGAGGGTACAAGCAACTGTTCTCACTCCAGAGGGCATCACTGCAATTGTGCTATACTTTGCTCATTTCACTCCCTCCACCGGAGTTTTCTTAAAGCGTGAGTCTCCCAGGCTTGGCATGTATTCTGTGGACCTTTATTCATATTTGTAGGATTAATTTATATTAAAAGAGGGGAGATAGAGAGATTGACATCAAGATTGTAGGCTCATAAAACATTCATCAAAACTTGGAGATTGCCTGGTTCACCTTCCATTTTACTTTATTTTTTAAAATTTTATTTGATTGCTTTTATGCTAAAAAGATGTAAGTTCAATCTGGCCATATTTTAGAACTTCAGAAAATGGAGAAAATCAAAAGAATATCATTCATCATCCTAATGTCCTATTGTAGCCAGTGTTATCAATTACCATATGCATATTTTACCTACTTGTAATGGTAGCAATGAGAGAGCATTGTTCATTTTTATTTTTGTTTTTAAACTTAACAAGACAGATGAGGTCACTGAGGCCCTAGATCACACAACTGTGTAATATCCACCACACACAGTGGATAATATTTTTATATTAGCCAAAAATATGCATCTCAATTTCTTTTCTTTTTCTCCTGGGGCTCCCTTTCTTGAGCTCACTCAGTGGACGGGCTCTGAAATAAAACTACCTGGGTTTGACTACCCACCCATTCCCAAACAGTGTGGCATGAGGCACATTACTTAAACTTAGGCTGACTCTTTCCTCATCTGCAGTATAGGGTTGGTGTCAGAATCAATCAATACAATGAAAGTAAATACACCAACACTGGATTCATCCCTTGTTCCCACGGCCTTTGGTTTAAGCAGTTAGTCAGTAGGGAGCTCTGGCAGGTAATGGAGGAGGAAGAAGAGTGAGGTCAGGGAGGTAATACCCTGGGCTCTCTTCCTGGCAAGTACTCTGGAGCTGGTTGTGTCCCCTGATTAAAGATCACTGATTCTTTCAAGGCAGCCAACTCTAAAGAATTCTTTCTCACCAGGCTTAGTAACTGCTTCTTCCCTTCCTTGTTCCTTGTGGCCTAGGGGTGCTATCAGCTTAACTGCAATTAAGCTCCAGCTTACTGTACTGTCCCTTGTGGTTCCCCCAACACCCACACAGTATAAACAGTCCCTTTGTTATAAACCCTCCTAGAATGTTCCTATTTTGAGTATACCATCTGTTTTCTGTTGGGACCCTGACTGATACAACATGTTAGTGTTACTTCATCGCCTTTTCAATGAAAAATGAAAGTACAGGTTTTAAAAGACACAAAATTAAGATGGTCTATTTAACTCTTGCACGGTCTGGTATGAAAACTGCTAAGAAAACAAAGCTGGGCCTGCCGAGAGCAGGATGCAAACAGCCACAACGGTGCTTCCCATGTTCCGGATAAGAGCCTACGGACTTGGCATGTGTCATACTATTCATCTTCATGGAAAGTCTGCAAGGTAGATATTAATGTTGTGGGACTTTTCCTTAGTTCAACCAAAGGCGGGGTCCTTGTCACACGGCCACAAAAATTTAGGCTCACAGACAATTTGAAGAGTGAGAAAAATGGATTTATTGGGCAAAAAGGAAAAAAAGGGAAACAGAGACTCTTAACGAGCGAGAGAGTGTGCTTCCTGCCTGTGGACTTCCCACCTTGCAAATTGAATTCCAGGTACCATACAGGAAGAGGAGGCGCCAGGCTCCTCCCCACCGCAAATGGTGGGGACTTCTGTGGCTCCCTCCCGGTATGCTCCCCAGTCCACAGGCCAGCTGGAGTTTTGCGAGGGAACTCTTCCCACCTGGCTGTCTCAATGACAGTATTTACCTTTTGGAGGTGAGAAAAATTAAGATGCAAGCAAACTCATTAAGTCAGCAGGGGCGGGCCTGACTTCTGAGCCCCCTCAGAAGCTTTGCACCACTATACCAGTGGTTCTCAAAATGTGGTCCAGGCCAGCAACATTGACTTCATCTGAGAAAGTGTTAGAAAAGCAAATTTGGGGGCTCCATCCCAGACTGACTGCATCATAAACTTTGGGCTTGGGGTTCAGTAGTTCGTGTTTCCGCAATTCCTGCGCGTGATTTGGAGGCATGCTAAAGTGAGAACCACTGCACCAGTTGGTGGTTTAATGGTTCTCCTTCTCTACTGGATTTGTTTTGAGGTCACTTTGAGAGCTGGGAATTACACTCGGGATGTCACATATTGAGAGGACAATACAAGTAACCATTATTGTGCAGCCGCTTAGAATTTACAAAATGCTTTCATGTCCATTACCTTTTCTGAGGCAGTGAATTCCATGGCTAGGTGAATGGAACTCTCCTAAACTGTGTCCGTTGGAAAACCAGCTCTGTTCTCTCGAAAGTTAGTTATCTAATCTGTAAACTTCAGCTTCCTCGTCTGTAAAGTGAGGATCATCATAGTGGGCGCCTACTAGGATTGCTGGGAGGAATACATAAGAAACTCACATGCAACACAATGCTGGATACATAATAGACGCCCAATCAATGCTGCTATTATTTTCATGAAAATCTTGAGAAGTGGGGATTCTTAAAGGTGAGAAAACACCTGCTCAGGCATGCTGATCTGTCTAAAGTGGAGCTGAGAGTCAAAATCAGATCTGAATTTAAGCCCTCCTTCTTTTTTCATACCCCTTCTGAAGCTGCCTTGAAAATCTAGTTCTTGCAATATCCTAGTTAATTGATGGATGATGACTCTGAAAGATAATATGGCTGAGGAATGTTTGAGGACTCAACTATGTCTTCAGCCCATATGAGTAGCATTCCCCTCAGAGTCTCCAACCAGATCCTGTCCAGTCCACCTCCCTCCCAGGTGTCTGGTGAGCCTCAGAGCATCATTTCTGAGGTTTGCCCTTTTCCCGTCCTGCTCTGCTCTCTATGGTGACTTCTCATACCCTGGGCACACTTTCTCTGGGAGAAAGTAGAGAGCTATGAGCAAACGGTCACAGAGGAAATGGTTCATTTGGCCTCTTCAGTCCAAGAGACTTCCAGAACTATTGAGAAGGGAGCCAAAAAGGAATGGAAAAGTTAATAACTTCCTTATTTTAAAGCTAAACCTTTATAAACTTATCACGTGTGCTTTTCCTCGTGGAGGATTAACAGCCTGACAAGGTTGAACTTTGAAAGAAAAGCTATTTGTGACTTATGGGGGAGCTAGCGAAAAAAAAAAAAAAAAAGGTCTTGACTTTAAAAACAAAATAAAACAAAAAATGCCCAAGCAAACCCAAACGCGTTAATTTTTCTCAGGCCTGTAACTCAGAAAGGGCACTTCTGCTTTGGTTGAAACTTTGCAAATGACTCTCCTCTGAGTCAAAGTAAGGTGGGAGCAAGTGGCCTCCTGCAAAGAATTGGTCCAGCAATATTTATAAGAGTTGGAAATAAAGGTCCAGAGGGGAATTGTTCTCAAAGCCTGAAATGATGGAGCTCTTTCTGGCAATTCCTTCGTTTAGTTCCAATATCCCAAGGCAATTATGGTAACATTTCACCAAATCTGACCAACCTCTTTTCAAATTCCCAGTGATTTACATAAGAGTTTGAAATTGAGCTTACTTTTATAGGGATTTCAAAGCAAGTTAATAACATAAATAAGGCTTTAGGAAGTGGTGTTAAGGACAGAAGTGCCTCTGACATTAGAGTTTGTGTCCCAGAATTTAGCTGTGTACCTCCGGGCAGATTGCTTCTTGAGGTCTCAGTTGCCTCCTTTGTAAAGTAGGATAATTACAATGCACTGTTGTTAGACTCAAATGGGAACAGTCTGATCTGATAAAAGTTAGTTATTTCCATTACTATTCATAAAAACAAGCATTTAAAATTGTTTTGGAATCAACAGTGAAATGCTAGGTATATAGCATTATTTATGTGAAAGCAAGTCCCTCAGGAGCTCTATTCAACAACAATTTTTAAACCTGAATTTCATTGCTAATCATACTTAAAAGAAACTATTTTTATCCAACAGAACTACTTTATTATATATGTTCAGATTGTAAAGTTTCGTTAATTTATTAATTCAGATTTTAGAGAATGCAGAATTCCTTCCCCCACTTCCTCTGGTCTAAAATAATGAGAATTTTTGTATGTACTATTTTTGTCATCTTGGGACCTCCCAAGGTGCTGGAAGAGGGAGCAACATGAATTCAATGTATCACCATCCTTATTAGCATTTCTGGTATTATTTGTCAAGGTGGGGTTATTGTTTCTGGCCCCATAAACTACAACAGGAGGGGCAGATAGAAGAATCAAATCTGAGCGGTCAGATGGGCACAGCTAATGGTACACAGGGGCACAAGGGAGACTTTGCATGGGAGGCAAAAAGGAAAGATTTGTGGTCAGGGTAGTTGGTCTGGATGGAGTTTGTTAGGCTAAAAATTAAGTAGGGTTCTAGAGGAGATGAGTGACATCAGAAGGGGTACTGCCTATTTTACAGAAATGACTCATCCATGAGAAAAGGCAAACAACATCAGTAGAAAACCTGAATCGTTTATTATAGTGTTATGTCTACAATTTATGGTCAGAGTCAGTTTGACTCTGGTCTTTACAGAGAAAATAACACTTGATAACTCTGAATCCAAACTGAAGGAGGAAATGTAGTAAGTAGCAGGGAAATAGTGGTGGGGCACAGGAAAATTGTAAGTGAGCTTCTAAACATAATCGTCCTGCAAACTGTCAAACATCATAACTAGTGTGTTTTTTATCCAAAGTGCTTGAAGCTGTTTCATAAATTCCCTAGCACCTCATTATTTGGGTAGAGTTTCTAAATTTTGGATTTTTTATAATGCAGTTTTGTTATTTTTAAGTGCTTGAGATACCTGGAAGAAGAAACCAATCTCTCTAGGTTGTGACTTAGTATTTTTCAAACCTCAGAACACATCTCGTTAGTGGGTCACGAAATCAGTATGTATGGGTTTGGCTAGACTATTTTTTGTATTCTTAATTTGGGATTTTTTCATGTATTATTTGTTATTTGATCACATCAATATCATTTTGATATTTATTGCATCATCTACTATACAAGTATTATGTTGTGAATTTTTCAATTTGCTTATATATGTACAGTTTCACACATCTGTGTATTGTGTGTGCATACCAGAATGTAATGTAAAATATATTTCTTACCATAGGTCATGGTAAAAACAAGTTTGACTTTCTTTATTCAAAGAATACTTGAACATTAATGTATTAGTGGTTTGAATAAACAGTTCTAAAAATAGACTGTATTATTTGGTTTAAACAGTGCCACTACAAACTCATTTACACTCTTATTATGTGTACTTGGCCCAGCTCAGTGCTGTGCAGCTGGCATAAGAACCACCTGGGGAATGTTTCCAAAGCCTGTGTTCTAAGGCTCTACCTAGCTCAGTAGGTCTGGGGTGATTTCCAGGAATCCGTAGTTTTAAAAACAAGTACCTCAGGTGACTCTGACATATTGCTTGGGTAGTACATCACTAGTGCAGGAAACAATTTCTTTGGTTGATGGGGGGCGGTGATAAAGTAAGCATTATCCTGGTGCCCTTCCAATTTTTTTTTTAAGTTGATTTGAGAATGTCCAAGTTAATAAGCTTCAACTCTAAAAGTGATGCCATTTACAGATAAATGAAGCAAAACCTGAAGAGAAGGACTTAGGTCTAGGACCAAGGACTTGAGACCAAGGACTCTCGTTATGCCCGGGGAATTTTGCAAACCTGCCCACAATCTCTACCCCTTGATAAATCTTTTCACGTTTTACTTTAGCCAACACATTTCCAGTTCGTTTGCATTTTGAATGATTTATATTTTTTCATAAGTTTCATGGGAGAGAAAGATAGATGATGGAAGAGAAACAGGAAAGAGTATAAAACAGCAGTTTGTGCAGACAACGTGATGCAAATAAATTTGAAAAGCATTGTAGAAAAATGCCGAAAAACCCAACCAGGCTGTAAATGACAAACTGTGATCTTTCTGTACTTCTAAATCTACATCTGCTAAAAGTTGTTTTCTTACTGAAGCCTAACATTGGTTATCATGGGCTTTCAGTTAGTTTTCTTTTTTCTTCCTCCTTCCCTCTCCTCCCTCCCTCCCTCCCTCCCTTCCTTTCTCCCTCCCTCCCTCCCTTCCTTCCTTCCTCTCTCTCTCTCTCTTTTGTAAACTAGTTCAACCATTGTGGAAAACAGTATGGCGATTCCTCAAGGATCTAGAACTAGAAATACCATATGAACCAGCCATCCCATTACTGGGTATATACCTAAAGCATTATAAATCATGCTGCTATAAAGACACATGCACACATATGTTTATTGCGGCACTATTCACAATAGCAAAGACTTGGAATCAACCCAAATGTCCATCAGTGACAGACTGGATTAAGAAAATGTGGCACATATACACCATGGAACACTATGCAGCCATAAAAAAGGATGAGTTCGTGTCCTTTGTAGGGACATGGATGCAGCTGGAAACCATCATTCTCAGCAAACTATCACAAGAACAGAAAATCAAACACCGCATGTTCCCACTCACAGGTGGGAACTGAACAATGAGATCACTTGGACACGGGAAGGGGAACATCACACACCGGGGCCTATTGTGGGGAGGGGGAATGGGGGAGGGATGGCATTGGGAATTATACCTAATGTAAATGACGAGTTGATGGGTGCTGACGAGTTGGTGGGTGCCGCACACCAACATGGCACATGTATACATATGTAACAAACCTGCACGTTGTGCACATGTACCTTAGAACTTAAAGTATAATAAAAATAAATAAATAAATAAATAAATAAATAAATAAAATAAAATAAAATAAAAAGATTTGTGGGCCAGGTACAGTGACTCAAGCCTATAATCCCAGCACATTGGGAGGCCGAGATGGGTGGGTCACCTGAGGTCAGAAGTTCGAGATCAGCCTGGCCAACATGGTGAAACCCCGTCTCTACTAAAAATACAAAAAACTTAGCTGGGTGTGGTGGTGCGTGCCTGTAACCCCAGCTACTTGGGAGGCTGAGGCAGGAGAATCACTTGCACCTGAGAGGCAGAGGTTGCAATGAGCCCAGATCGTGCCACTGCAGATCAGTCTAGGTGACAGAAGGAGACTCCGTTTCAAAAAAAAAAAAAAAAGATTTGTGGTCAGGGTAGTTGGTCTGGATGGAGTTTTTTAGGCTAAAAATTAAGTAGGGTTCTAGAGGAGATGAGTAACATCAGAAGGGGTACTGCCTGTTTTACAGAAATGATTCACCAATGAGAAAAGGCAAAGAACATCAGAAGAAAGCCTAAATCATTTATTATAGTGTTATGTCTACAATTTATGGTCAGAATCATTTCAAAATAACATTTCAAATAATACTAATTACATATCTAGTCGATGTCTGCATTGATACAAGAAAACCAATAATCTTAATAACATTCCTACTTGCTACTAATCTGCAGTGAATTTTTATTAGGCATGTGCTTTGGATTTTTATTAGGCATGTTCTTAGGATGCGGTGGTAAATAAGATGAGCAAGGTCTCTGTCGGCATGGCATTTACTGTCTAAGTGGAGAGACTGATAACGGACAGTCAAGATAGCAGCAGATAATGGTGACCACTTTGAAGATGACAAAATAGGATAATGCAATCGAGTGTTGGGGAGTCATTATTGAAGCCTTCTGCCCGGGGGACAATGTCATAGTGAGGACAATACAACAAATGAGGACTGGGCAGAAGGACCTGTGAAAAAGCAGCTGTCACATTAGTCAGCCTTCCCACTTCCTTGTTTAATTTATCCAGTAAATACTTGCAGGGTGTAACAGTTGGCATGGTCCAGCTGTTGGGGCAACTTTCAATATGGCAGGGAGAGAAGGCATTAAATAAATAGTCATTTGAACACTCTTGCAAACAGTGCGAGTGAGATGTGGATGATGCGCTTAGAGGTTAGAACTCAGGAACCCAGTTGACACTGAAGGATTAGTGAGATTTCAAATGAAGTTAAGAGTTTAACAAATGAGCAAATGGATTTTAGGTAATGGGTGCCAGATTCCTCATTGTCAGAGAAAAAAGTTACCAATAAGTAACTTTTTTAAGTGGAAGAAAGCTAGAATAAACCCCGTGGTGCTGGATTCATGCCAGAGACAAGAGACAGTATTCACTCATGTTTGTGTATAGACATATATATGTATGCACACATACCTACAGATAGATACAGATATGTGTCCATACATGGGTTTGCTTTTTATATATGTTCTAGCTCAGTTTGTTGAGGTGGTCTAGAAGCAATGACACCTCAGTAGCAAGGAGTACAGCCAGTATCCAGATCCTGGTTTCAATTAATACATATCATTCTCCAATGAAAGGAACTACAGCTCCTTGGAGACATGTCCGCTGACAGGACTGGGGCAAGATGAGCTTGGAGTATAATGTACTGCCAGAAAGCCTAAAAGCGCTAAAAGATTTAAAAAGAAAGAAAGGAAGAAAAGAAGAAAGCGAAGGAGGGCAGTAGGAAAGAAGAAAACTAGAGACATGTTAAAAGGACACGGGTCAATCTGAAAGAACTTCCAATGGCCAAAACTGAAGCACTCTGAGCAAGAAAGAAATAACATAGTATTGAATTATAACCCAAAGTCTAAAAAATATATACATGGAAATCCATATTGATATAAATAAATAAAAGGTGGAGAAGGGCCTGTCTTTCTTACAGAAGCATTCCAAATAATATACGTAGACACCCTCTTCAGGAGATGGAGCTTAATTCCCCTCCTCTTGTGGCTTGAACCTAGTGACTGCCTTCTAAAAAATAGAATATGAACATGGAACTGCTGTTACTTTATGGTGGTGAAAGCTGGAAATCAATACCTTAACCATGTAAGTGATCAACGTTAACATTGTCAGTGGTAAGTCATACAGAGACCATATGTATTCGTCTGTTCTCACCCTGCTAATAAAGACATATCTGAGAATGGGTAATTTATAACGGAAAGAGGTTTAATGGACTCACAGTTCCACAAGACTGGGGGCATCTCACAATCATGAAGGAAGGTGAATGAGGAGCAAAGTCATGTTTTACATGGCGGCAGGCAAGAGAGCTTGTGTAGGGGGACTCTCCTTTATAAAACCATCAGATCTCATGAACTTATTCCTTATCACCAGAACAGCATGAGAAAGACCCACCCCCATGATTCAGTTACTTCCTACAGGGTCTCTCCCACTACACGTGGGAATTATGGGAGATACAATTCAAGATGAGATTTGGGTGGAGACATAGCCAAACCATGTCACCACATATCTGCAGATATGTGATAAGAAGGCACTTCTCTTGTGATATTCATTCCCCAAACCTATGACTCTAGTCTAATAATGTGGAAAACATCAGATAAATCCAAATTGAGGGACATTCTATAAAATCCCTCGTTAGTACTTTTAAGAACTGTCAGGGTTATGAAAAACAAAGAAAGACTGAGAAACTGCTCCAGATTGAAAGAGACTAAGGAAACAGGATAACTAAATGCAATGTGGTATCTTCAAGCAGAAATAGAATATAAATGGGAAAACTGGTGAAATAGCAATGACGTCTATGGCTTAGTTAACAGTGAGGGGAAAAAAATCAAGAAAAAATCCCAAAAGATTAAGAAGGAGAAGCATCTTAGAAAGTGGATAATACCATATTTCCTTTCAAAAGGAAACTGACCTCCAGAGGATACTTGCAAGTTGTTAGGGGACTGAACCACCCTTATGTTCTATTTACCCACGGAATATGCCAGCTTTTGGAATAGAGATCGGGCAGAGGCAGGCTGCTCCTCAGAATACTCAGGGGGCCTCTGAGTCTGCCTTGTACAGGTGTAAGACAAGTCCCTAGGCCGAGCTCACTGTTACCGAGCTACACAGGGAAAGACATGAAGTTTTAACGCATCTGAGCGGTGTGTGACAGTGTGTATCTGGAAATGAGGAGTTCTGGGCTGATGAGCTGCTGCGTCCAGCCCTGCTGGGTCTTTCCTGTTCAATATCTTCCTGCATACACAGACACCACAGGGCTGTACTTATTTGCAAATAAATAGCCTAATGTTATTTAGCCCTTCCTGTTTGCCTGTTCATTTCTCTCTTTGCAAATAAGCAAATAGCTCCTACAGGGCAGGAAAAGTATACGCACAGCCTTGGATCTTCTTTAATGTGGAGAAACGAGTGCCTGTCAAGTTCCTGACCACACCTATAGACTTGGCTTCAGCAAGTTGACCACTAGCTAGATTTTTCTAAGATCAACATTTTTCTCTCTGAGTATGTTAAAATACAAAAGTGCATTATGGCCGGGCGCGGTGGCTCAAGCCTGTAATCCCAGCACTTTGGGAGGCCGAGATGGGCGGATCACGAGGTCAGGAGATCGAAACCATCCTGGCTAACACAGTGAAACCCCGTCTCTACTAAAAATACAAAAAACTAGCCGGGCGAGGTGGCGGGCGCCTGTAGTCCCAGCTACTCGGGAGGCTGAGGCAGGAGAATGGCGTGAACCTGGGAGGCGGAGCTTGCAGTGAGCTGAGATCCGGCCACTGCACTCCAGCCTGGGTGACAGAGCGAGACTCCGTCTCAAAAAAAAAAAAAAAAAAAAAAAAAAAAAAAGTGCATTATGTTATCTATATATAAAAGAGTACATTGGAGAAATTGGAACTTTAAAGACAAGAGCCTTGTTTAGGGTCACAGAGGGAGTCCACAAATGAGTAAGGAACACATTTCCTGAATGCTTAATTCACTCTCCAAACCCCTACTCCACCTTTCTTTGCATTTGTAGGTGAGGATTATCCATCTTTCCTGGGGTTTCTATGACTTGCTTTTCCCAGTGGCTTTTCAAAGATACATGTTCAGTAGGAAGAGATTATATGTTTCAGGTCCCCAGCCCTATGGTAGGGCTCCTTGGGTGTCAAATGCTATTAGATGCAACAATAATAATAACGATGACGATGGTGCTGGTGGTGGTAATGATGATGGTGATAATAGAGCCCACAGAACTTTGTTACAAAGCCATTGCTATTATTATTATCACACTGGCTACAGCACAAAGAATGATTTCAAGTGCTGCAGCCCAGGAAGAATTTCATTCCCTTCCCACTTTGAGGAGCCAGAGAGAAGCCTAACAAAAAGATGTTGAAAGCAACCCCTCCATGTGGTCCCACATCACAATACAGGCTGCAGAGCTCTAAAAGGAAGTCATCTCAGCAATTTGTCACTGTCATGATGTCTCCATGGCCAGTGTAGCGCTTGATCATTTGCAAAGCTCTTAAGGCTGCAGGGCAGAAATGAAGGAAGGGGCAAAGAGAATGGTCATACTCAGGAAAAGCTGGAGGTTCAAGACTCCAGATTGAGATCTAACAATAGTTGTAGAGTTTTCAGCAATAACTACATCTTCTCTTCCTATCTGTTTTGTGAGGGTACTTTGTTATTCTGTGATAACAAGAACCCCCCTAAATCTCACTCATGCTTTAGGTCCACTGTGTGCCATCAGGGGACTCTGCTCCATTTCATCCTCACCCCCAGATCTGGGCTGATGGGGGGTCCACCATCTGGAACATCTCTAGGTGAAGAAGTAGAGAGATGAGAAGACACCAAGAAGTGCACACTGGCTCATAAATGTTTTCATCATCTGCAGCTGACACACGTTACTTCTGCATGCATGGTACTGGCCACTGTACCTGGCTTCATGTGGTGGGGAAGTGCTGTCTCTACTATGGCAGATGGAAAGAAGAACAGCAAATGTCCTCTTATCCTATGTGTGTGAGACAGGTAGCGCAATAGGCAAGCTGGAGTGCAGATACTGCATGTTGAATTGGCACCCAGTCTTAGAATGTTTCTACTTTGGTTCCTTTTCTACAGAGTCTGGAAAAGTAAACAATGGACTTTCCAGCGAATCTTGTATCACAGGTTGCCAAATGCAGGTTCTGGAGACATAAAATGTAGGCAGCAGTAAGATGGGCGGGCATCTCTTGCTTAAGAAAGACACAGGGTGGGAGGCTGAGGCAGGTGGATCATGAGGTCAGGAGATCAAGACCATCCTGGCGAACACGGTGAAACCCTGTCTCTACTAAAAATACAAAAAATTAGCCGGGCGTGGTGGCGGGTGCCTGTAGTCCCAGCTACTAGGGAGGCTGAGGCAGGAGAATGGCGTGAACCCAGGAGGCAGGCAGAGCTTGCAGTGAGCCGAGATTGCACCACTGCACTCCAGCCTGGGCGACAGAGCGAGACTCCATCTCAAAAAAAAAAAAAAAAAAAAAAAAAAAAAAAAAAAAAAAGAGAGAAAGACAAAGGCTCAGGAGGAGAAGAGTCCTTACTTGTCCATTTGTTCTTGTAGGAAACATGGATGCCACACCTGAAAGGCAGTAGTCATTTTGGTAATCACCTGAGGCAAGATCAGAAAAAAACTAAAAGAATTGCAGATATGCTGACGTTGATAACTTCAAGCTGCTGAACCAAGGTCAATAGCTGCTTTTCTCTAGATTTCTTGTAATGTGATACCAAGAAACCCATTTGTTCTGTTACTTGGAGTAAAATGTATTCCTAACTTAGAGAAGCGGGAAGAACTGGAGATCACAAGGCTGTCATTTAGCAGATTAGAAAACTGAGGCCTAAGAAGTTAAATGACACACACAAGTCTCCCAGAAAAATGAGCAGACATGCTGGTCTAGGGATTGGAAATATGTGGTTCTTTGATGGCACTTGTTTTTGTTGCTGTTGTTGTTGTTTTGTTTTGTTTTACTCTCTCTGGGTCCAAACCAACTCTGCCATAACACTGACAGACATATTTTATGTAATTTTTGCATTAATTTTCCCATCCCTAATCTCTGTAGCCTGTTATAGCCCTCCCCTCACACCAGAATCTTTCCAATCGGATTGAAAATCCATCTACAGAAGAAACACCATCTTCCCAGTCAGAAACCAAGCCAGCTATGGCTACCTTCCCATTAGGCAAACATGCTCAGTCTGAGACGGGATGTGTCGTATCCCCTGAGAAGTTTTCCACTTTCAAATTACCACTCGGACGTCAAGGGCAAGAAGAAAAGGCATCTGAAGTCAGCGTGCCGAGGTGTAGCTCTGCCACGACAGCGCATGCAATATAGCAGGGAATCGTAATTGATTTCTAATGGCAGAGAACATTTAACCCGGCGGTGCGCAGAGAGAGGAACGGAGCGAGGAGGAGAAAAGAAGCTGAGCTCCAACTCCCACTTAAAAACTTCTTGAAGTCTAAATTAATTTGGTCCTATCTCACTTACAGGGAAAGTATCTATTTCACTTGCAGCTAAAGTGAGCATTTGCTTAACCTCTTGGGGGATAGGCTGTAGCTGCACGTAGACCTTTGCAAGAAGTGGCACGGTTATCCAATTTCCCTCTAATTGCTCTAACAAGGATGAATTAGGACTTTCATCAGCAGGACTGAGTGATCAGTTTGGAGTCAGCCATGGGCGGTGAAGCTGGTTATTAAACAAAACTACAGTGTTAACTCCTAATAATACACAGTGAGGGCAAATTAAGCAGAAGACAAATATGCCACACTGGTGACACTGGAGAATATGTTCTCTCGACTTTATATTTTAAAGCGATGCTATTATTAGTGCCATCTAAGTTCATTTCTAAGACATAATAGGGAAGTAAATGTTCACTTGGGCTTTCTATGTAGTTAAAAAGAAACCATCTGACAAGGGAACACGGTATACTCTTTAAATGCCCACTCGGACTAGGCTCCACTTTGAGATACATTAATTATTCCAATAACATTGCCTTAGGAGAGCAGACGGAAAGCCTGGACAACACTGTAGGCCCCTGATAATTGTTGCTGGCTGAGGAGGACTGTGGCTACCACTGGCTTTGCTGTCTTTGCTCAAAATGTCACTGTGCTTATCCAAGGTAGCATAAAATAAAACACTTCTATTTCCACCCAGTTTATCTCCAGCCATACTACCCTGTCACTGACTCCCTTTCGCAAGTATAAGTTACAGCAGACATGCTGACTCTGGAAAGACAGGGCTATTGAAAATGCAATTTGAGTTAAATAAATTGATCATATATCATGAGAGTGGAGGAGGAGAGAGAGAACTATTTTCGCGTCTCATCAAAACCTCAGAAGCCTATTCTGGTAGAACCTTGTTAATTTGCAGTAAGGGCTAGGATCGACTTGACTAATTACTGAGCAGTGAGCAGCCTGGATTAGAGGCTATAGGAGCAAACACAATTTAGCAAGTTGGGATCGTGCATCAAACAAATGGACTTTATTGTACAATTAAAAACCTACTTGAACACTGCCTGGCATGAAATCCAATCGCGGAATAAGTGCTTTCGCAATAACACTTTCCAGAGTGTGGTCTGGTGACAAGCACAGTGCCTTTGAAAGCCAGAGTCTCTGCATGCTAGACTTGGCCCAAGCATGGAATCCCTGTTGACCTTCCAAAAATGACATACCTCTTTGAGGCCCTTCCATTTTACTCATTGAGAGAGAGCAAGTGGGTGCAAACCCTTTTTTCTCCCTACTTGCTCTACAGTCATCATGAGTAAACGTAGGGAGAACATTTTGAATTTAGCTAAGTTGAGTATATGCAGAAGCCCATCCTCAGAGCATCTGTTTTCTTTCCCTCTTTTTATTTTTTATAGTCCCAGGGAAATCAGGATTATAGTTGTTTGACTGTTTCAGACACACCTGCTGGTCATTCACCACCTGAACCCACAATCGGGTATTTGGACTCGGCAGTGAGTCCTGCCATGGAGGCAGCTCTGATGCGACTGGCAGAGGATTAGCACTTCAGGTGGGAAGAAGCAGCAGGAAAGAATGAAAATCTTAAGTAGCAAAGATCTTGTTTTCATCTCCAGAACTCCAGTAATAATGGCCAGTGGCAATGCTCTCACTAGTACCAATGTCTTGAATTGCTTTCCCCAAAAACTTTTCAGCCAGATTTCAGCAATGGCTTTCTGCTTTCTCCTCCAACTGCTTGCCCCATTTTTGTATACCCACCAGGCTGGGGGAACATCAAGAGCTAGGCTGTATTACACACACGGTAACTTACTGGGCCCTGCTCGTTTGCTTGTGTGTTGAGCTCTCAAACTCCAGAATTGTGCTGGGCCAAGGACAGGCAGTGAGCACCACAGTTAAGCTTCCTGGGAGTGGGTGCCGCCTCCTCTGACCTCCCTGGATACCTATTTAAGCACCGTGGGAAGCTGTCGGGCTGTAGGGGTGTGGTAAATAGAATAAAGTTATGCATCCACATGACTTTGCAGTGCAAAGTAGATGTTCTCTCTCTACTGACTTCAGGCTTTGTTATGTGCCAAGCTTTGCCCAGTGGAATAGGATGTGACATGGCACAGGCTTTCGACTGTACTTGATGGTGTGGTCTGACCTCTTGCTTTCCTGCTATTCGCACAGGAAGAGCCTGCTCCAGGTGGCTGCTGCTTCTTTATCCTTGGTCCCAGGTTGAGAGATCTGTGGAGCAGACCTGAACTCAGCGCAGCTGATTTTCAAACCCAAGTCAGGAAAATCACTGTTGTGCTTGTGAGCCAGGGAAGCTTTGGGCATATTCATTATATACCATTCGAACAACAAACCAACCACCAAAACACCTGACTAACACAGGAGGATCCCAAATAAATCAGATCTATAAACCCTGCACTCAAAGAACTTGGACATGAGAGCTGGGGAAATAAAGCCAATACACTCAATGAAAAAAATATGAGATAAAACATGATAAGTACCCCAAGAGAAGTAATATTAATAAAAGTTTCCTTCCAGCATGAGAGTGAGGATGAGCGGGAGGGAGGAGCAGAAAGAATGCTTCATGGTGGATGTGGTATTTGTGCTGGATCTTAAAGCGCTGTGAATCTTGAAGCTCTCATGGAGGGATGAAAACACGTGAAAGGCGAGGAATGCATGCACCTGTAGTTCTAGCTACTCAAGAGGCTGAGGTAGGAGGATGGCCTGAGTCCAAGAGTTCAAGACCAGCCTGGACAACAGAGGGAGAACCCATTTCTACAAAAAGTGAACAATGACAACAAAAAAGCCAGGCATGGTGGCACCTGCCTGTATTCCGAACTACTCTGGAGGCTGAGGTGGGAGGATCACTTGAGCCCAGAAGTTCAAGGCTGCAGTGAACTATGATCACACCACTGCACTCCAGCATGGGTGATCGAGTGAAGTCCTATCCTTAAAAAAAGAAAAAAGAAAGGAAAAAAAAAAGGAAAGGCAAGGAAGAGCATCTCTGGCACCCCGGTGGAGGGAAGAGCATGCATGCAGGGAAAGTCAACAAGTATAAGGGGTAAGGAATCCCTGAGAAGGACAGTGACTGCCAGCTCCATTTTGATGATCTCAAAAGCCAATGGTTAGCCTATTGCCTTCTATTCATGGATGCATACCTCCCTTGCCATCCAGATTTCCTAAATTATTTCTCAAAGTTGAGCCTGAATCTTGCTGAATTGGAGAAGTGGGACAGACACGGTACATTTTGAAACCTAGCCATTATATCTTTAAAGAGAAGTACATTTCTCCCTTCCACTTTGTTCAGTGTATGGAATATGAAATTCATCTCCAAAAGCCCCAGAGATGACTCTATCGACTGTCCTTTAAATAGAATTAAAATTGACTCAAGACATATCTGCGAATCTATTGAATTCCATAGTCCACAATTGAGCTGCAGCTGGTCTTGCAGGAGGAAATTAAACAGGCGAGGAGAGAAATAAAGTGGACAGACTGCCACTGGATGCTGAGGTTTCTTGGAGAGGGCACGGAAGGAGCAGGTTGTGTCAAATGTGAAACTTGTATCACACCATGAGATTTTTAGCTGATCCACTGAACTGATGGGGCCAGGTAATTTTCTTCATTTATGTGAGGAAACACAGCATTCGTGGTTTTGTTTTCTTCCTCTCTGACTTCAGGAAGGTGTGGAGTTTTGAATGGAAAATTCCAATATTCCATTTGTGCCATTGCACACTTACCATGTGCTGTTTCCCATTCAAGGACTGGAGACAAAGTAAGCCCGAGTTGCTCTCTGTTATCATTCATTTATTTATTCCTCCAATCAGCATCTTTTCTTACACCTTCCCACTTACCACCAACAGACATTTCTCCAACACTGTACTGCTCAGTGCTGACCAGTCCTCTAGGCTTTGGAATTGCTAGCGGAGCAAATGCCCCATCTGAGAAGAGCTCAGCCTCCAGAGTCAGACGCAGGCCTGGACTTGGATGCCCTGCATTTTATAATACAGTAGTGATGGCTTTTAGCCCCTTGCATTGAATCTGGCCTGTCCCTTCCAGAGACTTATAGCACAGTGGAGAGGTGACAAGCCTGCCCCAAATACCCTTTGCCACAAGAATGGTGACTCTGCTCTGAGACAGGATGAGGACTCTACCTTATAATTTATTGCCATGTAGAAAACAAACAACTTTCTTTTTATAGTTATGTTTTTACTCTTAGAATAAAGAGTAGCACTCACAGTAAACAAAGATTGATATTGAGGTTGAAGGGTGGGATGGGGGCAGTTTTAGCCTGTGAAGGAGCAACTATGGACTCTCTGAGTTTGTTTTCATTTGTAGGGAGAGCGAACGCTTTAACAAAACTGAGAGAGGGCTCAGTTTAAACTCTCTGTACACCACACCACAACTCTCACAGACTTTTCTTCCGAATTTGTTCATTCAATTCAACAAATATTTGTAGAATGCTTCTGGTGAGTCAGGCACTGTTTCAGGCATTGAGTATTAAGTAGCGAACAAATCTGTGATCACAACCTTACCGTCATGAAGCTTACGGCAGCAAGTGACAGATACTAAGCAAGCAATTGATTAAATAGATTGTTAATTACAACTCTAATAAGTGCTTTCATGATCTGATTTATGCAAGAACAGGTAGAAATTCATATGGTGTCTGCATTTTGTGCTTTTAGCTCCAAAAGGAACCCAACTTAGGTAATAGGACTGTGTTTCCCATGAACAGGACTTTGTGGGCATCACGCTTCCTTGGAAGGGGCTCTAACAATAGCTTTTTAGATTCGGTAGGTTTCATTGCAGGAGTAGGTATATTACGATGACCTGGTTTTCCCAGGTCTGAGAGGTTTCTCAGGACATAGAACTTTTAGTACTAAAACTGGAACACTGAGACAGTTGGTCACCCTAGCATGATGTGTGTGCGTGTGCATGTATATGTGTTTATGCATACAATGAGAAGTCTCATGCATACGTTGGGAAGTGGTCAAACGAAGCTTACTTCCAGCTGTAAATGTCCCTGCTTCCTTACAAGTGCCTGAAGAGTCTGTATATTCCGTAGGCTGGTTGGGAGAGCATCTCTGTAGCTTTTAGTGTGTAAGGTTGAGGGTTGGGTATGGTCTGCATCCACAGTGGATATGTGGTATCCAGTGTATGTGACATAAAACACAGCCCCTCCCCATCATTTTCTGTGAATTGCGATTGAATGTAATTTCTATGGGAGCTTTCAGCCTGATGCTAAACAGTTTAGCTGCCTTTGTGCCTTACTAATCTACTGTACTTGATTGCAAACGGGCTGCCATTAGCCTTGTTTTTAGAGCTGGAAAATCTGTGTAATTGCTTAGTAATTTTTTTTAAACTTTTGAATGGTGGTATGCATGTGTGACTGTTCAGCGCCCATCTATCTATAGGCCATCTAATGGGTTCCAACGGGAGCGTGCACAGCATACCTCCAGCCTGGCGACTTGCAAACTCATCAGTGCTTCAGGCGTGAGTGGCATTTTAAAGGACTTTTACCATCAGTGGAATTAGCATGCACTATCCCTCTGGAGCCTGTTAGCTTTTCGATTCTGACCCCCATGGTGAAAAACAAACACATGTAGTTTATTTGGAAAAAAATGTCTTCAGGGCATTTGTGCTACTCTTCGTTTTGCTTTATAGGACAGATACTTTTTTGTTTTTATCAAGTCTCCAAATGGCAGTGGCCAAAACTAATGTAGGTCACTCTCATCCAGGAGGATAAGAATCATGGCAGCACCGATCTGCTATCTCTGCCAGGGCACTTAACAATAGCCCTTGGGTTTCTGTCACCCAGCTTCCGCAGCTTTGGTCCTCTGCTCTTGTCCTCCTGTATGTGATCACAAATCTATAGCTGGTTCCAACTGATGAGGAATGAATATAATTTGTGAAGATCAAACATTGCAGGAGTATGCTTAGGTTTTAAAAACAAATTATTTCCAAGAATGCTAAGGCCAGGAGTGGGGACTATGCTTTACTGGACTGGAACTTCCTGGTACTACTTAGAACATCACTCAAATTCCATTTTTTTCCAGTTGGGCTCTGTGGCTCATGCCTGTAATTCCAATACTTTGGGAGGCTGAAGTGGGAGGATCACTTGAGCCCAGGAGTTGGAGACCAGCCTAGACAACATAGTGGGATCCAGTCTCTACAAAAAATAAAAAAGAAATTAGCTGGGCATGGTCGCATGCACTTGTGTCCCAGCTACTCTAGAGACTGAGGTGGGAGGTTCACTTGAACCCACGAGGTCAAGGCTCAGACATGGTGAGTGTCTACAGTGAGCTGTGATTGCACCACCGCACTTGAGCCTCTGCAATAGAGTGAGATTCTGTCTCAAAAAAAAATCACTTTCTCCTGCCAACTCAAAATGCATCTTCCTCCTCTGAATTCCTAAAGTGATTGTGCTACTTACTGAGAACATTTTCACATATTGCCTTGTGTCAACTCTTTTTAACTACTGGAATCTATGCCACACCCCAGAGTCAGAGTGATTCTAAAACTGCTTGTCACCTGCCCTACCCTCAGTCTTCTTGAGCACTAGGGTCATCCTATGTATTACAGACCTGGGCCTGATGCATGTCAGTTTCATTTCTAACTTTTCATTCTGTTATTCATACTTCCTTGAGTGATGAAATGATGGAGGTGAGGGGACTTATCAGATGGCAAATTTTAAATAGTTTTGGAATCTCTTACTTACCCTGGGACAAATTCTTTACAGAATATATTTTCTCTACAACCTTCTATGGCATTAAAAAATATAAGTTACCACCAAGCTATGATTGTATAGAATCTTTGTTATCCCAGAATTCATTAGTACACTAACCAAGATGGGACTTACACATGATATCTTAGAGATTTTTGCACAGATTATAACGAAACACTCTTTCATGATTTAGTATTTTTAAATGCATTTTATCAATAATTTTATTCCTTTTCCCCTTCAAGCCCCAGTGCCCCACCTGGCCTTTAGTGGAGAGAAACAGGGCTAAGATTACAATGCATCCAGATTTATATCTAAATACAATCTAGTTGCATTTGGAGCCCCAGAGAGTCAGTCAAGGCTATTATTGGCTGCCAGGATTTTTAGAAAATACATAAATCTCCCTTTGTGCCATAAATACATTTCTGCATTCAGAGCTCAGAGAGCGACCTCATTATACCACATCCTGAGAGAGGGAGAGGCACATCTCATTCCGAGTGACAGGTGACATGTTCTCTGGAAACATGCAAAAAGATTGCAAGCTAATTTAATTCCTTTCTCATTTTTAACCACGGTTGAAGTAATTGCAGCTGTGCAAATGATGCTCCGTAGCCTGGAACACAGGAGCTTGGGCTAGGTTATGTCTAAAGTGGAGGTTGACTTTGTGACCAAACCTCAGTGGCATAGGCCTTTGACAACATGTCCCTGTTTGCAAATGGCCTACTGATTCATGGATGAAAGTTTGCTTACAAATAAATGAGAGCAAGATTTATAAAAGTAAAATTATTCAGGATTGAGGTTCTCAATTATTGGCTGCATATTAGAACCACCTAGTAAACTTTAAAAACTACTGAGAACCTTGGGCCTCAACCCCATGGGTTGTGTTTTAATTGGTCTAAGGTGGGCCTTGCATTGGTGTTTGTTGTGTGCTCCTTGAGTGATTCTAATGAGCATCTAGGTTTGAGAACCAGTGATTTAGCAAAGTGGTTCTCAAATTTATCATGCGTGAGAATTATCTGGAGGGTTTGGTAAAACATAGATGGCTGGACCTTGCTCCTGGAGATTTTAACCATGTGCATATGTAGTGGGGTCTGAGAATTTGTGTTTCTGGCAAGTTTCTGAGTGATGATACTGCTGCAAGTCTAGAAGTCATACTCTGAGAACCATTGATGTGGTGAGTTAGGATTTGAGGCAGTCATTCCGGTGCACATTTGGGCTGAATTATAAATTAACTTGATAATTCCCTGCTTTCTACTTTGTTAACCTGTTCTAGTAGTAATAATGCTAATCAAATAATTAGTCATTTTCCTAAAAATGGACCTCTGGAACATATCTTTCCACTCTAAATATCAAAACAAAATCTAAATCTTCCAAATGTTTCTATTTGGTTATGAGTTAGAGAATGAAGATGGCAAATCCTGTGCTTTTGGGAAAATGTATACGTGAATTTCTCATAAAAGATGATAATGCTGAAATGCCAAAAACAGTCTTTCTGCCTTACCTAGAGCTGAAGGGATATCCCTGGAGAAGAAGAAAATTTTCGAAGACCTGAGGTCAATTCCTTTTGATCCTTCAGAAAAACTTAGCATCAAGCATTTAATAAGTTGAAAGAAATCTTTCTAAAATAGAGAGTCTTCTAAGTCAGGGTCTTCCTCATCTTACATGATGTTTGCCCTCTCTACCTGTTCCCATTCAGGGATCTGTGTATCAGAGTCATGACAGTCAGGGGAGCTGTTTCATGTCTTAGGGGCTCTTAATATCTGTTTAAAGTCCCTCTAGCACTCTTAATGTTGCCTAGCAGCAGGGCCCTCCAATAATAGACATCCTTTAGCTCAAAATCATAGCTCTGATCAATATTGTAATGTTTTCAGTAACTGGAGTCCAGGGACTATGACTCAAGGATATTTTGGAATAAAGTAGTAGGACTTCCTCTACCTGTACCTACCAAAATAAATTAAATAGGAAAAAAATAAACCTGCATTTGCAAACCATTATAGGATATCTGGGAACTGAGTCTCAGTTTAAAACACATTGATTATTTTTGAGTTTCTTGACCTACTTTGCATTGGAGTAACAAAAATCATAGCAAAGAGGGCATGTTCTTTGATATTGCAGTTGTGTTTCTTGTGATCATCTCTGATCCTCCCCCACATCCATTCAAGGGGCAGGAAGATGAACTTGAAATAACTGGGTAGCCTTATTTGGGGCTGAATGATTCACAGCCAAAATCAGATTGATTGTTAGCCACCAAACATCAGGAGGGGGAGGTTAGGCACCAGGAAGCATCCCAGGTCATTGGTTTTGTGCTCCATGTACATCTTTAGGGCAGTGACAGAGGCCCAGGCTGCTTATGGCCAGTATTGTCCCTAGATGCAGGTAAGACAGACCTCTGTGGGGCTCCACACTTCACAGCAGCACTTCTTTTTATATTTCTCTGGAATTTATTTATTTATTTTTTAGAATTTGTCTTTCAATAGTTTTTGGGGTTCAGGTGGTTTTTGGTTACATGAATAAGTTCTTTAGTGGTGATTTCTGAGATTTTAGTGCACCTGTCACCTAAGCAGTGTACACCATCCACAATATATAGTCTTTTATCCCTCACTCCACTCCCAACTTCACTCCCACAAGTCCCCAAAGTCCATTATATCATTCTTATGCCCTTGTGTCCTCATAGCTTAGCTCCCACTTAGAAGTGAGAACATACGATGTTTGGTTTTCCATTCCTGACCTACTTCACTTACGATAATAGTCTCTAATTCCATCCGTGTTGCTGTGAATGCCATTATTTTATTCCTTTCTATGGCTGCGTAGTATTCCGTGGTGTATATACACCACATTTTCTTTATCTACTCATTGGTTGACGGGTACTTGGGTTGGTTCCATGTCTTTGCAATTGCAAATAGCAGAACAGCACTTATTAACCATCATTGTACAATGAATTCACCTGGGGATTTTGTTAAAAATGTAAGTTCTGAATCTCTCAGGTGATGTGAATGATGCTAATCTATGGACTACTTTTTGAGGAGGTAGTGAGTCCTACTTCTCTTTGTGGAGCAAGGAGTCTGTGGGGCAAGGGACTCAGCATAGCCTGAGCCTGTACCCCTCTTTATAGATTATTCTATGGGTACTGAGGATTCGAAAAGTCTCTGCTCAGCGATCTTTTAGCCCACTTACTGCACCTGAAAGGGTCTCTTTCTTGGTGTGTCTTTTGAGGATGTACTATGCCGCTGATCTGCACATTGCTAGGCCTGCTGGTGACCAAGGAAGGCTTTAGGCATTGAGTGTGAATGGAACTTTGGTGTGCAGGCTAGGGGAGCCATAGACTTGTGCATGAGGTGTTTCATGTGGATCAAAGCCAGAGGTACGAAGAGAAGGGGTATGGGCTAGGTGCCAGCTCTCCCTCAGTGCCAGGTTGCAACAGTGGACTCAGAGAAGTCCCACAATTCTAAGTTTGAATCTGACATTTTAGCTCACTGTAAATTATGTTTATTAAGGTACCAGAAAGAAACAGATTTTAACTAATTGTTCATTATTTTGTTTAAAGCTTTTAAATATTGAGACATATATGTGGTTCTCTTCTTGCATAGGGCCCCAAAATACTTAGGGTAAGTCTACTTCTGGCTGGTATATGTATGTGTGTGTGTGTTTGTGTGTGTTTGTGTGTGTGCGTGTGTGTGTGTGAAGTTGACATATATCCAACTAGTATTTTCCAATTCAAGAAACTAAAGTAAATCCAACTGGTATTTTCTAACCTGCATACACATCTCACATTCATTGGTAAAACGTAAGCTCATATTATTTTTTCCCTCTTCAAAATTATCCTTCTTAATTGGTCTTTAAGACTCTTATCTGAGTCACTGGCTTAAGATAACAGACTTTCTTTGTTCTACTAAACCTCATTCTTTATTAGCTTTGTTTATTTCATATTCAGAAATTTGAATCATGTGTAGGCACAACACAAACCCAAGTTAAAACAACTGCAAAGGAAGAGGAAATCCAGGTCCTTCTGTTCTTTTTAGGGAGACAGAGAGAGAGGGAGGGAGGGAGGAAGAGAGAGAGAGAGAGAGAGACCATTACAGGTTAAAGAACCACTGTACTCTGGTTATCTGTGTTTGCAATGCTAAGCAAGTATGCATAGCAAATAGGAGAGCTGACAAACCATCATGAATAAGGTAGAGGAAAGACCAGGCAGAAAACTGCTGGGAAATACCAGTGGACCATGTTGAGATATATCCCAAACACTTAGGAATATGTCTTGTTCATCCTTGGTGCACAGATCTTGTGACCATTTTACACAGGTTTGTTTATTCTCTTGTCACTGAAAGTTAATCTAGGAAGCAAATTACAATCACCACATCAGCAACCCATTTCGTTTCTCATAAATATGGTAGAATTCTTGTTTACACAAGAATTTAGCAAGTCAATAAAGCAGCAGTGTTTACTTGTTGTGTGATGATGACCAGCCTTAGCTGTGTTCTCATCATATGTTAGGTATTTGATACGCATTATGTTGTTTGATCCAGACAATCATGCAGAGGCAGGTGATATTTATTCACTCTGTATGAAACACGCTCAGAGAGGTAGACTACCTTCAGGGTCTTCCCCCCACTCTAAACCATCAAGCTTCTTGAGGACAGGGACTTCTTCTACTTTTGTATCCTGAAGATTGTGTTAGACGCAATAAATACTTGCTGAATTAAATTGAATTGAGAGTAGAATTTGTCTCTACTTTTTCCCTCTGGGCTTACTGACAGAGCTAATGCTTCTTCTAAATTCCTCTGAGATCTTTCTTTCTAAAGGCAGTTCCCAGGAGGGAATCAGTGACTCCAGTCCCCGTGGGGAACTGATGATTTCCTAAGGATTTCTAGCACTGAGAGCTGTCCATGCTTCATCAGCATTCTGTTGCGTCTTATGCAACACTATGCTAAGGGAGAGGTCTTGTCAAAGGCAAATAAACCCTAAATGGAAGATAAGCAGATTTTTAAAAAAATCTCTCTTGCAATGGCTATACAATAGATTATAATCACCCCAAGTATGAAATACCTACTGCCACTCTCCTCTACCTAAATATAGCTGGTTTCTGCTTTTTCTGGTATGTGTCCTTACAGCTACAGCCTGTATGAGATACAGAACATCATCACAAAATTTGCAATTTATTTACAGTCTGTGTGAGACACAGAACATCACCATCACAAAATTTGCAATTTATTTAAGATGTGCCACAAAAAAAAAAAAAAAAAAAAAAAAAGGAACGAAAACAGGCTGATGCTTATCACAGAGTGGTGTTGTAAAGATTTCATGAGCTCAAGTATCAGAAACTGTCTAGCTTAGAGTCAGGCTTATAGAAAACATCATTTAATATCTAACTGCAAGTGTTCATTAATCAGAAAGGAAGCTAGACATTACCAATTAGCATAGCTGTATCAATGCACACCCATGATCATCAGCCCTGGATTTTACTGGAGTCTCAGGTCTTTGCTAGTTTATTCATATTACTTGGTTTCAATGGTTACTAAGACAAGACTAGTTAGCAATTTAAATATTTTATTGATGTAGTTCAGCTTAGCATCAAGACATGCATAAAGGTTACTATTAATCTAGAATATTTGTAATGCATATACTGTCATTCTGAATCATTTAGGTTTCTTTTACCATCACCATTACTCTCCCACACTGCTTGATATAGAACCATCTGAAAATTTCAGGCCAAAACAGCTTAGGATAGATTCCAATATATTAAAATAAAATCTGGCTTCAAGATTCTGTTCTTCCATGTTTTAGCTGTGCAATTCTTGTTGAGCCTGATCTTTAGTTTTCTCATCATAAAATGAGAAGAATAACAGGATCAAACTCATAGAATTGTTTAAAGAGGACATAAATAAATGTATTGGGTGAGAAAGCATTTTGTAAATTTTGGTAAAGGTGATAGTGTCAAATTATTGTTGTAAATGACATTTGACAGAAATGATTATGCTTTTAAAAGACCTTCCTATTGTTGGAGAAGAGGTTCCAATTAAACACACACTCTTTACTTTCAGTTCTTGAGTTCAGGTCAGAAATCCATTGGATCTAAAGTTTATTTGGGGGCTTGAATACTCAGCCAATTTCTGTCACTAATTGGTTGATATCCCTGTGCTAAGAAGTTTCACACTTCCATAACATTTCTGGCAGGATAAAGTCTCTGAATCTGATTAGAATCATTTAGAGAATGTACACACAAAAATGTAAATAGCTTCCAGTGTTTAAAAAAGCCCTCGCATTTATTCAAACCTTTGAAGTGACTATTTCTAATAAAAGACGATTCCCTTGGGAAAGCGTGAAGTTTGAAAGTTTAGTTTTGTTTGAATTATTTGTATGCAGATATCCCTATGGGCGAAACAGAAAATAGCTATTTCCCTGCTTGTTATTAGAGTGGAAGACCGTATATTTTCCATAAATCAAAATAACTGATTACATATAAGAACACTTTTTTTTTTCAGATTTGGTTAGCTCTGTAGCTTCTTAACAGCTCCTGCCACTAATTAGCTAGTGTGTTTAACACCTACCTCCTTAAGCTTCTAGACGGCAGGGGCCACACATCCTCTGGGTTATAAAATCTTTAAGGATTTAGGTTCAGTACAAGATATCCTGTGGTTGCTCCATAAATATTTATTGATTACAATGACAATAGTTAAGATGGCACCAATTAAATGGCATTATTAAGAATGAGAAGCATGAAATTAAGCCAAGTGTGTGATATTGGAAGGAGAACTGGTACTATAATTTGTTGCTGCATTTATCTAAAAACTAAGGCAAAATATTCAACAAAAGAGCAGGTATAAGGTTTGCTTAGTCAAGACTGTCAATCAATAAGACTCAAGTTCATTAGATAATTGCTTCTGCTGAACTCTGTGTAGAACCAAGCTCATTGAGGAATGAGCTGTACAAGTGAGTATTTTGAGTTTAGGAGTTCAACAAATGTTGGTTGAATGAATGAATTAGTGAACAAATACTCAGTGTTGTTCATGTTTTGTCTTTTCTATTATTCAGCCACCTGCAAAATAATCCATCAATTATTCGATCACAGAAAAACACGGACATGTTGTGTACTTTGTGTGTGTATAAATTTGTACATCTCCCAACTGAACCAACCAGGTGACTTCCTAGTGACAGATCTCTGGGTAACCTTTGGGGACATTTGAGCATACATGTTACATTCTCCTATGTAAATCCCTCTTGGAGATACAGGCAGAATGTAATTGACAGAGACAAAGTCATGAGACTACAGTTGAAAAGAAATCCTTCAGCTTAGAGTAACAAGGTGAAAGACAGTCTAGGTGAAAATGGATGTTTGAGGAGTGCAAGGAAATGCGGCCAGATATGAGCCAGATAGGAAAATAATTGCCCCATTGCTTAAAAATTGATGCTGACCTCTTTCAAGAGGTCAGTATTACCTGAGACTTCTTCTCTGACCTCTGAGTCACTGTTTTACAACAGGAAGTCCAACTCCAGCCACCCAGTGCTGCAGATGTAAAGAAGTGAAAATGGCAAATAACCAGCAAGTCATTGTCTTGTCTCTGGGGAAAGAAGGCTGGTGTGTTCTTCAGTTTAGGTTTAAATTGTGCCCATGATGGAGAGTGTTTTGGAGAACCACATGTCATTTACAGGACATCTAAGGTCATATGTAAATTTCCAGCTGGATTCTGTGCAGTTTCTATCAACTCTTTGCATCCTCCCCTCTTCGGTCTCACTAATCAATCCCTTTCCTCCTGGCATTGCTATACTTGGCATGTCTCAGATACTCATCATTCAGCAAGCTGCCACACACACACCCCTTCTTGTAGTCTTCCCTTGGAAGCCAGCTCCTCAGTCCTCGGCAGTTGTAGACAGTGGAGCATTCCCTGAGGATTGGCAAAAGGACTTTTGGCCAAATCATAGTTCGTGTCTCAATTTGCCCCAACCCAGTAGAAGCTTTACTGATTGTTTTTTCCTTATAAAGCACTTTGCAATTATTGAGTGAAAACAAAATAAAACAAACAACTATAACGAAACCTCCAAATAGCTGCATTGCTGCAACTGCTATTATGACAGCACTTTAAGAAAAAGGCACCTGAACCCTGGTGACTATTTACCTTTTGAAGTTTCTATGCTTAGAAGGAACATTTTCCTTCAATGTTAATAATTAAAGTAAATTCCAAGTGCATAATACAGGCTCTTCAAATAAGCATATGCAGAGAGGGTTTTTAAAAAGTTTTCTTGATGACTTAGTTTTTTTTTTTTTCTCTTTCCCTTTTTAGTATTCTATGGACCACTCTAATCTTTGTACTACAAAACAGTTCTCTTTAGCATTCAGAACTTGCCAACAGTTGGATAAGATGTAATAAAGTCTCCTGTTGTAATAGTACCCTGCTGACACAGGCACAGATCTAAAAGGAATGGCAGAGAATTAAAGTCTTCTGGCTTTAGAAGGTTTGCATTCTTTCCCAGAAGTCGAATCCAGTATCAGGGACCTATTACGGGTCATCACTATCTCTCAAGGGAAGAGAAAGTTCTAAGGTTCATTGTGTAGGGGAAGGAGTGGGGAATTGGTAAAACACACCAAACATACTTTCAGCTATGCCGATTAAACACCTGATCTTGTCATTGCTGTTTTTATTGGTTGCTAACATAATAAAATATTTTTATCAACCAATAATAACAGAAAAATAAAACATGAAAGAAAGATGGAAAGCCCCAACCCTACCTTTTTCTCCTGAAAAGGAGAATGATGAGGAAATTGGTTATGGCTGGCCATCCTGCTGCTACAGTGTCCGTTAGTCCTCCCTACTGCCCCATGCTGATTGGGTTTTGAGGTTAGTATTCTGGGGCTCTCTTCTTTCTTGTCGTTTGATCCCCAGGTTGGGCAACGGAAGGGACAGCCATTGAGTTCTTTTCTGAGGTTGAACTACACAGATGAAATTCGATTGGGCCGGATGCGGTGGCTCACGCCTGTAATCCCAGCACTTTGGGAGGCCGAGACGGGCGGATCACGAGGTCAGGAGATCGAGACCATCCTGGCTAACACGGTGAAACCCCGTTTTTACTAAAAATACAAAAAACTAGCCGGGCGAGGTGGCGGGCGCCTGTAGTCCCAGCTACTCGGGAGGCTGAGGCAGGAGAATGACGTAAACCCGGGAGGTGGAGCTTGCAGTGAGCTGAGATCCGGCCACTGCACTCCAGCCCGGGCGAGAGAGCGAGACTCCGCCTCAAAAAAAAAAAAAAAAAAAAAAAAGAAATTCGATTCAACAACTTTTCATCCAAACTGAGTTTTCCTTCTGATATTATCTACTTCCATCAAGAGAATCCTTTCCTTTCCAGTACCCACAGATGAAATGCTGGCATTATCCTTCAGGTTTCCATTTCTTCATGTGTGCTAATGTATTAAGGCCTGCCAGTTCCCCATGTTTCTCCTTCTTTTTCTATCGTTACTCTTGTCCTCCTCCTTCAGAGTTACACGCTAGGATTATCAAGACAGTTTCCTAACCTTTTTTTTCTCACTTTGGGTTTCTTATCCTCTAGTTCACCCTGAACACCACTATCAGCCCCTATTTCTTTCTGCTTTGTGGCCCAGTTCCCCAATGAGAGACTTACAATGGTTTTCTATAACCCATACTATGGATTTTCAGTGTTCTTTTTGTAGTAGAATCCTTGTAGACAAAATATTAACACAGAACCCAAATAAATTTTTTAACTGCCGAATTGTTCAATTTAGGGAGTTCTGAGAGAGCAATCTGGGATTCCTGCTAAGGAGTTCCCCTTAGCAGCTTCTACCCCCTGGTGCCTCAGTGGTCACTGAATCCTTGCAGATCCCAATCATTCAAGATGACACAGCGTGAGAATCGTTGCTCAGTGGTGGGTCAACAAACTTTTCATAAAGGGCAGATAGTAAATATTTTAGGCTTTGTAAGCTGCATACCCACACTGGCTCTGCCTCACAGTTCAACACTCCATTAAAAATGTAAGAACCATTGTTAGCTCATGGCCTATATAAAAACAGGCCATTAAGAATCCACCTGCAGAGCCCCACAGAGGCATTTCTTAACCTGATATTTCTGAGACAGAGGATGATCCAAAACTCCTTATGGCACAAGGGGCCTTCCACAGTCTGCCCGTGAATTCCCTCCACTGTGTCTATGAAAGGCAGGTGAGTGAGGTGTTTCCAAGCACAGGCCCTGGAAAGGCTGTTTTTCACTTACTATCTTCGGACAAGTTAGATAGATTCTCTGTGCCTCAGTGTTCTAATCTGCAAAATGGAGCTGATACAGATGGTAGAGACCTCCGAGAAGTATTGTGAGAATCAAGTTATTGCACATAGAGTGGTCAGAACAATGAGTGGCAGATTAATATTGGATACAAATTAGCCAGTAAAGTCATATTGCACTTCTGTTCCACCAAACTTTTCCAGGAATATTGGCCTTACTTACCCAAGAGCCTTTCTCATATTGCTTGCCTTCTTTCTCCTGTCTCTCTACCTTCTGGATTCTAGAGCCATAAAGAGGCAACCCCAACTTCACCCACCTGGTTAGTAGTTAGAAACATGGACTACGCTGATATCCAAGAGCAGACAATCAGTCTCTCAGATGCGGCTCTTATTGTGATGTTGCTCCTGAAATGGCCCTTGCAAGCAGTGGAAACATGATAGAGAGCAAAGGCTAGGAATTTGGACCTTAATATTGAAAGGGAAATGCACATAGCTTTCTGGAGTAGGCACCTGCAGAAGTGAGACAGTGCTGCTACTAGTGGCTAAATATGTGTGCTGGATGGGAAGGGTCTCACAAACAAACTTGTAACAGGATGGTAACACAGCCTCCTCCTAGCTCAGTTTTCCCTGAGACCTGATAGGCTGAGGAACATAGACCAGACCCCAGCAGCTCTGCCTCAGGAGGGAGTGCTAGACCACCTGCCCAGGACCAGCTAAGAAAGATTGTGAAACTGCTTCTTCCATAGGAAGGGGTTACCCACATCCAGCCCATAGGAGTAGTTGAGGTTGAGAAGCTGGGAGGGAGTTTTTAGAGTGAGGAGGCATCTCTCTTTCTTCTTATCTTCTAGCATATGATAAAGGCTTCAAGGGGGCTACTCAGACAGCTTGTTGCGAGCCCTCTAGAACTTGGGAAATCTAAGACTGGTGTTTGGTTTCTGCCAGAGGAAGACTAATGTTGCTGGTCACCTGGTGCCAGCACAAAGAGGCTGTTAGGAATGACTCCCTTATTCCCTCCCCTTAAAGCAAGATACTTCCCAGGGCCCAAATGTCAACACCACAGCAGGAGCTGGCCTAGGAATGTTTAAAGAAAATTTTGCTTGGAGGGAGCAAAACTCCCACAGTGGGAGCTGGCTGGGCTGGGTTTCTGAAAGGAAAGTCCTAGGTTGACCCCAATAATACAGACTTTGCTCATATCAAGAAAGATGCATCAGGGGTCTCAGCAGGAATTTTTTTTTTAAACAAAGTACAACAAACCGTAAAAAAGCTAGCAATCATACTTCTGCTACTCAGAGAGTGTTCATGTCCAGATTACAACTGTACTTTCCATGAAACACTGTGTCTTTTCCTCCTAATTTCCTCTCACCTTGGGCCGGGAGTGGGGTGTAGAAAGAGGAGAGCAGGATAGGGAAATAATACCCACGGCCCACTTCAGGCTTTGCCCCTAAAGGAAGCCAGACTTGGTCCTAAGGGGAATTCTTAAGCTGAATGAAGTATGGAATTTTCATGATTACAGTGGACTGAGTGTTTTCATTACTACATTGAGACTGCTTTTGTGATTAAAAGGAGCCTAGACAGCTTATAGACTTTCTGGAAATTTTACCCCAGGGATGGAAAAGATTAATCCACAGTGATTGTTTTAGGGACCGTGGAAGAAAGAGCACATTTACTCTTTTGGTCGCACATTATCAAGTCAGTTTATTCAACGAAATAGGTAATACTATGTTGATTAATGTTTTATTATACATATGAGACTGTCTTTCAAATAATATAAAGGTTACTGTCAGTAAAAGACGAATTCAGCTAAAATTGTGTGTGTGTGTGTGTGTGCATGCATGTGTGTATGTGTGGGGTGAAAGAGAGAGAAATAAATGGATTCTAGAATCAGAAATGTCTTCCTGCCTCTTTTGCCCTGCTCATAACTTAACCATTCTGAGCCTGGGCTGCTTTCCTCATTTGTGAAATGGGCATAATACTAATGTTTATTTCATGAGAGTCTAGCATTTGATAAAGAACCTGTTACACAGTAAGCACTCAACAAACATGCGATTAGTACGATTATTCACTTCTCATCCTCTTCTACTCACTCCCCACACCTTTCAATCAGGCACACTTTCTCTCCCACCAGCACCCCAATCGACATGCACACCAGAGGGAACAGCATGGACCTGATTTGTCTTTTTATTCTCTAAAACCCTTAGAACACTGAGTATCTGATAAACATGTATCCAATGAGTGATGTAAAGATGAGTTGAGCACAGGTTCTGCTCTAAAGGGCTCATTACTAAGTTAAAAATAACTATAAGAAATCAGAGTGGAATCTGCCATAGGAAGCATAGATAAAATCTGGGTTCAGACAGGTGATATTCCATGCAGCTCTGATTAGATTGTGAGATGGGGAATTCCAGATTCACCATTAAATTCCACAGGAAAAACCCTTTATTCCTTCAGTTAACAAACATCTGAATGCCTTGTCTGTGTCTGCAGTCTTCTACCCACTGGTTATAACTGAACAAGTCAGACGCAGGCTGCTTCTTGGGATCTTGAGGGTTCCTTGATCAGAAGGGTGGGTTAAGGGCCGCAGGCTAGGAGAACACACAGCGACAATGTGAGCCACATGTTCCTGGTGAAGTTCACGCTTCTTGGGTGTGCTGGGGTCAGCTAGGAGAAGGCAGAATGAGATCAAGGCCTGAGTCAGTCTCAGGATGACCCACAAGATGATCAGCCTGCTGGTCTGCAGGATGTAAAACAGCCCGAGGTCAAGGTCATCTCAGCAGGAAAGCCTAAATTCAACTGGCATTAAAGGTAAGCAAGGAAGGGCAGATCCCCACCCACAGCAAATTCTGTGACCATTTTCCAGGAAAACTGTTGCTCCTGCTTTTCTTTCTTTGTTTCCTCTATATATTTGGCATCCTTTCTAAAAGTGCTGATGATGACCAGTGAGGCCGCAGAGCTGGGTGTCTGGGCTGTCGATGTGCAAGCCATGTGTCTGTCAACCTGTCAGCCCTTGTGAAGGAACGGTGGAGCCCACCTAGGCCAGATCGAAGGCCTCGGTGTTCACGGTGGCCTCTCTGGAGTTGTGGGGAAGGGGAGAAAATGTGTCCACAGCAAGCAGTGGAACAGATGACCATGATAATTGTAACTTTCCTTCCTGACCTGTCAAATGGCCCATCACCTTTCCCTGTTTAACTCTATTTCTCAGTCTCAGAAACATGTGTGACTCAAGTCACATCAGTTTTCTCTGCAGTTTATCTGCTGCTACCTTGCCATATGTTCCCAAGTTTAAAGTCTTTTTTCTTTGAGGAAGAAAATAGGTTTTAGGTCAAGTCTTCAGATATTTGTAATGACCCCAGGCTATTGACCATGAAGCGTAATGCAAACCTGTCTTTTTGGTGCCAAGCTGACTTGATAGATAATCATTTTTATGCCATTTATATGTGTTTTAGAGAAATGTGTATTTATTGACTATTCCCTGAGAAGAAAATATCAGGCAAAATTTTTAAGAGATGCATTATCCTTCACAGATTGACATCCACAATAGGAAACAAAAAGAAACAAAAACTTTTTAAAAAATTGCTGTCTGGCGGCGACGGGAATGCTTGCATCGCTAGACTCAGAAATTCCCTGATATCCTTCCAGCTGGAAAGATACCCAGGGAGCTAGAGAGCCCCTTGGCCTGGGAGTCAGAGATCTGGGTTCTTTCTCCATATATTCCCTTAACTGAGTGACTTAGATTTAGAGCGCTTGAATAAGACATGTGACATTATGGGGAAACAAGGAAGACGATTAATTGAATTCTAAGTTTTCTTACTGTATTAGAGCATCCTTGCATCACTGTAAAAAATACCTGAGACTGGGTAATTTATAAGAAAAGGGGTTTAATTGGCTCATGGTTTCACAGGCTGTATGAGTAGCGTAGTAGCATCAGCATCTGGGGAATCCTCTGGAAGGTTCCAATCATGGTGGAAGGCCAAGATTTGGAAGGGAGATTTCAAGTCACATGGTGAAAGCAGGAGCAAGAGAAGGAGAGGTGCTAAATACTTTTAAAGGACCAGGTCTCAGAAGAACTCACTCACTATCACAAGGACAGTACCAAGAGAGATGGTGCTAAACCATTTATGAGAAATCTGCCCCCATGATTTAATCACCTCCCACCAGACCCTACCACTGACATACATCTAACCTAGATCATGCCACCCCTGGTCCCTCTCTAATCTCATATCTTGCCTGCATTTCAAAATACAATCATGCCTTCCCAATATCCCCTTAGTCTTAATTATTCTAGCATTAACTCAAAAGTCCAAAGTTCGAAGTCTCATCTAAGACAAGGAAAATCCTTTTTACCTATGAGCCTGTAAAATAAAAAACAAGTTAGTTACTTTCAAGATACAATGTGAGTACAAGCATTGGATAAATATTCCTGTTCCAAAAGGAAGAAGTCAACCAAAAATAGAGGTTACAGGCCCCATGCAAATCCAAACCCAGCAAGGCAGTCATTAAATCTTAAAGCTCCAAAATAGTATCTTTTGACTCAATGTCCCACATCCAGGGCTCACTGATGCAAGGGCTGGGATGCCAAGGCCTTAAGCAGTTCTGCCTCTGTGACTTTGCAGGGTTCGGTCCCAGAGGTTTCTCTCACCGGCTGTTTAGTGCCTGTGGCTTTTCCACATTGAGAGTACAAGCTGCTGGTGAATCTACTGTCCTGGAGTGTGGAGGACAGTGGCCCTCTTCTCATTGTTCCAAGAGGCAGTGCCTCAGTGGGGACTCTGTGTGGGGGCTTCAATCCCTCATTTCCCCTCCACACTGCCCTGGTAGAGATTCTCTGTGAGGGCTCTGCCACTAAAGCAGACTTCTGCCTGGACACCCAGGCTTTTCCACACATCCTCAGTAATCTAGGCAAAGCTCTCAAGCTTCATTCACTCTTGCACTCTGTGTACCCACAGGCTTAACACCATGTAGAAGCCACCAAGACTTATGGCTTGCACTCTCTGGAGCTGTGGCCAAGCTGTACCTGGGCTGTTTTAAGCCATTGCTGGAGGTAGAGTGGCTGGAAGGCAGGGAGCCATGTCCCAAGGCTGCTCAGGGCAGCTAGGCCCTGGGCCTGGTCCATGAAACCATTCTGTCTCTGAAATGCCTTCAAAGCTTTTTTCTCATTGTCTTGGCTACCAGCACTTGCCTTCATTTTAGTTATGCAGCTTTCTCTAGCACGTGCTTTCTCAGAAGCCCACTTGAATTCTCCTGAAAATGGGCTTTCCTTTTCTGCTACATGGCTAGGCTGCCAAAATTTCCAGACTTTTATGCTCTGCTTCCCTTTAAATGTAAGTTCCAGCTTAAAGTCATTTATTTGCTCCCACATATAAGTATAGGTTGTTAGAAGCAGCCAGGCTACATCTTGAATGTTTTGCTGCTTAGAAACTTTTTCTGCCAGTACGTTAAATCATCCCTTTTAAGTTCAAAGTTCCACAGATTCCTAGGGCAGGAGCACAATGCAGCCAAGTTTTGCTATGAGAACCCCACCCTCATGATCCAATCACCTCCCACCAGGCCCCACCTCCAACATTGGGAATTACATTTCAGTATGAAGTTTGGGTGGGGATACACATCCAAAGTATATCACTTCCATCCTAAAGCTCTTCGGCCACCCTAAGCAATGCTTAGCACCTTTCTTCTCTAAACTCTAAGGAC
Organism: Rhinopithecus roxellana; assembly: GCF_007565055.1. Taxonomy (NCBI): domain Eukaryota; kingdom Metazoa; phylum Chordata; class Mammalia; order Primates; family Cercopithecidae; genus Rhinopithecus; species Rhinopithecus roxellana. Next base: position 70,002,541 of record NC_044563.1, on the reverse strand, counting down.
TATAGAATTGATAGTTTGAACAATTCAACTTATTAGTTATAGTCTATCCTTATTATCTGTTTCTTTTGTTTATTCATGTGTTCATTTATGTGCTTATTCATTCATTAAGTTTTTCATTCATTTGTGGAATGAAGATTTCAAATGTTTGTTTTTTGATCAAATAATGGAGGCATCCATAGAAGGGCTGCTGTAAGATCAGAAACTCAGGCGAATTTCCTGCCTTTCTCTGAAAGTTGCTTTAAGAGTGCAGCCCTTAGGTAACGGACACATGTTTTACAGCCTTTGAGGAAGCCCCATCTCTATAACATTTTATCCAAGTACCCACTAATTTTGGGTAGTAAGGGGTACTGAAGTAGAGACTGCCTAAGCAACAAAAAATGAAACTGTCCTCACATCGCCAGTTACTTAATTGCCAAAGCTGCCAAGATAAATATCTAATAGGTGATCCTGAGATGAAACTAACAAGACTCAAGCCCACTCTTGAGCAAGAGTATTTGCTTCAACTGAGATTTGACTAAAGGAAAACAATTCTTCCAGATCCTTTCAAAGGTAATAGACTTGAATTGAAGACCAGGCAATGAACTGTAAGAACAGAAGAGAGAAAAGGCACTATTACCTTTTTCACAATCTGGTGAATTTGATGAATGCTGGAAAGAGGTCAGAAGGACCCAGACGGAAAAGTTCATTCAGGTCCAGAACATTTGCTGTGGCCTCAGTCTACAAGGGAACAATGCCGTCCCAAAGTCAATGCAAAGGAGGGAATGGTGCTGCCACAATTTTGAGGCAAACAAATGATTCAATTCTTAGTATAGAAATGAAAACCTTAGGAGACCAGAATAAGTAATATAGGTATTCATTTACCAGAGAGGAAGCGACGCGTCTTGGCACAGGAGCAAGCAACCTAAAGTGAAAGCATATCTGCCCCTAAGTCTCTGGGTTGCAGGGTCCTCATCAATTAAAAAAAAGAACAAATGGGGGCGGAGCAAGATGGCCGAATAGGAACAGCTCCAGTCTCCAACTCCCGGCGCGAGCGACACAGAAGACTGGTGATTTCTGCATTTTCAACTGAGGTACTGGGGTCATCTCTCTGGGGAGTGCTGGACAATCAGTGCTGGTCAGCTGCTGCAGCCCGACCAGCGAGAGCTGAAGCAGGGCGAGGCATTGCCTCACCTGGGAAGCGCAAGGGGGAAGGGAATCCCTTTTCCTAGCCAGGCGAACTGAGACACACAACACCTGGAAAATCGGGTAATTCCCACCCCAATACTGCACTTTAAGCAAATGGGCACACAAGGAGATTATACCCACACCTGGCCGGGAGGGTCCCATGGCCACGGAGCCTCCCTCATTGCTAGCACAGCAGTCTGCAATCTAACCGCAAGGCAGCAGTGAGACTGGGGGAGGGGCACCCACCATTGCTGAGGCTTAAGTAGGTAAACAAAGCCGCTGGGAAGCTCGAACTGGGTGGAGCTCACAGCAGCTCAAGGAAACCTGCCTGTCTCTGTAGACTCCACCTCTGGGGACAGGGCACAGCTAAAAAAACAACAGGGAAAGCAGCAGAGGCCTGTGCAGACCTGAACCACTCTGTCTGACAGCTTTGAAGAAAGCAGTGGATCTCCCAACATGGAGGTTGAGATCTGAGAACGGACAGACTGCCTGCTCAAGTGGGTCCCTGAACCCTGAGTAGCCTAAGTGGGAGACATCCCCCAATAGGGGCAGTCTGACACCCCACACCTCACAGGGTGGAGTACACCCCTGAGAGGAAGCTCCCAAAGTAAGAATCAGACAGGTACACTCGCTGTTCAGCAATATTCTATCTTCTGCAACCTCTGCTGCTGATACCCAGGCAAACAGGGTCTGGAGTGGACCTCAAGCAATCTCCAACAGACCTACAGCTGAGGGTCCTGACTATTAGAAGGAAAACTATCAAACAGGAAGAAAACCTATACCAAAACCCCATCAGTACGTCACCATCATCAAAGACCAGAGGCAGATAAAACCACGAAGATGGGGAAGAAGCAGGGCAGAAAAGCTGGAAATTCAAAAAATAAGAGCGCATCTCCCCCTGCAAAGGAGTGCAGCTCATCGCCAGCAATGGATCAAAGCTGGTCAGAGAATGACTTTGACGAGATGAGAGAAGAAGGCTTCAGTCCATCAAACTTCTTAGAGCTAAAGGAGGAATTACATACCCAGCGCAAAGAAACTAAAAATCTTGAAAAAAGAGTGGATGAATTGATAGAATAATTAATGCAGAGAAGGTCATAAATGAAATGACAGAGATGAAAACCATGACACAAGAAATACGTGACAAATCCACAAGCTTCAGTAACCGACTTGATCAACTGGAAGAAAGAGTATCAGCGATTGAGGATCAAATGAATGAAATGAAGCGAGAAGAGAAACCAAAAGAAAAAAGAAGAAAAAGAAATGAACAAAGCCTGCAAGAAGTATGGGATTATGTAAAAAGACCAAATCTATGTCTGATTGGGGTGCCTGAAAGTGAGGAGGGAAAATGGAACCAAGTTGGAAAACACTCTTCAGGATATCATCCAGGAGAACTTCCCCAACCTAGCAGGGCAGCCCAACATTCAAATTCAGGAAATACAGAGAACACCACAAAGATACTCCTCGAGAAGAGCAACTCCAAGACACATAATTGCCAGATTCACCAAAGTTGAAATGAAGGAAAAAATCTTAAGGGCAGCCAGAGAGAAAGGTCGGGTTACCCACAAAGGGAAGCCCATCAGACTAACAGCAGACCTCTCGGCAGAAACTCTACAAGCCAGAAGAGAGTGGGGGCCAATATTCAACATTCTTTTTTTTTTTTTTTTTTTTTTTTTTTTTTTTTTTTTTTTTTTTTTTTTTTTTTTTTTTTTTGAGACGGAGTCTTGCTCTGCCACCCAGGCTGGAGTGCAGTGGCCGGATCTCAGCTCACTGCAAGCTCCACCTCCCGGGTTTACGCCATTCTCCTGCCTCAGCCTCCCGAGTAGCTGGGACTACAGGCGCCCGCCTCGTCGCCCGGCTAGTTTTTTGTATTTTTAAGTAGAGACAGGGTTTCACCGTATTAGCCAGGATGGTCTCGATCTCCTGACCTCGTGATCCGCCATCTCCGGCCTCCAAAGTGCTGGGATTACAGGCTTGAGCCACCGCGCCCGGCCCAATATTCAACATTCTTAAAGAAAAGAATTTTAAACCCAGAATTTCATATCCAGCCAAACTAAGTTTCACAGTGAAGGAGAAATAAAATCCTTTACAGATAAGCAAATGCTTAGAGATTTTGTCACCACCAGACCTGCCTTACAAGAGACCCTGAAGGAAGCCCTACACATGGAAAGGAACAACTGGTACCAGCCATTGCAAAAACATGCCAAAATGTAAAGACCATCGAGGCTAGGAAGAAACTGCATCAACTAACGAGCAAAATAACCAGTTAATATCATAATGGCAGGATCAAGTTCACACATAACAATATTAACCTTAAATGTTAATGGACTAAATGCTCCAATTAAAAGACACAGACTGGCAAACTGGATAAAGAGTCAAGACCCATCAGTCTGCTGTATTCAGGAGACCCATCTCACATGCAGAGACATACATAGGCTCAAAATAAAGGGATGGAGGAAGATCTACCAAGCAAATGGAGAACAAAAAAAAAGCAGGGGTTGCAATCCTAGTCTCTGATAAAATAGACTTTAAACCTTCAAAGATCAAAAGAGACAAAGAAGGCCATTACATAATGGTAAAGGGATCAATTCAACAGGAAGAGCTAACTAGCCTAAATATATATGCACCCAATACAGGAGCACCCAGATTCATAAGGCAAGTCCTTAGAGACTTACAAAGAGACTTAGACTCCCATACAATAATAATGGGAGACTTCAACACTCCACTGTCAACATTAGACAGATCAACGAGACAGAAAGTTAACAAGGATATCCAGGAATTGAACTCATCTCTGCACCAAGCGGACCTAATAGACATCTATAGAACTCTCCACCCCAAATCAACAGAATATACATTCTTCTCAGCACCACATCACACTTATTCCAAAATTGACCACATAATTGGAAGTAAAGCACTCCTTAGCAAATGTAAAAGAACAGAAATTATAACAAACTGTCTCAGACCACAGTGCAATCAAACTAGAACTCAGGACTAAGAAACTCAATCAAAACCGCTCAACTACATGGAAACTGAACAACCTGCTCCTGAATGACTACTGAGTACATAACGAAATGAAGGCAGAAATAAAGATGTTCTTTGAAACCAATGAGAACAAAGATACAACATACCAGAATCTCTGGGACACATTTAAAGCAGTGTGTAGAGGGAAATTTATAGCACTAAATGCCCACAAGAGAAAGCTGGAAAGATCTAAAATTGACACTCTAACATCACAATTAAAAGAACTGGAGAAGCAAGAGCAAACACATTCAAAAGCTAGCAGAAGGCAAGAAATAACTAAGATCAGAGCAGAACTGAAGGAGATAAGAGACACAAAATCCCTCCAAAAAATCAATGAATCCAGGAGTTGGTTTTTTGAAAAAATCAACAAAATTGACAGACCGCTAGCAAGACTGATAAAAAAGAAAAGAGAGAAGAATCAAATAGACACAATAAAAAATGATAAAGAGGATATCACCACGGACCCCACAGAAATACAAACTACCATCAGAGAATACTATAAACACTTCTACGCAAATCAACTAGAAAATCTAGAAGAAATGGATAATTTCCTGGACACTTACACTCTTCCAAGACTAAACCAGGAAGAAGTTGAATCCCTGAATAGACCAATAGCGAGCTCTGAAATTGAGGCAATAATTAATAGCCTACCAACCAAAAAAAGTCCAGGACCAGATGGATTCACAGCTGAATTCTACCAGAGGTACAAAGAGGAGCTGGTACCATTCCTTCTGAAACTATTCCAATCAATTGAAAAAGAGGGAATCCTCCCTAACTCATTTTATGAGGCCAACATCATCCTGATACCAAAGCCTGGCAGAGACACAACAAAAAAAGAGAATTTTAGACCAATGTCCCTGATGAACATCGATGCAAAAATCCTCAATAAAATACTGGCAAACCGGATTCAGCAGCACATCAAAAAGCTTATCCACCATGATCAAGTGGGCTTCATCCCTGGGATGCAAGGCTGGTTCAACATTCGCAAATCAATAAATGTAATCCAGCATATAAACAGAACCAAAGACAAGAACCACATGATTATCTCAATAGATTCAGAAAAGGCTTTTGACAAAATTCAACACCGCTTCATGCTAAAAACACTCAATAAATTCGGTATTCATGGAACATACCTCAAAATAATAAGAGCTATTTATGACAAACCCACAGCCAATATCATACTGAATGGGCAAAAACTGGAAAAATTCCCTTTGAAAACTGGCACAAGACAGGGATGCCCTCTCTTATCACTCCTGTTCAACATAGTGTTGGAAGTTCTGGCTAGGGCAATCAGGCAAGAGAAAGAAATAAAGGGTATCCAGTTAGGAAAAGAAGAATTCAAATTGTCCCTGTTTGCAGATGACATGATTGTATATTTAGAAAACCCCATTGTCTCAGCCCAAAATCTCCTTAAGCTGATAAGCAACTTCAGCAAAGTCTCAGGATACAAAATTAATGTGCAAAAATCACAAGCATTCTTATACACCAGTAACAGACAAACAGAGAGCCAAAGCATGAATGAACTTCCATTCACAATTGCTTCAAAGAGAATAAAATACCTAGGAATCCAACTTACAAGGGATGTAAAGGACCTCTTCAAGGAGAACTACAAACCATTGCTCAGTGAAATAAAAGAGGACACTAACAAATGGAAGAACATACCATGCTCATGGATAGGAAGAATCAATATCGTGAAAATGGCCATACTGCCCAAGGTTATTTATAGATTCAATGCCATCCCCATCAAGCTACCAATGAGTTTCTTCACAGAACTGGAAAAAACGGCTTTAAAGTTCATATGGAACCAAAAAAGAGCCCGCATTGCCAAGACAATCCTAAGTCAAAAGGACAAAGCTGGAGGCGTCACGCTACCTGACTTCAAACTATACTACAAGGCCACAGTAACCAAAACAGCATGGTACTGGTACCAAAACAGAGATATAGACCAATGGAACAGAACAGAGTCCTCAGAAATAATACCACACATCTACAGCCATCTGATCTTTGACAAACCTGAGAGAAACAAGAAATGGGGAAAGGATTCCCTATTTAATAAATGGTGCTGGGAAAATTGGCTAGCCATAAGTAGAAAGCTGAAACTGGATCCTTTCCTTACTCCTTATATGAAAATTAATTCAAGATGGATTAGAGACTTAAATGTTAGACCTAATACCATAAAAAAGCTAGAAGAAAACCTAGGTAGTACCATTCAGGACACAGGCATGGGCAAGGACTTCGTGTCTAAAACACCAAAAGCAATGGCAGCAAAAGCCAAAATTGACAAATGGGATATGATTAAACTAAAGAGCTTCTGCACAGCAAAAGAAACTACCATCAGAGTGAACAGGCAACCTACAGAATGGGAGAAAATTTTTGCAATCTACTCATCTGACAAAGGGCTAATATCCAGAATCTACAAAGAACTCAAACAAATTTACAAGAAAAAAACAAACAACCCCATCAAAAAGTGGGCAAAGGATATGAACAGACATTTCTCAAAAGAAGACATTCATACAGCCAACAGACACATGAAAAAATGCTCATCATAACTGGCCATCAGAGAAATGCAAATCAAAACCACAATGAGATACCATCTCACACCAGTTAGAATGGCAATCATTAAAAAGTCAGGCAACAACAGGTGCTGGAGAGGATGTGGAGAACTAGGAACACTTTTACACTGTTGGTGGGATTGTAAACTAGTTCAACCATTATGGAAAACAGTATGGTGATTCCTCAAGGATCTGGAACTAGATGTACCATATGACCCAGCCATCCCACTACTGGGTATATACCCAAAGGATTATAAGTCATGCTGCTATAAAGACACATGCACACGTATGTTTATTGCGGCACTATTCACAATAGCAAAGACTTGGAATCAACCCAAATGTCCATCAGTGACAGACTGGATTAAGAAAATGTGGCACATGTACACCATGGAATATTATGCAGCCATAAAAAAGGATGAGTTTGTATCCTTTGTAGGGACATGGATGCAGCTGGAAACCATCATTCTTAGCAAACTATCACAAGAACAGAAAACCAAACACCGCATGTTCTCACTCATAGGTGGGAACCGAACAATGAGATCACTTGGACTCGGGAAGGGGAACATCACACACTGGGGCCTATCATGGGGAGGGGGCAGGGGGGAGGGATTGCATTGGGAGTTATACCTGATATAAATGAATTGATGGGTGCTGACGAGTTGATGGGTGCAGCACTCCAACATGGCACAAGTATACATATGTAACAAACCTGCACATTATGCACATGTACCCTAGAACTTAAAGTATAAAAAAAAAAAAAAAAAGAACAAATACCTACAATGCTGGGTAGGTATTTATTCATTGCAAGAGGGAATGGTGGGGACTGTGTTGAACTGGGAGACTGAAAACTGTGTGCCACTTCTGAAGACATTCAAATATATTTCAAATAAATTCTGGACCCAGTTTCATGTTTAGCACGGGGTCATTTATTAATTTGCAATCCTTCAACTAAATTTATCTGTTTAACAAACCTTTGTGTCTAGAGTTTTCCTAATTTTCTATCGTTATAAATCTATTAAATTCTTCTAAATTTAACAAACGTGTGGTTTGTTGCCATATTGCTGCAAATAATGTACTGATCGGAGTCAGATTTTATGGAACTTAAACAACTTCCTCGCAGTAGCCTTCCCCAGGAAAGTCATTCTTCAGCCCCAGCACTTTCTATTCTTTGCTAAGTGACCCCTAGGAAGATTAGAGGAAGATGCTGGATAGAGAGCCAGTCGCCGAACACTCACTCTCGGTGGGTATTTGGTTGCCTCTGTCATCCAGAAGCCTGGCTTTGAGCTTTTGCCTGTGGTTGCTCTTCCCATGGTGGCCCCAATGCCAGCTATTGTTTCACAAATGGAAGCTTCCCTTCATCTTCCCTTACTCTCTGATCCTCCAGCAGCAGTGGCTTAGCTTCCATTCCCTTCTGGTGCCATCCCCTTTCCGGATGAACGTGTGCCTTTTAGCTCAGTCTTGCACATCCCTCTGAGAACTCGGCATCATCTCAGACTAGGTTCAGTGAACCACCTGCTATGTGAACCCACCTTTGCTGTCACTGCCAAGGTTCTTCCACTCCTCTAGGCCTACAATGAGATTTAAAGCTTCCCTGACTTTTATCCTTGGCAGGGCTGCGCACATCCTCCACAACTGGGGCCCAGGGCTCCCTGGCTCAGCATTTATGAACCATCTTTCTTCCTGCCATTTCTTACCCAGGGCTGGAAGGCACAGTCAGGGGGAGGTTGGTTCCTACTTGTAGCGCTTCTGTGTTTGAATTTGCTAGATTGTCCAGAACAGCCAATATGAGGTCATCGAGCTAAGAACCCCAGGGGCCTGGACAGCTCTTCAGCAAATAAATATTTTCTTCAGATTCCCCTGGCAAGCATAAATGCCTCATTCTTCACCTCTGGATAGAAGAGGCCCTTTTCTGTACTCTTTCTAGCAGGGCCTCGGCTCTTTCTATTTTGATTTGGATATCAGCCAAAACAGCTCACTTTTACCTTTTTTTTTTTTTTTTTTCTATTTGAAAAGCTAAAAGAGATAGGGGGAAAGGCTTGGTATTCTAACTTTATCCCTACCCCCTCTTGTTTTTCTGAAGTCTGGAGGTGAGGTGGCTGAATGATTGAAAATACCCACAGGGAATCTTCATCTTCCCGGCAGGCAGAAAACAGAATGTGGGCACAGCCTGGAACCGTGTTGGGGTCCTGCCAGGCTGGGGGACGCTGAGTGAGAATCTGGGCCCCTTCAGTGAAGCCAGGTGCCATGTTATATACGAGGTCTCATTTGCATCTTTAGATGTCACACCAGCCCTTTTTTTTGGTAATCTTTCCTATTTGAAGGATTTCTGGCCCTAATTGTTGAATTGCTCTTTGAGGAATATGCAGTATCTTACAGTTCGGGGTGGGTTTTCTCTGGAGGTGGGATTGAGGGGAAGTAGAATCAGCATAATTTGATGTTGGTCCTACAATCACTCGCTCCTCCTTGAAAATATATGATTTCATTCTCAAGATGTAACTGCATGCTTCCTGGGGGACGCCCACTCACAAAGTATAAGAACCCATTCGCAAGTGTGTAGCTAGCAGGCCGAGTGCTCAGGTTTGGCCCATGGGAAAATGTTTGGGTAGGACTCTAGATAATTTTCTCTACCTGTAAAATGGACATTATACATTATAGCTTCATAAACTAATGTTTGCAAGAATATTCTAAGGTAGCATTGTTCTGCAATGCTATGCCTGCCTGTGTACATACACATGCGTGTACACACATTCACATACACACATACACATAACTGATTCAGGAACAAAGTAATTTTGCACTGAAGAACTTGCTTACATATAACACCAAGATACAGAACTCAAAGAACAGTTGGGCAGAGGCTTGTAGGCTGCACAGTTGCTGACTGTAGTAGTAGTTGTTACAACTAGAATTTCTGACTTTGACTCAGACACTGGAAACAGTTCTCTTCTCCACTGCGAGCCACACTGCACGAGACGGTCTCAGTTTTTCTGCTCAACCCATTTGACAGACAAAGAAATGGAAGCTGAGATAATCAGAAGGCTGAGTTTCAAAGTAAAACCAGGAGAACTGGCTTTTCTAGTTGGATTTTATCCTAAAAACTGGTAAGTCTGAGTTTAGATGAAGTTTTAAACTCAAGCAAATTCTTATTACATGAGCTTATGACTTGCTAGAAATGAAAGCACATTAGAAACCGCTTATCCAGCCATCTTTTTATAAATAAAAAAAATGGAGTCCCAGAGAAGTTTGTCTGCATCCCTCTTGCCATTACCTTTCTCTAATACTTTCTATATTAGTACCCTCATACCCTACCCCCAAGATTCTCAGTGCTTCAATTCTGTCTAGGGAAAAGCCATATTAAAAACTCAAAAAGAATGAAATAATGTCCTTAGCAGCAACATGGACAAAGCTGGAGGCCACTATTCTAAGAGAATTAACTAAAAAATAGAAAACCAAATACAGCATGTTTTCACTTACAAGTAGGAGCTGAACAATGGAGCCACATGGACATAAAGATGGAAACAATAGACACTGAGGAGAGGGTGGGAGGGAGGTGAAGGCTGAAAAATTACATTATTCAGTATTTGGGTAACAGGTACACTAGAAGCTCAATTCCCATCAGTGTTCCATACTCACGTAACAAACAAGCAGACCCACTCCCTGAATCCAAAATAAAATTAATTAATTTAGAAAACCCCCCTCAAACTTACCAAAGTTTTAGAGACTTAAGGTGTTTCTCTACTCAAAGGTTTTCTATTCAGAAAGATCAATAATTAAAGGAGAAAATTTCTTATTGAAGGATATTTAATCTTTACATAAAATTTTGATTTCAATAAGGGGGATATGTTTAAAAAGAAGGATTTTTTAGGTGTCTTGAAAATCACAAATTTTTTTTCATAAAGGACAAGCTGCAGTGACTCGATGTAATAATATTAATAATATTGGCTGGGGCGGGCTGCTTACCTAAGGTCAGGAGTTTGAGACCAGCCTGGCCAACATAGTGAAACCCCATCTCTACTAAAAATATAAAAATTAGTCGGACATGGTGGTGCTAGCCTGTAATCCCAACTACTTGGGAGGCTGAAGAAAGAATAGCTTGAACCTAGGAGGCCGAGGTTGCAGTGAGCCGAGATCACACCACTGCACTCCATCCTGGCCAGCAGAGTGAAACTCCATCTCAAAATAATAATAATAATAGTAATATCAACTATTATAATAATGAATATCACTTATTGGACATTGACTGTGGTCTAGCATTGATTTCATGCTTTAAATGTTTAAATTCACTTAATGCATCATAACAGTGAGATCCTGTGAGTTAAGTATTTTAATTATTCGTGCTTAAAGAGAAATAAGGAAACCAAGGCACGAAGCTAGTAAGAGGCATGTATGGTGTGCCTGCTCTGTGCCAAGTTCTGTTCTGCTAGACACGATGGTAACAAGGATGACTTAGGTGGATCCCATATCCTCATGGAGCTCATTGGCAAGTAGTGGAGAGTGAGGCCAGGAAGTAAATTGATTCTTTGTGTTGAACAAAGAATCACCCTAGGGTCCTGGAGGATTCTGTAAGGTTAGAGTAAGAAGGATCCCGAATGGTCTCCCTGTTCTCCTTTCAGGTGTTATTTCCTAAACAGTGGATACAGGGCTCACTAGCGAAAATCCAGGAGAGGCTGGAGGGGACACTCAACTGCATTGCCACCTGTGTAGCTAGGGGAGCTGTGGAGGGCAGTGCTGTGGAGGGCAATTCACCTGCAGTGCTCCTATTCTTATCCCACCATCGCCTCTGCTCTTCCCCTAATCCGTCCTTAGTTTACAGGCTTTCTAAACGATTCTTTGCCTTCAGTCGGGCCATCCATGGTATTATGAAGAGATGAAGTTGCTGAATGCTGTAGACTTTCTAGTGTCTTAATGAGTGTCTTAAGACTAGTTCCTTTCTATTCCTTGCAAGAAGGGACAAAGTGTATGTATGTGTATGTAACCTCAGAACAGGCTCCACCAAAGTGTAACCTAGTCATGGACTTTTCCATAAAGAATTCCAGCTGCCTTCTCCACTGGCTTCACTGGGAGCTCTTGAGGGCACTGGGATCCAAGGCATCTTGGCTTTTGCTTTCTTCTGTTACTACTGCTTTGGGGTTTGTGCTATTTCAATTTGCTGCCTTCCGGAAACTTTCCAGAGGTGCACAGTCTCCATTTATTATCATTGTGCATTTCGTTGTTTATACTAAGAAGCGTTTGGGTGGGAACAGCTGCAGATTAACATTCATTATGCTTGCAATCTAGTGCATCAACATCTTTAAGAGTTGCATATAATTTTCTTTGCACCAATATCAACAGGTAGGGCCAAGGGGAGAGCCCTATAGCTACAGACAATGCTTTTCTTTTGTTTCACTTCTTCCCATCTGAGACAGGCCTAGTATTGCTACAGCCATTCTAAAGAGACGTATTTACTAGTGTAGTAGATTTCTACAGATCTTTAGCTACTCAAATAGAATAGTTTCCTCTTCTCACTGCTGTATTTTTTCTGTCCCTTTAAAATGGACAACTTGGACAAAACCCGATACTAGAAATCGATCAACAAACTTTGATGTTAGGAGTAGCAATTTCTTCTGAGATGAGGTTTAGCAAGTATATAGAAATCACGGCGAGGCTTCGCAATGCCTCAGAACTCTTGCTCTATTATCAGAGACGCTATGATGTAAGATTAGTGAAATAAGAAATTCATCCAGAAGTGTTTACGGAATACTTCTGCTGTGATAGACATAACTGTACAAAAATGTATAAAGCATGCTGCCTAATTTCAGAGAGACCGAAATCAGCTTGGATAATGCAAGATATATGCTGTGCAAAAGCAATCTAAAGCAGTGCCAGCCTGATGTTTTGTAGAAATGAGAAACAGTGGAGTGGGCAAAGAAGCTTGAGCTATGCCTGGAGGGATGAATTGACTTTTATGTGTGTGGAAGGAGGAGAAAGTCTTTTTAAATGAAAGCAACACTGTGTGTGTATCTTTGACTTCTCCCATATTACTAATTAATTTATAGGTTTGTCAATAAAATTTCTGCAATGTTACTCAACCTGTTATCACATTTCTAATTTTATGTTTTGTTTTAATTTTTTCCTTGGGCTCAGACCCTAGTATACATTCCAGGTAAGGTGGGATAAACTTGGATAGAAAACCTCAATCATCCTATGTAGAAGAGCCAGAGAACAGAATTCAGAGCATTTGTAGCAGCCAGAATTGAAGAGGAGGGGGGATTCTTGAAAGGAGAGACCCGGAGAGGGGGAGCCTCACATTCTGTGTAAAAACAAACTTTGCCCAAATATCTGAGTCACTTCTGAAATGTACATTCAAAGAGCATACTTTAAGCACCCCAGCTGTGGCATAAAGGAAAGAATAGAGCTTTCAGTTGCCTACCACAAAAAAATTGATTGAGCTTTGAGTCTGAGTGCAGTTAAGGTAATTGGTTACTAAAACAAAAAATTTAAAACTCTTCATGGAAACATAACTGATCTACAGCACACAGTGTTTAGAATACAATTCAAACTTACAGACATAGGGCAAAAAGGAAAATGTGACAACCTGTATTCCATAGAAAGAGGAATCAATGGGGACTGGACCAGATATTGGATTTAGTAGATAAAGAGTTAAAGCTGCTGTTATGACTTTCAGCAATGTAAAAGAAAATAAACTGATAGCAAATGAATAAAACTAATTTCATCAAAGAAAGAGAAATTATAAAGAAGAATAAAATGAAAATTTTAGAATAAAAAACACAGTGAAGTAAAATTTTGCAATAAAAATGTCTACAGATAAGCTTAACAGCATATTGGCTATGGCAAGAGAAAGAAGAAAGTGCTAGTATATTTAAAGATACTGCAATAAAAATTATCCAGTTCAAAAACATAGAGTAAAAATAGTTTTAAAAAGAAAAAAAGTCCCAGAGATCTGGGGAGCAATAGCAAAACTCTAACATACATGTAACTGGAATGTCAGAAGGAGAGGAAAAAGTGAACACAGCAGAAATACTAGTTGAATAAACTAAGGCTAAAACATTTTCAAGTTTGGTAAAAACATAAATTCACAGATTTAAGAAACTCTGAAAACTCTAAGGAGGACAAAGACAAAAAAAAAATCACACCTAGCACATTAATTCAAACTGTTAAAAACCAACGGTTAAGATAATTTTCAAAGCAATGAAAGAAAAATGACACAATTCTTGGATAAACATTATATAAGATGACTATAGAATTTCCTTAAAGTGCTGAAGGCAAAACCTGCCAACCAGCCCTTATTCTAACAGTATCCTTCTAAAATGAAGACAAAATAAATATTGTTTATAGATAAACAAAAACTAAGAGACTTTACCACGAGCAGATATACGTGACAAGAAATACTAAATGAAGTTGTTCAGGCTGAAAGAAAACTATCTCAGATATACATTTGGATTTTCAAGAAGATACAAAGACTGTAGAAATGGTAAGTATTGGAGGAAATACACAAGTCTGATTTTTAATCTAAATTTGAAAAATACATATAACTAACTAAGCTAAAAGTATAATATTGTATTGTGGAGTTTATAATGTATGTGTATGTAATGCATATGGCAATCAAAGCGCAAAAGACCAGAGAGCTGTAAATAGATTCATATAATTACTGGGTTCTTACATATTATATGACATGGTCTGATATTAAATCTAATTATGCTACTAAAAATTAAAGATATGTATCATAATCTCTACTAACTATTATAAAATGAAGAGATATAACCAAAAGAGCTAATGGACAAGTGAAAATTGAATTCTAAAGTGAAAATAATTTTTTAAAAGTCTGGAAAGGTAAATATGAGAAACAAGAAACAGGCATGAACAGGAATAATAATAATAAAGTGGTAGATTTAAATCAAACTTATTAAAACTTACAGTAAGTATAAGTGGACTTTAAACACTCCAATTAAAAGGTGGAAATTATAAAAATAAATTTAAAAAGTAAGACACAAGTATATACTATCTATCAGAGATACAATTTAAATGTCAAGATAGAAATGATTTGAAGAAAAATGAATGAAAAAGATATACAAAGAGTTAGCATAAGGAAGTTACAGTGGCTACATTAATATCAAATGAAAAAAGACCTTAAGATAGAGAAGTACCAGCCGGGCACAGTGGCTCACGCCTGTAATCCCAGCTCTTTGGGAGGCCGAGGCAGGCGGATCACGAGGTCAGGAGATTGAGACCATCCTGGCTAACATGGTGAAACCCTGTCTCTATTAAAAATACAAAAAAATTAGCCGGGCGTGGTGGCGGGCGCCTGTAGTCCTAGCTACTCGGGAGGCTGAGACAGGAGAATGGTGTGAACCCGGGAGGCGGAGCTTGCAGTGAGCCAAGATTGCGCCACTGCACTCCAGCCTGGACGACAGATTGAGACTCCGTCTCAGAAAAAAAAAAAAAAGAGTATTACCAGAGATGAAACAGCACATTTCATAATGACAAGAGGGTGGATTCATACATAACACAATACATAACAATATTAAAGGGTTATGCACCTAATAATAGAGCTTTAATATATACGAATATAATATTGATAGAATTCAAAGGAGATATAGAAAAGTTCACAATTTTATATCACAATTTTAGCATCCTTCTCTCAGTTATTGCTAGAATTACTCGACAAAAAACTGCTAAAGATATAGAATTATCTCAAAAACACAATAAATCATTGTTATCAAATTAATATTCATAGACTACTATACCTAACAACTATGCACAGCTTTTTTTGTTACCCAAGATAGACCATATGTTGGGTCATAAATCAAGCCTCAGTAGCTTAAAAGTATTGAAATCATATGGAGCATGCTCTCTGATCACGAGGGAATTAGATTATGAATAAATAATAAGATATATAGAAAATATTTGGAAATTAATAAACAGATTTCTAAATAATCTATTGTCAAAGAAGAAGTCACAGAGGACATTGGAAAACATAACTTGATGATAGTAAAATACAATATATTAAAATTTGTTTGCAGCTAAAGCAGTAACTAGAAGGTAATTTATGACATTAAAATGCATCTATAGAAAAAGAAGGAAGGTATAACATTAATGACCTAATATTACACCTTAAGTTAAAAAAAGAGGAGCAAAGTAAACCCAAAATAAGTAGAAGGAAGGAAACAACAGATAACAGCAGAAATCAATGAAAAAGAGAACTGACAAACAGAAAATTAATAAAGCCCAAAGTTCGTTCTATGAAGAAAATTGAGAAAATGGATAAACTTCTAGCTAGACTTATAAAGAAGAAAAGAGAAAAAAGACAAATTACCAACATCAACAATAAGAGTGGATGTGACTATAAGTTTTATATAGAACCTTAAACAACATGAGGAGTAGGATTGCCAATCCCCCTGCACAGTTGAAAATCCAAACGGAAGTTTTTACTCCCCCAGAACATAGCTACTAATAGTCTACTTTTGACCAGAAGCCTTACTGATAACATAAACAGTAGACTAGCCTGGGCAATGTAGTGAGACCCTGTCTAGACAAATAGTTGGATGTGGTGGCCTGCTTTAGTCCTAATTGCTGGAGAGGCTGGGGTGGGAGGATTGCTTGAGCCCAAGAGTTCAGGTTACAGTGAGCTATGTTCCCACCCCTGCACTCCAGCTGGGACAACAGAGTGCGCTTGAAAAACAAAAACAAAAAGAAACAGTTGATTAACACACATTTTGTGTGTTATGTGTATTACACACTGTATTCTTACAATAAAGTAAGCTGGAAAAAATGTTATTAAGAAAATGATATGGAAGATACAATATATTTACTATTTATTATTTTGTTTTTTAAAATTTTTATATTTTTATTTTACTTCAGGTTCTGGCATACATGTTCAGAAGATGCAGGTTTGTTACATAGGTATACGTGTGCCATGGTGGTTTGCTGAACCTGTCAACCCGT
Organism: Rhinopithecus roxellana; assembly: GCF_007565055.1. Taxonomy (NCBI): domain Eukaryota; kingdom Metazoa; phylum Chordata; class Mammalia; order Primates; family Cercopithecidae; genus Rhinopithecus; species Rhinopithecus roxellana. The sequence goes on along the minus strand of NC_044563.1, from coordinate 69,985,865 downwards.
CTTCTAGGTTTTAAGCCCCACATGCATTAGGTATTTATCCTAACGCTCTCCCTCCCCTTGACCCTACCCCCCAACAGGCCCCAGTGTGTGATGTTTCCCTACCTGTGTCCACGTGTTCTCATTGTTCAACTGCCACTTATGAGTGAGAATATGCAGTGTTTGGTTTTCTATTCCTGTGTTACTTTGCTGAGAATGATGGTTTCCAGCTTCATCTGTGTCCCTGTAAAGGACATGAACTCACTTTTTTTAATGGTTGCATAGTATTCCATGGGGTATATGCGCCAATTTTCTTTATCCAGTCTATCATTGATGGGCATTTAGATGGGTTCCAAGTCTTTGCTATTGTAAATAGTGCTGCAGTAAACATATGTGTGCATGTGTCTTTATAGTAGAATAATTTATAATACTTTGGGTATATACCCAGTAATGGGATTGCTGGGTCAAATGGTATTTCTGGTTCTAGATCCTTGAGGAATCGCCACACTGTCTTCCACAATGGTTGAACTAATTTACACTCCCACCAACAGTGTAAAAGCATTCCTATTTCTCCACAGCCTGAACCAGCATCTGTTGTTTTCTGGCTCTTTAATAATCGTCATTCTAACTGGCATGAGACGGATCTCATTATGGTTTTGATTTGCATTTCTCTAATGAGCAGGAGTGATGAGCTTTTTATTGTGTTTCTTGGCCAAATAAATGTCATCTTTTGAGAAGCTCATATCCTTCATCAACTTTTTGATGGGATTGGATCACAAAGTGATCACAAAGTGATCCAATCCTTGTGTGTTCTGGATATTAGACCTTTGTCAGATGGATAGCTTGCAAAAATGTTCTATTCTGTAGGTTGCCTTTTCACTCTGATGATAGTTTCTTTTGCTGAGCAGAAGCTCTTTAGTTTGATTAGATCCCATTTGTCAATTTTGGCTTTTGTTGCAATTGTTTTTGGTGTTTTAGTCATGAAGTCCTTGCCCATACCTAAGTCCTGAATGATATTGCCTAGGTTTTCTTCTAGGGTTTTTATGGTTTTGGGTTTTCCATTTAAGTCTTTAATCCATCTTGAGTTAATTTTTGTGTAAGGTGTAAGGAAGGAGTCTAGTTTCTGTTTTCTGCATATGGCTAGCCAGTTTTCCCAGCACCATTTATTAAATAGGGAATCCTTTACCCAATATTTACTATTTATCAAGTGGAAGTGGATTATCATAAAGGTCATTATCTCATCTTTACATTGAGTAGGCTGAAGAGGAAAAGGAAGAAGATGAGGGGTTGGTCTTGTTGTTTCAGGAGTAGCAGAGTCAGAAGAAAATCCATTCTATAGTGTAAGAGGGTGTATGAAGACCCACACAGTTCAAATATGAGTTTCTCAAGGGTCAACTGTGTGTGTATATATATATAAGTAAATATATATATGTGTATAAATAAATATGTATATGTAAATATGTATGGAAATATATAACTACATAAAATACATATAAATAGATAAAAATTATATGTAAATAAACACATACAAACATACAAAATAAGGGGACATTATGAAAAACTTAAGGTCACTTAACAACTTAGGTGAACAAGTAAATATTTTGGAAAATGCAGTTGCCAATACTAATGCAAGATGAAATAGAAACTCATAATAGTTTTTTACCTATTACAGAAATTAACTTTATTATGCCACAAAGATAACTCCATACCCAGATTGTTTCACTGGTAATTGTGTTCAACTTTTTTTTTTTTTGAAGCTAAAAATATTTATCTTTTTTAAAAATTATTATCATACTTTAAGTTCTAGGGTACATGTGCATAACGTGCAGGTTTGTTACATATCTATACTTGTGCCATGTTGGTGTGCTGCACCCATCAACTCGTCAGCACCCATCAACTCGTCATTTACAAACCTGACAAAAACAAGAAATGGGGAAAGGATTCCCTATTTAATAAATGGTGCTGGGAAAATTGGCTAGCCGTAAGTAGAAATCTGAAACTGGATCCTTTCCTTACTCCTTATACAAAAATTAATTCAAGATGGATTAGAGACTTAAATGTTAGACCTAATACCATAAAAACCCTAGAAGAAAACCTAGGTAGTACCATTCAGGACATAGGCATGGGCAAGGACATCATGTCTAAAAACACCAAAAGCAACGGCAGCAAAAGCCAAAATTGACAAATGGGATCTAATTAAACTAAAGAGCTTCTGCACAGCAAAACTGTGTTCAACTTTTAAGGAAAAAGATAATTCCAGTCTCCATGAACTTTTTATTTTAGGAAATAAAAAGTAACTGTACAGAGAACGTATTTACTCTCTGTGCTAAGAATGTCATACATATTATCTTATTCTCCAAATGTTCCTCTGAGAGAGGTCATATTCCATCCCTACTTTGCCAATGGGAACATAGGCTTATGGAGGTTAAGAAAATTGCCTCGGGTTTCATAGTTATTAAATGGAACAGCCTCAACTTGATCTTGAGGAATCCGACTCTCAATTGCACTCAACAAATGTGCCATACTGTTTCTCCTACAGTTCACCATTGAGCTTTCTGTAATATATATGGTAGGCTCACAGTGTATATTCGTTGTATAAATGAACATTGGGCCCAGGGGTAATATTTTCACAAGGAAATATTTATTCTCATGACTTACAAGACAAGAAGGCAATATACCAAGGGCATCATACTCAATGAGAACCTTGGATTGTCTCTCATTGATAACTCTTGTTTCTTGGCATTTTGAAGCAATTTCTAGCCTCCAGGCTTTTTTGTTTCTTGTATCTTACATGCCCTTTACACTCCACTGGCTTATCCAAAGGCTATAAAGATGTCTTCTGTGCTTCCAGGATCACCTGACCCCACGTGCTTCCTGCATCCTCACTTCATCTGCTCACATTGGGGAGGCTGCACTTAAGATCCTGTTATTTGGAGTTTGATCATGGACAGGACTTGTGATGTCACGTGTTAACGGTAGGTGCACCTACTAAAAAATTGGATCTTTGTTATTTAAGGTAAAAATGTCGTAAGATGTAGCTCTTTACTAATTTGGTAAAGATAAGATTAGAAAATGCCAGTTATTAGAATAACAGATATTTTTACATGTTATTGCTTCAAAATCTGTTTCTGGGAATCTCTTGCTCTTCCTGTGGGCCTTAAAAATTTCAGCTACAACTCATTTACTCTGTGTTTATGTTACAGCAATAGAGGTGCCAAGTGTCCGCGAAAGGGAAAAGCTGAAAAGTTGATGAACTGAGCATGATGTTACTAGAAATGGAAAAAACTGTAGATTCCTGGCTGAAGAAAAATTATATTTACTTACTTAGTTACTTAAACATAGAAAAGAGGCCATATCTTAAAACAAGTGTTACTTGAGAGTGGTTTTCAAGGATTTCTACTTTTTGTAAAAAAATTTATTTTGGCAGGGTGGCAAGTAATGCTTTTAACTTTAAAAAAATTTATTGAGTAATAATTTATGTATCATGAAATTTGTCTACTTTAAGTGAATAATTCAATTATTTTTTGTACATTTACCCATTTGTGCAACCATGCACACAATCCAGTTTTAGAACAGTTTCATTGCCCTGGTAAGATTCTCCATGTCCATTTATAGTCAATTCCTGTTTTCACTCTAGCCCCAGGCAACCACTGATCTACTTTCTGTCTCTATAGGTTCATCTATCCTGGACAATTAATATAAATGGAATCATACAGCATGTGGTCCTTTATGTCTAGTTCCTTTCATTTAGCATCATGGTTTTGAGGTTCATTCGTGTTGTAGTATGTATCAGTATTTATTCCTTTTTTATCACTGAATAATATTCCACGCTACAGACACACCACCTTTTATCCATTTACCAGTTGATAGATATTTAGTTTTTTTTCCATATTTGGCTATTATGAATAACTTCTTACGCTACAGTGTGACTTGTTTTGTTCCCAGTCTCAAAGCCCAAAGGAGCTCAAATATAAATTTAAATGTGTGATTATGTACTAAATTTGAACAAGTGATTTATCAGAAGTGAAAATACCTTCTACAATCAACACAGGTACACTGAGTATTTGTTATGTATTAAACACTATTTGATATTGTGGAGAATATGGTTAAGATAGAGATGGTTCCCATTCAAATGGAGCTTCTATTCTATTGGAGGAAGACACAGTAAGAGAGGGAGAGAGAGAGAGAAGGAAGGAAAGAAAGAAGGAAGGAAAAGAAAGAGAAAAGGGGAAAAGGAGTAATGACAAGTGTTATGGAGACAATGAAATTAATTAAAATTAATAAGTAAGTAGGTGATCACTTTAGATTTGGTGGCCAAGAAGGGCTCTTTGAAGAAGGATATTTGAGCTAACGTCTAGATAATATAAAGAAGGCAGGATAGAATAACGAGGGGGCACTGTGATATGGACAGAGGAAAGAGTGTAAAGGTCCTAGAGCAAGAATGAGCTTGCCATGCTTGAAGAAAGTCAAAAGGCCAGCAAGACTGCAGTGTAAGGGCAAAGGGACAAGTATTAACAGTAAGAGGTGAAATGTGAGAGGCAGGTGAGATCCAAATCACACAGAGTTTTGTTAGGCAGCATTTGGAATTTGGATTATACCTAAATTCAAAGGGAGACCATTGCAGGATTTTAGGCAAGAGAGAGCCATCATATTCTTTAGAATTAAAATTTTATCTCTGGCTTCTAAGTGCAGAGAATGGACTACAGGAGGCAAGAGTGGAACCAAGAAGACCAGTCTGGAGTTACCACAGTAGTTCAGGGGAGCCATGAGTACAGATCAGGTAGGGTGAAGGCAGTATGGTTTCAGATAAGATTTAGAAGTAGAGTAGCCAGAACTTGCATGTAACAATATGGGTGGTGGATTTGGTGATTAAAAGATAATTTGCAATCTTAAGGCTTGAAGGATTCATTGGAAGGCAGTGCCATTTATTTTTATGGGGAGGACTGGGATGAGTAGCAGATTTCTGTAAGGAGAAGGATACCAGGGACTGAATTGAGTTCTGTTTGGGCAGTTTGTGTTTAACGTGGTTCTTAGACATCCATGTGGAGATATTAGGTAGGAACTTGAAACGTACATGTGGACTTGGAGGGAGGGGTCAGGCTGGAAGATGGGGATCTGAGAATCACTGGCAGATAGGGAGTATTTAACATTGAACAGGATGATCTCCAGGGAGAGCTGGTAGATGATAGGAGAGAAGGGGGAGCAAGAGGCATCCTGACTCTTCCATATTTGGATTTAGGGGCCTTTCTCTTACTCAAGGGAGTCCACTGATTAAAAGTCATAAAATTCTACCCTCATTCTCCATGGTCCTAGTAATAACACCATTCTTTGAGAAAAAATGGATATAATTGGATTCGTTCTTTTACAGTTTGGGACAATTGACCATTTACATCACTGGCTGGGAGCAGGTGATTGGGGTTCTCCTTCAGGCTTTGTGGTGGCCTCAGATGAGGAAGATCAGTGCCTCCACATCGCAACCTAAGCCATGGCCACAGCAGTGGCATTACCTGGATTATCTGATGAAACAATGAAACTGGAGGCAAGAGATGCTTTTGCCTCACCTTGTCAGGTTTTTTGTAACTATTGACTCGAAAATCTACTGTCAACGTTAGTTATGTAATTTGTCTGTTGCTTTATTCATTCTTTCCACTCATTTGCATTTAGTTTTTTTTATTACGGTGAACTACATATGACATAACACTATTTTTAAGTGTACCGTTTCATGGCATTAAGTACATTCACAGTGTTATGTAACCATCATCACCATTGATCTCCAGAACTTTTCCATCTTCCCAAACTGAAACTCTGTACCCATTAAACACTAATTCCCCATACCCTACTCCCATGACAGCTGCCATCCTACTCTCTGCCTCCATGAATTTGACCTCATCTAAATGGAATCATATAGTATTTGTCCTTTGGTGACTGGCTTATTTCTCCAGCATAATGTCTTCAAGGTACATCCATGTTGCAGCACGTGTCAGAATATCTTTCTTTTTGTTTCCACTCACATAACAAGGGCTGTATATTACTGCAGTTAAGTGCATGTGCTTTACAGCCAAAATGCTGGACTTGAAGCCTTTTCTGCCATTTATTAGCTATGTGACCTTGAGCAAGTCACTCAGGCCTTAATTTCTCCTCTGTAAAATAGATTTTACAATAGTAGTGACTTCTAAAGTTTGTTGGACGATTGAACAAGTTAAAACATGCAAGGAGCATAGAACCTGAAACGTAAGAAAAAACAAAGTTGTTATTACTATTTATTAAACACTAAGAATAAAATAAGAATAAAAATAAGAATTAAACAGGAATATTGCCCTCAGGATGCTTATAGATGGAGAAAGGAAATACACCATGTTTAGAACTAGCCATTAGGCAAAGAAGAAATTGCTAAGAATATATAAGGTGTACATAGGAAGGGCAATATGACTTTGGGGAGGGATAAATCACTACCACCTTCAGGACTAGAGAAGCTTCATTTAAAAGCTGACTTTTGAGCTTTTAATGAAGGACAAGCAGGGAAAGATTCTGAGCAGAGGGAGTGTGTGAAATAATAAGAAATATGTATGTGTCTCTGCTCCCAGTTCCTGACGTAGAGCTCCTGAAATCCCTTGCAGATAGAGGCACTGGAAGTGTCTTTTGTTCTAATATTTGGTCTTTGACCCTGGTTTCTGACACAGAGCTCCTAAGACTTGGTAATTTCCTGAGTAATAGGAACCTCTGACACAGAGCTTCTAAATCCCTTAGAATTTCCTGGGTGATAGGAAGCATCTTTTATTCTAATGAGATCTAAAATTTCATTCTAATGAGACTTGTGGTGGGCTCCTGGAGAGCTGCAGGGTGGCGGTTGCCAGGGAGATTGATTAGAGGGTTGGAAATTTTAGTCCTACCTCCCCCCCAGACCTCCAAAAATGGGAGAGGAACTGGAGATGGACTTAACCACCAATGACCAATGATATAATTGATTATGGCTAATTCAGTGACATCTCCATAAAAACCCAAAAGGACAGGATTCAAGAACTTCTGTGTAGTTGTCATGTGGAGGTTTCTGGAGGGTGGTGCCTCCAGAGAGGGTGTGGAAGCTTTGTGCCCCTTTCCCCACACACTGCCCTATGTTCTTCTTTATCTGGCTGTTCATCTATATCCTTTGTAATATCTTTATAATAAACCAGTAAACATGTTTACCTGAGTTCAGTGAGCTGTCCCAGAAACTTAAAACCCAAGGAGGGGGTCGTGGGAACCCCGATTCAATAGCTGGTTGGTCAGAAGTGTAGGTGACAAGCTGGACATGGCCATGTGACTGCAGTCCCAGCTATTTGGAGGCTGAGGTGGGCGGATCACTCGAGTCTCAGAGTTTGACACTAGCCTGGATAACATAGCAAGACCCTGCCTCTAAAAAAAGAAAAAAAAGAATGCATAACAACCTACTTACTACTTGTGATTGGCATCTACAGTGGGAGGCCGTCTTGGGCAACTGAGTCTTCAGTCTTTGGGATCTGACTTTAAGTCCAGGTACACAGTGTCAGAATCAAAATTGAACTAGAGGACAACCATTAGTGTCCACAGAATTGATCACCAAATCCCACACATGGTTTGGTGACCAGAGGTGAAATATTCTGTGTTGAGTGTGAATGTCAAAGGAAAAAAAACAGGTTTCCTCCTGTTCTACAGAATAGCACAAAGAGAAAGCACCATGGCAAGACACCATGAAACCAGAAAGTATATCAGTCAGGGTCCTGGCCGGAATTAACACTCACAGCCAGGATAATTCAGGAGAGCTCAAAGTTGTGGGGTTGTGGTCAGGGTTAAGAGAAGCCAGCAAGGGATAGCCAGCCAGTACCTTGGGGTGAGTAGCAGTGTGGAGTCAGCACCCCTGAGCCTGAGGGGCATGAGGGGCATGGGAAGGAGGCCCTCACTGAAACTCAGAGAGGAGCTGTAGCAAGAAGGCTGCCTCCCAGGCGCTGTGACTTTCTATAGGTGGATGAGATTATCAATGGCAACTCTGACCTAGAATCTGCTTTCGTAAGTTGTTTTCTTTTCCTTCCTTCTCTTTCTTTCTTTCCTTCTTTCCTTTCTTTCCTTCCTTTCTCTCTTCCTTCCTTCCTTCCTTCCTTCCTTCCTTCCTTCCTTCCTTCCTTCCTTTCTTTCTCTCTCTCTCTTTCTTTCTTTCTTTCTTTCTTTCTTTCTCTTTCTTTCTTTCTTTCTTTCTTTCTTTCTTTCTTTCTTTCTTTCTTTCTTTCTTTCTTTCTTTCTTTCTTTCTTTCTTTCTTTCTTCTCTCTCTCTCTCTCTCTCTCTCTCTCTCTCTCTCTCTGTTTTATACAGGGTCTTTCTCTGTTGTTCAGACTGGAGTGCAGTGGTATCAACACAGCTCACTGCAGTCTCCACCTCCTGGGCTCAAGTGATCCTCCGTCTTCAGTCTCTCAAGTAGCCTGTACCACAGGCAAGTGACACTACCTCAGGCTAGTTTTCTAATTTTTTATAGAGACAGGGTATCCGTATGTTGCCCAGCCTGGTTTAAATTCCTGGGCTCAAGTGATCCTCTCACCTTGGCCTCCTAAAGTGCTGCAATTGCAGGTGTGAGCCACCATGCCAGCCTCATGCATTCTTTATATACTCTGCAATACAAACAGGTGATGTCCTCAATTTCCCCCTGTGTATGGGCTAAGCCTTCCAGGGTCAGGCCTCCTACTTCTCTGTCTGGGATCTAAATCCTGCTGTGGTCCTGGAGGCAATGTGGGTGGTGGAGGTTGGAGAGAAAGATTCCTCAGGAAAATCAGTATTGGCTTGTGAAGTAATTGCCTCATTTAAGTCACTAAAATGTTTTATGCAGGGGAAGGCAGGTCCTATCAGATAAGGGTGGAAAAGAGAGGTTCAGAGGGATTTGTAGATTCAGAGTTCCCAGGCTCTTCTGATTTATCTGCCAAATGTCCCCATCTCATGCCAGGGGATTCCACTCCTTTTCCACCAATGCCTTTACCTTGACAGAAGACACCTGGCAAGTTTTGATGTTTAACTGCCACTGCGACTTTGCTCAGCCATATCTACGCAGCAACTACAGGGATGAACAGTGTGTTCAAAGGTGTCATGAAGCCTTTTTGATTTTCCACCCAGGTACTAAGCTGGACGTAGAAGGCCTTCAATATGTCCTTCTCCCTGTAGACTCGATGGCTTTTGGAGGCAGTGCCGTCCAATCCCACAGCTTCAGAATCACTATTGTCATCACAGCCCCACAGCTCCTTGACTGCTGCCTGTTTTATGCCACCACAGGTATTAGTCTGAGTTATCCTAATGCCACTGAAAGTCGGATAATCAGTTTCTGTTTTCCTCTTGCAAGATTAGCCTGTGCTCCTCAAATCCATCCCCTGAATCACAGTTGAGGGCTGGTTTCTTGGAGCCACTGCTGGTACCTGTAACCATATCAACCAGAGTCCCAGCAAGGACTAGATGAGTACAAATTACTCAAACTGTGTAGCTAAAGATAGTTTAATAAAGGAATTATCTACAAAAAGGGTGGTCAGGCTTTAGGAAACCTGACAAGGGATGGTCTAGAATTCCAGGTGTTGCCTGAAGGGCAAGGAGAGGGATTAGTTACTGGAACACGATTAGAGAGAATACAGAGAGAGCTTACAGGAAAGACATCCTGACAGCACCTGTGGCTTTTAGTAGAGGAACATATAAAATCCTATATTAACTTTCAAATGACCAAACCCAGCTATATTAACTTTCAAATGACCAAATCCAGCTAGAAGCCAGAGAGCAAGAAAGCCTCCACAGGTCAGCTTCCTGGTGCAACAGGGTGGAGAAGGTAGACAGTGCATTTGGAAAATATTGCACAAATATGCAAAGGGAAAGTATTCATCAGAACCAAAAAATCTCGTTTGACTAGCAAAGAGAGTTGATGAAGAGAGTAGTGGAAGATAAGGTTGGAAAAGCCATTTGGGACCCAGCACGCAGAACAATGCCAAGAACTTGTATCCCCTACTCCTGCTTTTGGTAGGTAATGGGCATAGATGACTTTTGAAATGACATAAAGTGAGATGTGCCCTTGGGAGATTAATATGACAAAACCATGGAGGATGGATTAGAGTATTAACAAACCAGATAGGGGCCATTGTTGTAGCCCATGATAGTAGCCTACATAAGAATTGGTGGGAGCCTATGTGAAATTATAGAGAACAGATACTAGGAAATTAAATGCAGAATTGACAAGCATTGGAAACTAATTGATTGCAAAGGAAAATAAAAGGAAAAGAGTCCTAGATGACTCTGATACATGCTCCAAAAAGAGGGGCTTGAAGCTTGTCTGATGCATGCAGTGTGTCAACTCAGCTGGCTGTTAGCATTCTCATTAGGAAGAAAACCGAACTCTTTGCTAGGCAAAGTTAATACAGTTTGATGGGAAACTTCTAGCAGCCTAATTTGATTTTCTTATCACATTATTAAGATATTAAAGAAAATGATTAATAATAGAGAATCCTATAATGTGAAAGAAATCTCAGCTTAGAGGAAACATTCACACAATGATGTTAATCCCTTGATATGGAGATGACATCTTTTCTAGAACTGGGTGAACATATTCAAACATGGGCCATTAATATTTGACATTCCAGTTGAAACACTTGCAACCTACACTCTGAATATGCTACTCTGAATATGATAGTTCCTACACATCTTCTAGTTTAGAAGGGCCATATGTTCACTGACATTTACTGGATCCCTAGCTAGGTCTTTCAGTTTTAGAAGTTAATGGGCCTTTGAGAACAAAACTTTCTTCTTTATCTACACTACTGATGATGAAAAATAACAATTACAATAACAATAATAACAACGATAAAAATTAACTAATGCTTCTTGACTCCTTATGACATGTCAGGCGCTATGGGAAGGGCTTTCTAATTTAATTTTCACACATCCCTCTACTATAAGTACTATTATTAGTGCAATATTACATAGGAAAAAGTCAAGGCACAGAGAAATTCATTAGTCACCCAAGGGCACACTGCTAACAAGCAGTGAAGCCCAGTTGGCAACCCAAGAGCTGGAACTTGACTCCGTGCTCCTCTGATCCAGAATACCCTCAAAGGTTTCCCTTTAGGTCAAGGTATGAAGCCAGAGAGTAGTGACTGAGGAAGCCTGCCTGAGTAGGCTGGGCACGGTGGCTCAAGCCTGTAATCCTAGCACTTTGGGAGGCTAAGGCGAAAAGATCCCTTGAGCCCAGGAGTTCAAGACCAGCCTGGGCAACAGATAGTGAGATCCTGTCTCTACAATAATTTTTTAAAAAAATTATCCAGGCATGGTGGCACCTACCTGTAGTCCCAGCTACTCAGCAGGCTGAGGTGGGAGGATCGCTTGAGCCCAGGAGGTTAAGGCTACAGAGCGCTGTGTTCACACCACTGCACTCCAGGCTGTGCATCAGAGCAAGACCGTGTCTCAAAAAAGAAAAAAAAAAAAAAAGAATGATGAACTTAGGTAAATGGAGTTAGTCAGCTTGTAGAGGGAGCTGGGGAAAGAGGACATATTCTTGTTGCAGTCTCCTCCTGCCCTGTGGACCTCTTGTCAGTTCTTCCCATTGGCTGAACCCAATTAGAAGCTAAAGAGGAAGAGGCCCCATTGATACAGGCCATACAACTTGACTTTTGGCAGCACAAAGCATCTTGGGCAACATCCCAAGCCTTCCTGAGACGTGGATGAGTTTCTGGAGAGGTATGATCTTTTGACTCATTTTTCCTCTAAACTGCTTTGCCACTATCTCTAAACCATAGAGACCCAGAAATGAAATTTAGCACTTCTGCCAGTTCCTCTCCTAAAGAATCCACTCCTACAAAAGCATTAGGGTACAAGATAAAAACAAATATTCTATTAGGTAAATCTGTTCTTGTAAGTATCTGGCTTTACTTCGTTCAGTCCCTAGGCCCCAGGTGTTCCCGCACCCGTCTTGGTCCCCGCCCCCCCTTAATATAGTGTGTGCTTACTCTTTTATTCAGTGCAATCTAATTTTATTTGGCTCTAAAACTTGGACTCACTTTACTGACAAGTAGCTCAGCAGATCAAAAGTCCATCTGTGGCTGGGCACAGGGGCTCATGCCTGTAATCCTAACACTTTGGGAGGCCAAGGTGGGCTGGTCATGAGCTCAAGAGATCGAGACCTTCCTGGCCCACATGGTGGAACCCCATCTCTATTAAAAGTACAAAAATTAGCTGGGCATGGTGGCACTCACCTGTAGTCCCAGATACTCAGAAGGCTGAGGCAGGAGAATCGCTTGAACCTGGGTGGCGGAGGTTGCAGTGAGCTGAGATCACACTGGGTGACAAAGAGAGACTTGTCTCAAAAAACAACAAAAAAAAGCCCATCTGTTGTCATGATCCACTCTCTTTATCTTTTCTCATTACTTATGGGGAGTAACATCCATGTATAGGAAGTTGATGTTCGGTGTTTCCATTACACCAGGACTGAAGGAGATGTAGTTGACTAGAGGGTATGATTTAATAAATGAAGCAATATTCATTGTTTCCAGATATTGCCTCAGTCTTGGAGAGGCAGCATAGAATACTAGAATATGGAATGTAGAGTGAAAAGGCGTAAGTTTAAATCCCAAGCCAACCACTTACTAGTTATTGTCCCATAGAATAGGCTACTTAAACTTGAGCAAACCAGCAAACCATAATTCATGCTCCACTTAGTATTGTGAGACAATTCTCCATCAGTCTTTCTATTTTTTTTTTAGCACATTTTGCAAACAGAGATATTGACTGCCTTTGTTCTTTCAAAATGATGTTTGTAGAACAAACATCTCTCTGGAAGGAAAGGTAGGTTTCTTCCTGTCCGGTGTAATAGAGGTAATGTCTATCTTCAGAGCAAAGAGCAAGCATGCTCAATGCCCCCTACAGAAGGCTTGGGTTCCCTATAATGAGAGTTATTATTTTGTAATGTAAGTTATTGTATGTTCAGGAGTCATCCTTAGGGAACTGGGATTATGGGAGCTGAAGACAAAATGATGTTATTCTAGCTATGGCTATTGCTGTGGATAATACACTTTCATCTTTGAACCAGGGGTTTTCTGTCTTCTGGCAGCATTCAGGAGGCTATGGGAGGCTAGCTTATGGGATACAAACTGTGTCACTTAATTTCTCAGTTCTGGACACCCAGCATCTAGGAATGTCGTGAGAGATTGTAGCAGAGAGAGCAATGGATCAGGAGTCAGTATAGCTGACTGTGATATTAAAGGTGTGACTTTAGACAAGTCACATAACCTTCTAAACCTAAGTTTCTTCACCATGAATGTGGGGATAATAAAATACGCCACACTTGCCTCAGAGTGTCTGTAAGATTCAAATACAATAATGCCTATGCAAGAACTTTGAATAGTGATGTAGGTACTCTATTATGTTTTTTAAAAATGGTGGTCATCCTACCATACTCTTCAAAGGAGTATGACCTTTATGGGCATGATAGCATATACCTGTAGTTCCAGCTACTCAGGAGGCTGAGGTGGGAGGATCCCTTGAGCCAAGAAGCTCAAAACTGTACTGTGCAATGATTGCGTGTGTGAATAGTCACTGCACTCCAGTCTGGACAACATAGTGAGACCCTATCTCAAAAGAAGAGTGTCCAAAGGAGCATGATCTTTCTAGTGTAGATATTGGGAAGGACCATGCTAGCCGTACAGTGGGCAGTAATGAGTACAGCCATTTCTTCATCATTTTATTTGCTTTCTATTAGATTTAACAATAATGTTCAATTAACTTTATGTTCATTTAACAATCGGAACTAATGACTTCAAAGAATAAATGTAAGTGAACGCATAGGCCACTTAAAAAATGAGCAGAAGAGATTTTTGCGATTTAATTGATTATAGTTTCTAACGAGAGAGGAACTTGAGAAGACATCAGGCTCTAAGAGTGAAATGCCACCATGCCCAGGACCAAGTTGAATGCATATTATTTAGAAGGTCAAAACATATTCATTTTGAGTGAAGATCTGCTGCATGGCATATCACATTGACCAAGCCACTGGCCAAAGAGTGATCCTAGGAAGTTTTTTTTTAAGAAGTAGGTTTAGATAGAACAATTCTACATACTGAGAAATTAATTGGGAGAGTATAGATAATCAAACCATGCCTGCACTATCCCAATGAATTTTTCAATGTATTGCTATGACCAAAAGAAAATCAGTTTCTATGACCCCTATACCCAAGAAGAGAGTGTATGCTTCCCTTTCTTATCTAGGCATAGCAATAGCATTAGCTTGTAGCCCCTTAGTTTTGTACTTGTTTATGCTTTCCATTGCTCTCAAACAGACCAAGTTGCTTGATCACATAGACCATGCCTTATATTTTGCTTGTAATTCCCCAAATGACTTGTGCAACATTGGGAATATCACAAGCTCGGTGCTATTCAGTTAGAAGAAATTGCTTAAAAGGAAAACTAGTAAGAAAGCAGAAGCTTTTCTTAAGCTCCAATGGGAAGATGGCAATGAACTGTGCTAGAGAAGGTGCTGGAGAAATACAAAGGAATCAGAGTGATCACAGGAGTGGAGACTCTGGCTGCAGTCCAAGTTAAGTAATTGCATCCTGTCTCTTGAAAGCCCCCTGCAGTTCCAATCAGATATGGTACTCAGCTTCATTTCTTTTCTAATGTCTGTGCTCTGATAAATAGAGGCTGCATGCAAGGATTGGGTGAAAGGCCCAGGAAGCTGAGTAACTGTGACAGAGAACCTCAATGTTTCCCTGCAGCTTGCTCCATCCCCATGCTTGAATGGCGAGTCTTAAGTCTCATTCTCATCTTCAGATAGGTGGCTTGCATTATCTCCTGGAGAGAGGGCGTAAAGTCAGAGGCAAACATTCGTGAAGAAACCCAGTTTTTGTTTTAACACTCTCCTCCCTTGCAAGCGAGAATAGTATAATTATCTAATGAACTATGAGCCACAGAGACAGATACTAGGTTTTTGGAAACTCAGGGCCTCCCACCAATTGACTTTTGCCTAAATTATTTAGATATTTCATCTAGTTCTGGTCACCATGTTGCCCTCAAAGAGGTGGAGGAAAGGAGGTGAGGAGACAGAATCCCCCCACCCTCATAACATCCCCCATTGTACTCAGGTCCATTAAGAACAAGTTCCTCAATGATTTCCTCTTCTCGGCCCATAATGAAGTCAAATTGACTCTGATTGTCATCAATAATTAATGAGTCCAACGGTTCTCTGCATCTCCAGGCCATTTGGCAGGTGGCACTGTCGATTTACTATTGTGCCTGCTATTCTGGAAGCTTCTCAAAGTGGTTTATGTTGTAAAATCTAGTTACAAAGAGTTTTACACTTCAGGCATTCTCTGAGTTTTGACATTCTATGTGTTATTTTTTCTTCCTGTGACTATGGCAGAAGAGGAATAACCAAGTTATACTGTCAGAGTTCATTTTTGCCCTCAACTGCAAGATGAACAAAGTAAGACAACATATATGTATTTACAGCCAATGAGAAAACACACTGGTTAAGATAAATGGCACTGTAGGAAGGTATAAAGCACCTAGTGACCCAATACCAAAAAGAAAGATTTATTTTGAAAGTTGAGACATGTCCAAGGAGCAGTATTCGACCAAAATTTGAAAGCTTACAAGCTTAAAAAATTCTTTTTCAATTCCAAGCTAAGATAAATGGCTCAGGTATTAGTGAGAGCTGAGTGAGCCTGGGTGAAAGTTTTAAGTAAAAATAACACACCAACACTGGTAGATACATATTACATATTATTAGATGGCCTTAGGGAAAATGTTCATGGAACCTTTATTGTCACGGGGCTGGAATTCTGTCATAGGTCTTTTCTTTGACTTTCCTTATATTAATTTGGTGTCAAAGAAAGAAGAGCAGGTGAGGTGGGGTGCCCAGCGGAATATACCTAACACACAGTCATGCCAAAATAAATGTGCCCTGGATGTAAAGAAGATCTAGGATAATTTCTAGGTTCATACTATAAACCAGCGTTGCCTTTCCAAAGGTATTCCAGAAAATTAAAGCTTAGTAAATCCCATATTTACCAGAGTATATTACCTGAGATTATATTCTCTTGTTTGAAGCCATTCTTCTGGTTAAGAAACAGGAGTCTGGGGCTAAAATGGTTTCTTAGAATATAAGCATATTTTCATTCAGAGGCTTTAAAAAATATCTACCAGGGATAGAGTTCCAGAAAAGGTAGGTCTAAGAATGAGCTTTCCTCCGCACAGATCCTGTCTCTGGGGAACAGGATAAATTACGGAGTTTGAGAAATTTCTCTTTATCTTCAGAGCACTCACTTAACTTCACCCATAGCTAGCTTGCCATAAAGTAATTGAATTACATTTTAAGTCACAGTTTCATAGGAGACCTACTTTGTGACCATCAATTTACATCGCAGTTTCTTCTGATTCAGCCCACAGCATCTGGAAGGTTGAAAATACGTAAACTTTCTTTTTAGAAAGATATTTTTGTGCACTTATGTTGGAGCAGGAACTCTCAGTATACTTCACCTAGTACAGAAGTGGTCCCAGATACGCAAATAGTGGGGCCAGTATGGTTGGATTGCGAGGACTGACACCTGTAAGTACTTAAAAATATGAAAAAGTCTGAGGGAGATTTTCCCATTCTCTCTGGGAAGACTGGGAGCTTGGTGTCAACCAGCCAGTGCTTGGATAGAAGTTCTATCTTTTAAAAGAGCAATGAGCACATCAAAGCACAGCTGTTGCACAGAAAGGCATTGTTTTTCATAAACCTTGTCTCCTCCTTGTCCACCATCAGGTGCCGTATTCTACCCAGGTTACACTGACTTTGCACAAGGCCTTGATATGTTGGCTCTGCCAACCCCGCACTGTTAAAACATCTGCTAAACTTCCCTCACTGGTCACTGAGCATGTCTCCTTCAAGGACAAGTAGAAATAAATTACCTATTGACCTTAGCTGTCAAGTGATTGAGAGAAGACATGAGAAAGTTCATGTGAATTATGAATGTGGACACCTCCTTCTTCCTCTGTTTTCTACTGTACGGGGCCTCATCTTTATACTCACCAACATGAAATCCTGGTTTTTCTGCACAAAGAGATGAAGTTGTCAGTATTTGGGAAAATGAAGGCATTAGGAATTAGGCATGATCTCCTAGAAATAAAATAACTCACATGCTTATTGGTCTCTTACAGGTTTTCTGTCCCCACATTTACCATCATCTTGGTAAGAAAGGAATGAGAAAGTTCACATATAGTCGTTCCTAGCACTTGTAATCTTTGTTTAAAACTGCATTTCATGTTTTTTTTTTTAAATTATGAAATGTTACTTAATCATTGAAATTTATTGAAAACTGTTTTCTTTTTTTTTTTTTCTGAGACAGGGTCTTCTTGCTCTGTTGCCCAGGCTGGAGTGCAGTGACACAATCATAGCTCACTGCGGCCTTGAACTCCTGTGCTCAAGCAATCCTCTGTCCTGAGCCTCCTGAGTAGTGAGGACCACAAGCACATGCTACCACATCTGACTAATTTTTAAACTCACTATATTGCCTATACTGATCTTAAACTCCTGGCTTCAACCAATCCTCCTGCCTTGGCCTCCCAAAGAGTTGGGATGACAGACATGAGCTACCACGTCCAGTCAAAAACTCTTAAAAGACAAAAATATTAAAATTAATCATAACCTTTCAATGCAATGATGGATATCAAAATTTTAAAATAATTATATTTTGAAGTTCTCGTATTTTGGGTACGAAATGCATACACAGCACAAATAATTGGACTCCTGCCAAAGAGATCGTTTTGTATCATGCTTTTAAAACAATAATATAGCAGAAGGGTTTTGTTAGACTGTTCAAACTCATTAACAAGGCAATTTTTAAGAGCTGCATACAAGGTATTTCATTATAGGATGCCACATGTTTTATTCAATACTGGTAATTTTGAGAGGTAGAAAATATGGCTATTGTTGAAATAAACAGTTAGAGAGGTTCTAGAGCATAAGAATGCGAGGAATTCAGTTCGATATATTTGACAACAAAACATGTTGAGCATCTCTAATCTGAATATCTGAAACCTGAAAGGTCCCCAAATGTAGAACTTTTTAGAGCACCAACGTGGAGACCAAAGCCTGCTGCCATGTGTGGCTGCTGTTAAAGCCAACGCAGATACCTGGTGATGCTACCGTGTTGTTCCGTCACCTTGAACACATTATTTTTTTCACTGTATTCACGATATGTCTTTTTTTTTTTTTTTTTTTTTTTTACTGTTAAGTACTTATGTGTGAATAAGTATAAGAAAAGGATTGCTTATCAGGAACATATAAATTCAAAGTAAGAAATTACAGTGATGCCAAACAATCACAGATTGTCCACATGGGTGGCTGAGATAGTGACTCCTTTCCTTTCTGATGGTTCCATATGCACGAACTGTGTTTCATGCACAAAAGTATTAAAAATATTGTGTGAATTACGTGCAGTCCTATGTATAAGGTATATATGAAACATCAGTGAATTTTGTTCTTGGGCATAGCTAGTCTCCTGTTTGTGTTGCTATGAGGATGACTAGCTAGTCTCCTGTTTCCTTTGCTCTTCATTCACAGCTGTCTTCACCGCATCCTCAGAATGTTGTTCTTCCTAAGAATTACTAAACCTAGGACCTTGCCTATGAGCTACTGCCTTTGGCACTTTGGGAGGTCAAGGTGGGTGGATCACTTGAGGCCAGGAGTTTGGGCTCAGCCTAGTCAACATGGTGAAACATGTGTCTACTAAAAATACAAAAAATTAGCTGGGCATGGTGATGCGCACATGTAGTCCCAGCTGCTTGGGAGGCTGAGGCCAGAGAAGCGCTTGAAATTGGGAGGCGGAGGTTGCAGGGAGCCAAGATGGCACCACTGCACTCCAGTCTGGATGACAGAGCAAGACACAGTCTCAGGAAAAAAAAAAAAAGAATAGGCTATGAGACGGTTAAAAGGAGCAAAGACCAAGGCTGTGAAGGGAAATCTTTCAAAGGAGGGAAGGAAGGAAGATGGCACAAAGGAAGGAGGGAGAAGAAGGTGAGAACCAAGTTAGCCAAATAAGGAAAATGAAAGCATTGAGGAAAAGAGAAGAGAGAAACTGGTGAGGTGGGGAGGTGGTTGAGATAATGGGAAAGAGGAGGTGGACTCCTTTAAGCCACTGCCACATTCTGAGCTTTGGTTTATTTTGTTGTTGTGTTTTAATGGGCTTTGGCTCTTTTTCTGTTTCTTTTTCATTGCATTAGCGACACCATTCACATAGGATAGAAAAAAAATAGCAAAATGGTAATAGTCAATTTAGGGGGAAAAGAGAAACCACACACACAGGGGAAAAAATTGCCAGATGCCAGCACAAAGAAGCACTCACCTTTTCACAGGGGTCTTCCTGCCAGCTGGTACGGAGGAGCTGACACAGCTCTTCTCAGAGGGTAGTAGGCACAGCACAGCTGGAGAGGCAGCTGGACAGGAGGACTGGGAAGGGGCCAGAAATGGGGCTTGAGAGAGGACGGGGGTAAAGCAGCAAACGGGACTGGAGGGGTCTAATTACAGATCTTGGAGGATGTCTGACTGTTCTCTATGACCTATGGGGCGGGGGCAGAGCAGCCACAGGTTAGAGCCGGCATTGTGGAGCTCAGGAGATTGTATGTCCCTAGACTTGTGCAGGATGAATTTCTCATGTGATTTCTTGGTGGCTGTCACTGACTTCTCTCCCCTGTGGACTTTGTTATTATTACTGTCATCACCTTTTTGTCTCCACTGCTGGAAACTTTCATTGCCAGCTGAGTAATCTTATTTATCCCTCAAGATGCCCCATACCCAAGAGGGCTTGTGATGCACATTGTCTGATGTCAAAGTCTGGCTCTTTAGAAATAAGCTGACCAAGAGTACAGCACAACTCCTTGTTTTATTTTTAGATATTATTATAATTTATAGACATGCAGTATTATTAATCCTATTGGTTAAATATATTATCAATGTATTCATGATAATGATGATGATGATAGTTTACACTTATCAGCATTTTGAATATCTTGGCAGCTGTCAGAAGTAAGTTAGACATTATTGCATTTACTTTGCACAATTATCCCAGAGGCAGGTACCATTATTATCATCATTTCATACATGTGTAAATGGAGTTCTAAACAGGATAACTTGACATAGTTATTAACCAAGATTGGAAGCCATCAGAAGGTTTTGAGCAGAATCATGACATGATGCAATATGTTTTTAAAAAAGATCACTTTGGCTGCTGTGTGCCCTGTAGAGGACAGGGACAGAAACCCAGAGGTCATTTAGGAGGTGTGAAGTGATGGTGGCTTGGACCAAGAAGAGAACAGGGTAGCTGATGAAAAGCAGTCACATTCTCAGCAATTTGATGGCAAATAAAACAAAAATTCTGAGTGACTGGTTGTGAAGTGTAAGAGAGAGAAAGAAGTCATGAATGAAGCTATGGCTTTGGCCTGAGCAAAGAATGAGATGTTATGAACTGAAATGGGAATAATTGTGGGAGAAGCATCTGTGAGAAGGAAGATCAGGTTTTCACTTTTGGAATGATTAAGTTTGCAATGTCTTCTGAATATCCAGGACATGGAGTTAAAGGTAGATATCTGGGTTGGCTGTATACATCTGGGAGTCACTCGCATGCACATAACATTTAAAGCCATGCTAGTGGATGAGATCATCAAGGGAATGATTATAGATAGAGAATTATTATAGATAGAACTAAGGCTCAAGTCTTGGGATGCTCAAACACTCAAATACTTAGAGTTTGGAGAGTTGAGGAGGAAGCAGAAAAATGACCAGGGAAGATCCACTGGTGAGGATCGAAACCAAAAATGTTCTTTTGAGTCCTGGGAGCCAAGTGGAGAAGGTGTATCAAGGGGGGAAGAAGTCATCCACCCTATCAAATGCTGCCAATAGATCAAATAAAATGAAGACCAAAAAATGACCAAGAATGAGAAGCTGGATCTAGCCACATGCTGGTCCATTGTTCACCGTGATAAGAGCAGTTTTGCTGGAGGCAGACAGAGTGAAAGCCAGATTGGAAAGTGTTCAAGGAGGAATACAAGAAGAGAAACTGGAGACAGTAAATATAGATAATACTTCCAGAGAATTTTATTGTAAAGGAGTGCACAACAAAGGGTCATAATGTTAAGGAGATGCAGGTATAATTTAAAGATATTTTTTAAATGTGAAAATTCCAGTATGTTTGAATGGAAGTGGGAATGGCCCAGGAAACAAGGAGCAATGCATGGGAGTGGAACTTCCACAGTGATATCCTTGAGGAGGGAGAGGTGAAGAGATCTGGTACCCAGGGTGAGGGGTTAGTTTTGGCTAGTAGCATGCCCTGTTCATCAATAGTTAACATAAGGGAGGGCAGAATCAGGGCCCAGATGTGAGTCGATACAGGTTTATGGAAGTTCTCCGAGAACTCTTAGAGCAATGGGAAACCAGGTCATCAATCAAGAGTAAAAAAGAGGATGGGGTAGTTGGAAATTTGAGAAGAGAATAGAAGATATGAAGAGTTAACCTATTAACAGTTCTGTTGATTATTTTTTATTTTCCAAATTTGACATTGTATATTAGGAAAAAACGTCAAACTGACTGTTTTCTCCTGCTGCATTCTCACCACAATACTCTCAAGACTTTACTTCTGTGATGTGTAGTCCTCCCTCCGCACCCGCACACACCAAGCAATTCTCTGACAGACACCAGCAGGGTGTCCTAAATTTAATTCAACTCTGACACTGTCTGTCTGGAATTAGAGCCAGATCTCATGGATCAAGGGCTCAGTCCCACAAGACTGCCCTTTACTTTGGATACCAATGGCAAGTCTGGGCCTCTGAACTTCTGACCAACTGGAGATGAATTGTGGGCTCCTATAAGCCTCTCATCTGGTTCAACCATTTGTTGGAATGGCTCACAAAACTTGGGAAGGTACTTCACTTGTGTTTACCTGTTTATTTTAAAAGATCTTACAAAGGATACAATTGAATTGCCAGATGGAAGAGATGCCTAGGGGTATGGGGGTAGTGGCACAGAACACGGAGCTTCCATACCCTCTCTTGGGGCATATGGCCCTCCCAGCACCTCCAAATGTTCAACAACCTGGAAGCTCTCCAAACCCCATCCTTCTGGGTCTTTATGGAGGCTTCATTATGCAGGCATGATTGATTACATCATTGGCCTTTGGTGATCAATTCAACCTTCAGCTCTTCTGCCCTCCAGGAGTTGGGGTGGGGTGGGAGGTGGGGCTGAACATTCCCTTGGCAACCAGCCCCCATCCTGAGGCTATCCAGGAGCCCCCAGCCAGCCATTATCATTAGCATACAAAAAGACACTTATCACTTCAGAGATGCCAAGGGTTTTAGGAGCTGTATGCCAGGAAATGGGAAGAAGACCAAAATATATATTTCTTATTATAAAACATGATATCACAGATACTAGTTATTTTATAGCATAAAATATACCATGGAAAATAAGCATGAAGATCTTTTCTTTTGAGTCAGATGCATTTGGATTTTTTTCCCAATGGTAAGCATATGTAGCTGACATATTGTGTTACCTTTCACGGCATGCCACTGACTTCATATAGGACCCAAGTGTGAAGCCTGTGAGTTTGACTGCACTGCAGGAGGGCCCCCTACAGCTACTGCTGCAAAATGCTCCTAGGGCAAAGGTCCTTCAGGGTCCATGTATGAGAACTCTATAGCATTTTCTTGGTCTTTGAACTTTTTTTTGGTTCTGGATCGAATTGGGCATTTCATTTCTGGGATTCCTGTGGATTTCACAACGGTGAGTGTGAAGCACAGCTTAAACAAAGATGTAAAAGGCTGTAGGGAAAAAGGAAAACTGAGAACACAAATGCATTGCAAGGAGATGCTGCTGGGAGCAGCTGTTACTGTATTTTGAAGTGCCACTTATTTTAATTGAAAGGCAATAGGATAATAATATTGTGCAATAATGGTGCACCTTTGTGTGAGACCTTCGGAGACCTCCCCACGCATGATGTAATGTGGGCCCATATAGTCAGAAGAGTCAGGTATAGCTGCCTTATTTTGTAAAACAAATGAAACTGGGTCTACATCTTTCAAGAATATTCTGAAAGAACCATTTTTCTAGGCCCCTGATGCAGCAGTGCAAATAAGAGTGAGCATCTGGAGAAAATTGCTGGTGGGTGACTCTTCAGACAATCCAGGGCAAAAGTAGCCAGGAGAGCAGTCAGTTATGCATGTAAATTTTTCCCAAGGTAAATAGGTTAAAAGGGTAGGGTGGTGCCAGATATCCAGGCAAGTAAAGATTCTTCTGAAAGCAACGTAGAACAAGGAACTCACACCAAGAATGCAGCATAGAAACATAGGACCGTAGGATTTGCAGTATGCAAGGTATCTTTAAGATGATCTAGGTTAGGTCTAGTTCATTCCTCTTTTAGCTCTTCGAAGTCTATTTCTAAGACAGTTTCCCCCAGCTATGGACTCCTTGGATATGCCTTGTCAGGGCAAGAAAGAGCCAACTGGGATTGAAGTAGAGAAATTGATATAGACAATTAAACGGATGTGCTCAGGGAAGGGGTGAATGTAGGCAATTATCTAGGTAGATCCTAAAAATCCAGGAGTTTACAGTAGAACTCTTCCCTGACAAGATGAATTCAAGACTCTCAAGGGCAAAATAATTTCCTTTCTGACTTATTCTAGACCAGTGCTCCTCAAATATTAATCTGCATATGAATCACTTGGGGGTTTTGTTAAAATGCAGATTCTGGTTTACTGGGTCTGGAGTGGGCGCCAAGATTCTGCATTTTTATAGTGACTCCCTCTTTTGGTTCAATCACACAAGTGACCATGGTACTGTTGGTTTGGAGACCACACTCTGAGGAGCCAGAATAGAGGCAATTACTCAGCTCTCCTTTTTTGTGTCAAATGCATTTACACCCTCACTGACTGTTTGGTTTTACATTATCTTCTTTCAAGGAGAATTCATTTGCATGAGGTATTTTTAGCTATAAGGGTTCTCTTGATGAAGCACAAGCAAATGTTTCTCTTTCCAGAGGAATGGCCATAGCTGGGAGGGGCATCCTCTGTGGTGGCTGTGGAGCCTTTTACTAGTTGCCACCTACTGGTTGCATGACGTTGTATGACCTTGGGCAGGTCACAACCTCTCTGGGTTTCAGGTCCTTCAAGGATGAGAATGAGATGGATACACCTTGCTCCGTTTACTTTACAGGGTGGTAGTGATCATGTGAGATAATGGATGTGAAGCTACTTCCCAGAGTAAAAGTGTGTTCTCATCATCCTGTTATTTATGCCCAGCAGCCAAAGTGTACAGCCCTTTTTGATTGACAGCACTTGGTAGATTTGTAATGTGTGACAGGGAGGTAAGGCATAATGGTTATCGCTGTGCTCTGGAATGCTTGCATATTTCCTTAATTTGACTCATTCCTGCTTTGAAGGGGGTGAGGCATGTCACCTCCCTATCCTAATCTCTGAATTTCTGACCCTTCTGAGATGGCAATGTCCCAGGCCATCAGGACCCAAATCCCACATTTAAGGAGAGGACTGTGATTGTGTTGAATCATAATTATTGCACACGCTGTCATTTTCAAGTCCTAAAAAGCAGTTGGATGTTCTACACATGCATTTTTCTAGTTACTTCAAAGTACTGAGTATGATTCCCATTTCAGAGATGAGGCAGCAGGGGCCTCAGAGAGTTTATGTAACTGGTTCAAGGTCACACAGTTGATCTACACTTCTGCAGAATTTCAAGTGTTGGTATGTCTGACTTCAAAGCCTGCCTTGATTTCATCATGAGAAGCTACCGTTCCTCTTCTTGCCTAAGGATTCTCGCAGTGGAGTTCCCGTGAAGAACCTTCGCCCGAAGCCTTGCTTCAGATGGCCCTGTGGCAGGGCAGCGAGAGAGGGCTGGGGGCAAGGTGGCCTGGCTGCCTGATGGCGCGTGCCACATTTGAAGTGGTTCGCCTCCACGGTACAGGGCCTGGATATGGGAATAAGGAGCAGGGTCTGGCTTTTTCTGAGGTAGAAGTTATTAGTGATAGTAGGAGATCAGTCTCTCCTACAGGGATGTTGCCCAGCTGTCACTAACAAAGGAAAGGAAAGCCACTATCAGGAAAGGGAGAGGTGACTTCCACTCATGTACTGAAAAAAGAGACTGGAGAACAACTCAAGAGGAAGAGTTTAGGGAAACGCATGTAAACTGGATTCCCTAGGAAAGGCCAGTGCGGTCAGTGGTATCTGGGTATTTATCTTCCAAACAGTGGTTTCCATCCTCGTCATGATATCTGTATTTGTTAGTCACACTGCATTTGTCTTACTTTTGCAGGCTTGCTTTGGGGAGTGTGTTTTATTCACAACAATCCTCAGAAGTGTTATTTCTATGATTTATTGCCCTTCGGTGTTTATCTTCCTCTCCCAGTTTTACCTTTCTTCAACCATTGTCTAACATTTTAGAGTCTGACTTTTTGTATTTCTATAAGAAGAGATTTTTCTTCTTTTCATATTCATTTTACCATTTGTTTTGTTCTCCCAACGTCTTTCACTCTCAGAATTTCTCTCTCTTATTTTGAAAATATGACTCAGAGTATGGTCTTTTTCTTTTCTCTACTTGCCCTTCATTTGTTTAATATTTTACATCTTTTCTGTGCTTTGCTCCTAGCCTGGAGCCTGGACTTTCTGAAGGGGCATTCTCTGGAGTGGAAAAAGCCTCGGCTGTTTCCAGCAGACATGGATTTGGTGCAAGCTGCTTTGTATCTCCACGCGCCTCAATCTTTCAATCCATACAAATGGGGGATATTAAAAGCCCAAGAGATAAACTGTGATCTCTGCTTTGTCTCAGAATAGCTCTGAGAGTTGCCAAGAATGAATATGTAGTTTGACGACAGTAAAAGGGACGTTCTTGCTAAGGATATAGTCCGTTTTTCATTTTTCTTATCAGTGTTAGAGGGAGGGCAGGTCTACTTGAGTCATGTTTCTGTAATTTTCTTTTTGACACATCTAGACAGCTACAGGTTCCTCAGCAGCAGCAACAGTTCTAACATCAGCATTTTGCAGCTTTTAATGAATATGCAAATATATGTGTCAGAATCACCTTTTTATCGAACATAATGATAATCCCAATTAATGGACATTAACATTTGAATAGCTGCATTATAGCTTACTAGGCACATTCACAGGTCTTTTCTCCTTTGATGCTCACAATAATCATGTTAGTTAGGATTATTATCCCATTTACTAGGGTGAAACTGAGACTCAAGGAGATTAAGTAACAGCTAGTAAGCGGCAGAGCCAGAATCTGAACCAATTTCTTCTAATTCCCAATTTTGTGTGCTTTCCCGGCATAATGTTGCATCCACATTTATTTTTGTCTATAGCATTGGATATACTTTTGCAAATTACTTCTCATTCCTTGGGCTTTCTTATATGGACTTTCTTGTCTGGTTTCACTTAGCCTAATTTTTTTCGTCTATCTGCCTCTCCCTCTAGGCCAGCAACTGTCACTAATGCGTGCCAGAATGGGTGGGTTGTGGTGGCTGCTGCTTTCTAACATCATTAATTTCCAATCTCTTTTCACACTCTCCACTGTAGAAAATGCTTCATCCTTTCCTGATCATCTCGAGTTGTCTCTGATGGCTGAGTGCAGGGAAGTTTCCAAGGAGAAGGTTAATAAAACATTCCCTTCTAAAACCAACCCCTTCCCTACCCAATGACTAGCTCATAAAAGTTCAGCCTGACTTTATGGTGATAGTGGCTGCCCAGATCCAGCCTCCCTTTCTGCTCTGTGCCTTTAAGATTTCTCTGGACTGGGACCTAAGCTTTCACAGGGACTGGTACTCTAAGAGGCACCCTGCTGCTGTTTAATAAATATCAAACTGCTGCCCTCATCCTCCTGAGCAATTGGAAGAGCCTGCGTGCTGTGATGAGATAGTTCCATCCTGGCTACGTTTTTAACACTTGGCCTTCCTCTGGGGACAGCTGTTAGGGGACTTCCGTCATCACGCCAACTGGGGCAGCGCTGTTCAAACTCCCAACACATCTGCCTAAATCTCTTGTCATTTCAGAGTGAACGTTGGCTGTGAATATCTCAGGCTGCTTTTGTTTTCCTAGTCACATGCTACAGCAAGCTCACAGGTTCACTGGTGCTCTGATGTGGCAGCTCACCACCCTCGTGGCTCACATCCCTCCCCACTGACCTCACAACCCAGCCTTTCTGAGGTGCCTTATGCAGCAATTTGCAGAGAAACTGTTGCATGACTTTCCCTTCTCCTTTCTTCTTGTGTGCTCTCTCTGTACACTTTTTGTTCTCTCACTATGGCTCCCTTTTTCTAAGAAAGGGGAGAGAGATAGAAATAAATGTATGCTGAACAAATAAAAACATATCCACACTTGATGTACTTTCACTTACACCTACTAAAATTTTCTTACTGAAATTCATCTTCCAAAGATATTGTTTTGCTCTCTTGCTCCAAGAGTCAGTGCCATATATTTTTCCTTATGTTATCTGTCATCTCCATGTACTCACTATCCATCTCCAAGTCCAATTCAGAATTGTCCCCTATGTGCACAGGACTCTCCATAGAAATGCTCTTCCTAGCATTTGTCTTTAGGCCAAAATACTTCTAAAGCTTGTACTGCATTCTCTCTTCTTGCCTTCCTTTCTCTTTAGTTCACTTTTTTTCCTTAGTTTCATTTATACACTTAGAATTTCCCTGGTTTTAATATCACATATTATAATAAATGTAAAAATGCTTTGTAAACTGCTGAATTCTGCATCAATATATAGGGTTATAAAATCAGTGTATTATTATATTCAAGGTACTTTGACCAGAAAGCACTTTCTCCTAGTCACAGCCTGGCTGCAAATATTACTACTCAAGAAAGATGCAGAGAACAGCTACATGCTCCTAATACTAGAAGGGGTTAATAGTCATCAAATTAGGTTGCAGATCACAACTGAATTATTATTGAGACTTTGCTGACCTGTTTTGTAAAGGAGTAATATTGCCTTCATTAATTGCTCCTATTAATGGCCCCTCCAGGTCCACATCTTTTGCAGTATGAGTTGCCACTTTTCCCATCAAGGGGTGGAGTCTATTTCCCATTCCTCGAATCTCAACTAGACTTTGTGACTTACTTCAGCTAGTGGAATGTGGTGAAAACGATGGTGTGCTGTCTCTGAGTCTATGCCTCAGGAGGTCTTCCATTCACTTTCTGGCTTCTTCACCTTCACTGCGATAAGATGCCTGCAGGAGCCTGACAGCAAGCCTGGGCTACCTTGCTAGAGCATGAGATACCAGTCTGTAGGTATCTGACACTCATACATGTGAGAGTGCCTGGTGGAGATCAGCAGAATCACACGAGTGAGCTTAGCTGAGACTCTAAAAGAATTACCCACCTGATCATGTATATTAGGTTCTATAGAAAAATAGAACATATATATATTTTATATTTACATATGTGTCATTCATATATATTTATATTTATATATGTATCATTTACTTATATATAATATAAAATACACACAGACACACATAAAAGTGATGTGGAGGAGAGAGAGAGGGAGAGATTTTGAGGAATTGGCTCACACAATTGTAGGGGCTGGCAAATTTGAAATCTGCAGGGCGGTTCAGCAAGTAGGAAATTCAGGCAGGGTTTCCATGTTGCAGTCTTGAAGCAGAATTCCTTCTTTTTTGGAAAACCTCAGTCTTTGCTCTTAAGGCCTTCAAATGACTGAATGAGGCCCACCTGCATTATGGAGGGTCGTCACCTTTACTTTAAAGCTACTGATTGTAGATTTAAAGTGTGTCTAAAAAATACCTTCACAGTGACATCTAGACTGTTGTTGACTGAAAACTGGGCAAGGTAATCTAGCCAAACTGTTGCATAAAATTAACCATTGCTCCATGTACCTGTGAACAGTGAAAATGTTTATTTTTAAGTGCTGGATTTGTTATATTGCATTATTGTGACAAAAGATATACTAAGCCAAAGCACCTCCTTGCTTTTTATGACCTAATTTGATTATCAATAAAAGGCTGATCCCCACTGACATGGCAAAGCGCAGAGTCCACTGTCAGGCTGCACCCCTACCTGCGTTTCATCTGCTAGAGATCAGACATGCTAAAACTGATTCAGGGTGGGAGCTAATATTTGCTTATTTTACTTTCTAGCAGAGAGGCCTGGCATCTGGAGGAATATCACTCTGAGCTCCCAGTCCAGTAGACAATGCAGCAGCCACTAGCCTAGTTCAGTCGTATCTTCTCTTTCATTGCCTTTCTGAGTATGACAGCATGGCAGCAGTATTTTTTTTTTTTTTTTTTTGATCTGCACTACCTGATGCCTCCAATTTTTCCTCAGTTTCTTTCTCTCACAGTTAGCTTCTACACAAGACTGTTATCAGTCATTTACTCCTTATTATAACTGTTCTGTTTCTATTCCAAGCCATAATTGCATCTCTAATCTGGATGGAAAAACATTATTCCTCATTAAAAAAACTTTATTCCTCATAAAAACTTTATTCCTCATACATCTAGGTGTGGGAGATCTTTTTATGAAGGTAAGGGGAAAGGAGGTCCTTCCCTGACCTCTGGAATCACCCACTCCTATGTATAAGCCATGAAGGGCCACTGCCTTTTGGCAATGTAAGGCTGGGTGCGGGGTTCTCACCTGTTGTTTATGATCTGAACATCATCTCCTCTTTTTGAGTTACTGAAATGAGTTCAACGGGAATGCTCAAAAGTCATCTTCCCTAGGAAGTTTTATCTAATTTTTCCCAGAGAATAAACCACTTCTTTTGCACTGTTGAAGAAGGCTTGTTTTATTCTATTTATCCCTGATTATTTTGTCTTGGGTTGTAGTTGTTTGCATCATGCCTGGTCTTCCACTGGATGGTGAGCAAGTTAGGTGCAAGGATCCCTTCCCTCCCTCTCCTCCTTCTTCCTTCCCTATTCATATATTAGAGAAAAATCTTCTCCTGGTTCTGGGCTTGGCCTCCGGAATAAAGATATAATAGAGTCCTGAGTTTAAGGAGTTCAGTTGTTGTTGGGAAGAACCTTGTACACTGGAAATTCTAATGCAATGTAATGAGGGCAACGGTAGATATTGATTTGAATTTCATCAGCTATGATAGAAAAATGCTTCATCTCTGTATTGAGGCTTAGCATAGGAAAGAAAAGAATACATCCTTTATACCATTGTAAAGCTTTCTCTTTCTTTTTTTTTTTATCCTTTAATTCTAACCAACAACTTGTTTTGAATTAGAAAACAAAAACAAAAACAAATCTTTCTCCTCCAGGCATATAGTGGAGGTCAATTGTCTTTTCTGCAGTTTGCCTCACCTCTCTTATGGAACTGCCATGAAACCCCATCCATGGGCAAAGCCACTCTTAGATCCCATTGATCACAGGGATGGTCATGTAACCTATGTGGAGACAGTTAGAATATTTCTCTGGGCCTTTCTTTTGAAATGAATTCAAGGAAAGAAATTATCTTACACTTTGACTGTGAAGATGAGAAGATGTAAGTTCTTTAATTACCAGTCGCCTTGAGTTCAGCCTCATGGAGAAACACAGCATGAAGAATTGAAGGTGACATTCACAAAGAAGCTAGTGAGAGCAACAGCTGGATCAGCATTCAGTCTTTGGCACATTCTATCTGTGGTCTTATCATGTGCCAAAACCTTCCCCATACTGCCTAAGCTTGTTATGTTGAATTCCTTGGAAAACACAAAATTTTGACTTATTCAAGCTCTTGACTCAACAGTTTCACCCCATCCCTACTAGTACCTCACCTTGCAAGAGTCCACCTCATACCTTGAGTATCAAAGACATGCACCTTTTTTTTTCAATTGAAAATATGATAGGAATAAGTATTTTATATCTTCTTTTTTTACAGACTTGAATTGTATCAAGGATTGGATTTAATGGCATATTATGGAGTCTATGATGGAACATCATTTGGCTCTTCAATAATTTGTAAAACAATGGAATATAAGCAGGAACATTCTTGGATTTGGCTTGTGGAACATGAGAGAATTAGGCTTTGTAGCTTAGAAGGTAAGTTCCTGAGAGCAGAGAAGCAGACACATCAATATATTTGATTACCAATCAACAGAGAAACGAGAGCACAGGACATTCTTAGTTGACATTGAGGAGAAGGGAAAAGGAGAGAGCAGAACTTAAAAAAATATGAAAATGTATGTTTAAATTATGATACAGCAGTCCCTCAAGTCAATTTCTGTAGTTTAACTGCCATTTCTTCTTCAGAATCATGAAGTAATTTATAATAACGTAGGTGTCCTAGTTTGAGCATTACATGTGATACATTTGAATTTATAATTGCATACATATTTTATTATTATCATCTCTAACCTCACAAAATTATTGAATTCTTACTGTTTGCTTAGTTCTACTTCATGTATGGTCATATATAAAGAAATACAGGACACGGATTTTGCTGCTACGCTTTTTCTAACATTATTGGAAAGACCAGACATACACTAAAAAAGATAAAGAAATTTGCAAGGCAACTTAAATTACATAGCAAAGAGATGTTATCTGCAAAGATGTTGAGAATACTGGTTCAGGGGAGCTAATGGAGGTGAAATTTGAAGAGTAGAGCTTTGCTAGTCAAAATACAACAGGAACACTGGGTCATAAAAGAAATGAAAAGGGAATTTCAAAAATATTTTGAGATGAACAAAAATAAAAACATACCTTAAGAAGAAAAGATTTTCCTTTAATTCACAAGAGTTGTTGGTTAGGTTGAAAGAAAAAAATAAAGAATAAACTTTGTAATAGTGTATTCTTTCCTTTCCTATAGTGAACCCCAATACAGAGACGAAGCACTTTGCTCTAATAGGCGATAAAACTCAAATCAATATCTACTGTAGCCCTCATCACTCTGCATTAGAATTTTCAATGTACAAGACTCTTCCCAACAACAATTGAACTCCTTAAACTCAGGACCCTATTATATCTTCATTCCTGAGGCCAAGTCCAGCACCAGCATACAGGAGAAGATTTTTCTCTAATATATGAATAAGAAGGAAAATGGAGGAGAAGGAGGGAAGAAATCCTTGCACCCACTTGCTCACCATCCAGTGGAAGCCCAGGCATGATGGAAACAACTACAACTCAAGACAGAATGGTCAGGGATAAATATAATTAAACAAGCCTTCCTCAACAGTGCAGAAGAAGGAAAAAATTAGATAAAACGTCAAAGAGAAGATGACTTTTGAGCATTTTCACAGAACTCATTTCATTAACTCAAAAAGAGATGATGTTCAGATTATAAACAATAGTGGGAGCACTGCACCAGAGCCTTAGATTGCTAAAGAGAAGCCAGTTACTTAAAAAACAAATAAATTGGAAGACCCTTAACTAGACTAACTAAGATAAAAAGACAGAAGGCAAATAAATAAAATCAGAAATGAAAGAAGAGGCGTTACCATGGATGCCGCAGAAATGAAAATAATCATTACGGGTTATTTTGAATAATTAGATGCCAACATACTGGATAACCTGGATGAAAGAAATAAATTCTTATAAATGTGCAACCCACCAAGAAGGAATTAAGAAATATACAACCAAACTCAGGAGGCTGAGGCAGGTGGATCGCTTGAACTCGGGAGGCAGAGATTGCAGTGAACTGAGATCGTGCCACTGCACTCCAGCCTGGTGACAGAGTGGGACTCCGTCTCAAAATACAAAAAACAAAAACAAAACAAAAAATATACACACAACTGGAACAAATTGTTGGGCAAACTTTCCAAGAAAGAAATGTCCAGTATCAGATGGCTTTATGGCTGAATTTTACCTAACACTGAAAGAAGCATTAATGCCAATTGTTCTTACACTCTTTCAAAAAATAATAGGACCAGGAATACTTCCAAACTAATTTAATGAGGCCAGCATCACCTCGATACCAATGCCAGATAAAGACAGAAGAAAGAAAACAAAAGCTTCAGGCCAATATCTCTGATAAACATAGATGTGACTATTCTCAATAAAATACTAGCCAACTAAATTTAACAACATATCAAAAAGTTATAAACCATGATCAAGTGGGATATATTCTTAGAACGCAAGTTTGGTTTAGGCCGGGCGCGGTGGCTCAAGCCTGTAATCCCAGCACTGTGGGAGGCCGAGGCGGGCGGATCACGAGGTCAGGAGATCGAGACCATCCTGGCTAACACGGTGAAACCCCGTCTCCACTAAAAAAATACAAAAAACTAGCCGGGCGAGGTGGCGGGCGCCTGTAGTCCCAGCTACTCGGGAGGCTGAGGCAGGAGAATGGCGTAAACCCGGGAGGTGGAGTTTGCAGTGAGCTGAGATCTGGCCACTGCACTCCAGCCTGGGTGACAGAGCGAGACTCCTTCTCAAAAAAAAAAAAAAAAAAAAAAAAAAAAAAAAAAAAAAAAAAAAAAAAAAAGAACGCAAGTTTGGTTTAAAATATATAGGTAAATGTGATAAAGGACATAACAGAATAAGTTCAACATCCTTTCATAATAAAAATTATCAACGAAATTTTTGTAGAATTTTTTTCAACACCATAAAAACCATGTATGAAAAACTCCCAGATAATGTAATCAATGGGGATAAATTGAAAGCTTTTTCTCAAAGATCTGGTAGAAGGCAAGGATGCCCACCCTCCTCACTTCTATTCTACATAGCACTAGAAGTACTAGCAAGAGTAACTAGACAGGAAAAATAAATAAAAGGCACCCAAATAAGAAAGAAGTAAAATTATTTCTATTTTAGATGACATCATCCTATATGTAGAAGACTAAAGACTCCAAAATATAAAAGCACCCCTACATGAACTAATAAACAAATTTAGTATATTTGCAGGATACAAAATCAATATGCAAGAATTGGTTTTGTTTCTTTACAGCAATAACAATCTATGCAAAAAGGAAATCAAGAAAACAGTTCCATTTATGATAGCACCAAAATGAATAACATACTTAGCAATAAATTTAACCCAAGAAGTAAAAGATCTGCACACTAGAAAATTAGAAAAGGAAAAGGTATAAATAAATGGAAAGATATGTTCATGGATTGGAAAATTAATATTGTTTAAATGCCCATACCACCTAAAGCAATATACAATTTGTTTTTTTGAGACAGGGTCTCACTCTGTCACCCAGGATGGAGTACAGTGGTGCAATCTCAACTCACTGCAACCTCTGTTTCCTGGGTTCAAGGGATCCTTCCACCTCAGCCTCCCAAGGAACTGAGACTACAGGCACACACCACCATGTCTGGCTAATCCTCATATGTGTTGTGGAGACAGTTTCATCATGTTGCCCAGGCTGGTCTCAAACTCCTGGGCTCAAGTGATCTACCACCTTGGCCTCCCAAAGGGCTGGGATTAGAGACATGAGCCACCATGCCCAGGTGCAATATACAAATTTAGTGAAATGTCTACCAAAATTCAAATGGCATTTTTCATGGAAATAAAAACAAGAATTTCAAAATTTATATGAAAACACAAAAGATCCTGAATAGCCAAAACAATCTTGAGAAAGAACAAAGTTGGAGGCGTCATATTTCCTGTTTTCAAACAATATTGGGAAGCTATAGCAATCAATATAGTGTGCTACTGGCATAAAAATAGATATATAGACCAATGAAACAGAACAGAGAGCCTAGAAATAAACCCAAACATATATGGTCAACTAATTTTCAGTAAGGTCACCAAGAGTACAAAATAGGAAAAGAATAGTCTCTTCAATAAATGGTGCTGGGAAACTGCATAGAAAGAAAAGCTGCCTGATTAGATTCCACATATAAGTGAGATCAGGCATACATTATGCAGGTTTGCTATATAGCTAAACTTGTGTCATGGGGGTTTGTTTTACAGATTATTTCTTCACCCAGATATTAAGACTACTACCTATTAGTCATTTTTCAAGATCCTCTCCTTCCTCCCATCCTTCACCCTCCAATAGGTCCCAGTGTGTGTTGTTCCCCCCTATGTGTCCATGTGTTCTTGTCATTTTGCTCTCACTTATATGTAAGAATATGTAGTATTTGATTTCCTGTTCCTGCATTCGTTTGCTAAGAATAATGGCCTCCAGCTCCATCTATGTTCCTGCAAAGGACATGATCTCATTAGGTTGATTCTATGTCTTTGCTATTGTAAATAGTACTGCAATGCATATATGCATGCATGTGTCTTTGTAATAGATCAATTTACATTATTTTGGGTATACACATAGTAATAAAATTACTGAGTCAAATGGTATTTTTGTTTTCAGGTCTTTGAGGAATCACCACACTGTCTTCCACAGTGTTTGAACTAATTTACACTCCCACAAGCAGTGTATAAGCATTTCTTTTTTTCCACAAGCTTGCTAGCATTTGTTATTTTTTTGCTTTTGAGTAATGGTCATTCTGACTGGTGTGAGATGGTATCTCTTTGTAGTTTTGATTTGTACTTTTCTAATGATAAGTGATGTTGAGTTTTTTGTTTTTTTTGCTTGTTTGCTTGCTTTTCATATGATTGTTGGCCTTGTGTATTTTTTTTTTTTTTGAAAAGTGTTCATGTCCTTTGCCCACTTTTTATTGGAGTTGTATGCTTTTTTCTTGTAAATTTGTTTAAGTTCCTTATAGGTGCTGGGTATTGGACATTTGTCAGATGCATAGTTTGCAAATATTTCCTCCCATTCTGTAGGCTGCCTGATCACTTGATAGTTTGCTGTGCAGAAGCTCTTTCGTTTAATCAGATTCCATTTCTTAATTTTGGTTTTGGCATCTTTGTCATGAAATATTTCCTCATTCCTATGTCCTGAATGTGTTGCCTAGGTTGTCTTTCGGGGTTTTTATAGTTTAAGGTTTCACATTTAAGTCTTTAATCCATCTTGAATTTATTTTTGTATATTATGTAAGGAAGGGGTCCGGTTTCAATCTTCTACATATGGCTAGCCACTTATCTCAACGCAAATACTTTCCCCATTGCTTGATTTTTGTCAGGTTTTTCAAAGGCCATATAGCTTATAGGTGTACCTTATTTCTGGCTCTTTGTTCTGTTCCACTGTTCTATGTGTCTGTTTTTGTGCCAGTACCATGCTGTTTTGATTACTGTAGCCCTGTAGGGTAGTTTGAAATTTGGTAGCATGATGCCTTGAGCTTTGTCCTTTTTGCTTAGGATTGCCTTAGATATTAGGGCTCTCTTTTGGTTCTACATGAATTTTAAAATAGTTTTTTTCTAGTTCTGTGAAGAATCTCAATGGTAGCTTACTAGAAATAGCATTGAATTTGCAAATTGCTTTGGGCAGTATGAAAGTGCCACCTCCAAATACCATTACCTGGGGGTTAGAATTTCAACATACATTTTCAGGGATCATAAATATTCAGAACATAGCACTGTGCAAATCAAAACATTCAGTTATCTCCTTAGAACTAAAAATAAATAAAAGAATATTTAAATAATTAAAACATGAAATGTACAATATTTGGAAAACCTCCTTTTTTTTTCTCTGAAGTAGGTTAAGCAGATGCTCCTAGGCCAGGTATGGTGACTTATGCTTATAATCCCAACACTTTGGGAGACCAAAGCAGGAGGATTGTTTGAGAGTTTGAGACCAATCTGGGCAATATAGTGAGACCCCATCTCTACCAAAAAAATTAAAATTTTTTTAAAAAGTGGGGGACAAGATGGCAGACTAGAGCAGTTCATGTGAGCAGCTGTCATGGAGAGGAAACAAAAAGACTAGTGAACACTGACCCTACAGGCCAATCATATGAGAAACCATGTCAGGATCTATCAAGGCAGCAGAAGTCACAGAGAGCAAAGAGGAGCAAAGCTGGACATTGACCTCTCTGGGCTCATTTGGAAGCCAGAGAAACTCTTCAATATGTGAAGGGGTGAGTGAATGAGAGCCCCTGGGGTCATTCACAGTCTCCACAGGGACTTGTGCAAGACTAGGAATGGGAAAATTCCCTTGGTCCTCTTGCCCTCTCTGACTGTACTTCTAGCCTGAGGCAGAGAGCTACCTGGACATTTTACAGGAGCAACTTTTGAATCCAAAGGGACCTTTACAAGCTTTGGGTCCTTTAGCAGACCAGCACTGGTGCCATTGACCCAATAGAGGCCACACTTGTGGTGCCTGGCAGCAATAAGATTGCTGCACCTCCACGTGCCAGTCAGGGCTGGTGGCTTCCAGCCCAGAAGTCCAGCTTTGAACTTCACTCACCGGCCACTCTGCCCACACCCACCACTGGTAGCTAGGGAGGCAATGCTTGCTACAACTTCCAGTCCAGGAATCCCACTCTCATGGGTACTCAGAAGAAGGGCACAGCCTCCTGTTGTCCTGGGAAACACCAAGATGGTGATGGGTGACTCTACTCACCCCCACCACTAGAAGACAGGCAGACAACACAAGATAGAGCTTCCAGCCCAGCAGTCCAGCTTTTGTATGAACTCAGCTGGAGGGTGCAGCTTCCTGTTGTCCCAGGAAAGACAATGGCAGGGTGCGTGACCCCACCTACCCCAACTGGTGGCCAGGTAGGCAATGCTTGCTACAACTTCCAGTCCAGGGATCCCACTCTCATGGGTACTCAGAAGAAGGGCACAGCCTCCTGTTGTCCTGGGAAACACCAAGATGGTGATGGGTGACTCTACTCACCCCCACCACTAGAAGACAGGCAGACAACACAAGATAGAGCTTCCAGTCCAGCAGTCCAGCTTTTGTATGAACTCAGCTGGAGGGTACAACTTCCTGTTGTCCCAGGAAAGACAATGGCAGGGTGCGTGACCCCACCTACCCCAACTGGTGGCCAGGTAGGCAATGCTTGCTGGAGCATGCAGCCCAGTGGTGTTGCTTCTTATAAACTCGCCAGCAGAGTGCAACTTCCTGTTGTTCTAGGAAACACCCAGACAGCAGATCTTGTAACGCCACCTGCCACCACCACTGGTAGTCAGGTGGATAATGCTTGCTAGAGATTCTGGCACAGTGGTCCCACTTCTGTGTGGGAAGAGTCCCACTTCAGCTGGAGGGTGCAGCCTCTTGTCCTGGTAAATACCTGGATGGCAGGGTGTATGACCCCACCCACCCCTGGCACTGATAACTAGGTGGGCAATGGCTGCTAAAACTTCTGGCTCAGTAGTCCCACTTCTGTCGGAACTCAGCTGGTAGGTACAGCCTTCTATTGTCCCAGGTAGCACACAGACTTCAGAGTGGGTGACCCCACCCACCCCCACCACTGGTAGCCAAGTGAGCTGCACCTATTAGAGCTTTCAGCCCAGCAGTCCTGCTTTTACCTAAATTTGCCAAGGGGTGCAGCCTCCTGTTGCTCTGGAAGCACCCAAGCAGCAGAACAGCAACTTCACCCAACCCTGCCTCTTGTAGCTAGATGTGCTATACCTGCTAGAACTTTCAGCCCAGTGGTCTTGCTTCTGCCTGAACTCTGTGGGCAGACACCACTCTGTGTTTCCCCAGGAAGCACACAGACAACAGATTAGTACTGACCCAGCAAGGATGTGGCTTGTTTGCCAAATGCAGTTCCTCCTGCCTGAGGGAGCCCAGTGGACAAGAACATCCAAAAAGAGAAATGCAGACATGAAGACACTAATGGGTGGGGGCTTCTCCAAGACCCAAGAGTGGACTAGAATTGAAGCCAGTTGACCAAACCCACCTTATAACATAATCAAACCCCTAAGGGCATCAAAGAAGATAAAAAAAAAAAACTCATCCAAAGGACATTAGCTTCAAAGAAGGAATAAACCTTATCCCACACAGATGAGAAAGAACCAGTGAAAGAACTCTAGCAATTCAAAAAAAGCCAGCGTGTCTTCTTACCTCCAAATGACCACACTAGTTCCCCGGCAGTGGTTCTTAATCAGACAGAAATGGCTGAATTAACAAATAGAATTCAGAATATGGATAGGAATAAAGATCATCAAGATTCAGGAAATAGTTGAAACCCAATCCAAGAATTCTAAGAAATACAATAAAATGATACAGGAGATGAATGTTGAAATGGCCATTTTAAGAAATAATCAAACTTAGCTGATAGAACTGAAAAATTCACTTCAAGAATTTTTTAAATGCAATCATAAGTATTAACAGCAGAAGCAACCAAGTTGAGGAAATAATCTCAGAACTCAAAGACCTGCATTCTGAAACAACTTAGTCAAATGAAGATAAAGAAAAAATCAATAAAAAAGAATGAATAAAACCTTATAGAAATATAGGAGTATTTACATACCAAATATAGGAGTATTTATATACCAAATCTATGACTCATTGGTGTCCCAGAAAGCAAGCAACATGGAAAACATTTCAGGATATTGTCTATGAAAATTCCCCCAACAATGCTAGAGAGGACAATGTTCAAATTCAGAAAATGCAGAGAAGCCCTGTGAAATACTACATTATAAGACTATTCTCAAGACACACAGTCTTTGGATTCTTCAAGGTAGAAATTAAAAATATATATATATTAAAGGCAGCTAGAGAGAAGGAACAGGTCACCCACAAAGGAAACCCCATTAGGCTAACAGTGGTCCTTTTAGCAGAAACCACACAAGCCAGAAGAGAATGAGAACTTATATTCAGCACTCTTAAAGAATTTTCAACCAAGAATTTAATATCCAGCCAAACTAAGCTTCATAAGCAAAGGAAAAATAAGATCCTTCTCAAACAAGAAAATGGTAAGGGACTTTTTTTTTAACCATCAGACCTGCCTTACAAGAGGTCCTAAAGGAAGCGCTAAACATGGAAAGGAAAGGCTGCTACTGGCCGCTATGAAAATACACTTAAGCACATAGGCCAGTGACACCATAAAGCAACTACATAAACAAATTTACATAGTAACCAGCTAACTACATGATGACAGGAAGAAATCTGCATATATCAATACTAACCTTGAAGTTAAACAGCTAAATGCCCCAATTAAAAGCCACAGAATGGCAAGTTGGATGAAGAAGCAAGACCCAATGATATGGTGTCTTCAAGAGACCCATCTCAAATGCAATGACACCCACAGGCTCAAAGTAAAGGGATGAAGAAAAATATACCAAGCAAATGGAAAACATTAAAAAAACAGAGGTTGTTATTCTAATTTCAGACCAAACAGACTTTAAACCAACAAAAATTTAAAAAAAGACAAAGAAATGTATTACATAATGGCAAAGGGCTCAATTCAACAAGAAGATCTAACTATCCTAAATATGTGTGCACTGAACACAGGAGAACCTACATTCATAAAGCAAGTTCTTAGACACCTGCAAAGAGACTTAGATAATCACACAACAATAGCAGGAGACTTCAATACCCCACTGTCAGTACTAGACAGATCATCGAGGCAGCAAGCTGGCAAAGATATTCAGTACCTGAACTTGATACTTAACCAGAAGGACCTGGTCCTTCTGGTATCTATGGAACACTCCACCCAAAGATAACAGAATATACATTCTTCTCATGTGCAAATCACACTTCCTGTAAAACTGACCACACAATTGGACATAAAACAATCTTCAGCAAATTTAAAAAGAAACAAACAAACAAACAAACAAAAAATGACATCATACCAAATACACTCTTAGACCACAGCACAATAAAAATTGAAATCAAGACTAAGAAACTCACTCAAAACCATATAATTACATGGAAATTAACCCACTCCTGAATGACTTTTGGGTAAATAATTGAATTCAGGCAGAAATCAAGACATTCTTTGAAACTAATGAGAACAAAGATAAAACATACCAGAATCACTTGGACCAGCTAAGCCGGTGTTAAGAGAGAAGTTCATAGCATTAAAAGCCAACATAAAAATATTAGAAATCTCTTAAATTAACAAGCTAACATCACAACTAGAGGACATAGAGAAACAAGAGCAAACCAATTCCAGTTAGCCAAAGACAAGAAATAACCCAAACCAGAGCTAAAATGAAAGCAGTTGAGATGCAAAACAACAACAACAACAACAACAACAACAACAACAACAACAAATGCAAAAATCACTGAATTCAGGAGTTGTTTTTTGAAATAAATAATAAGATAGACCATTAGCTAAAATAATGAAGAAAAAAGGAGAGAGGAGCCAAATAAACACCATAAGAAGTGACAAAGAGGACATTACCACTGATCCCAGAGAAACACAAAAACCCTCATAGACCACTATGAACACCTTTATGCACACAGGCTAGAAAACCTAGAATAAATTAATAAATTCCTGGAACATACAACCTTCTGCTTGAACCAGGAAGAAATTGAATTCCTGAACAGACCAATAATGACTTCAGAAATTGAATCAGTAGTAAGAAACTTACCCACCAGAAAAAGCCCAGGACCAGACCGATTCACAGCTGAATTCTACCAGTTGTATAAAAAAAGCTAAAACTGAGGAGAGACTACTCCTAACCCATTCTATGAGGCCAGCATCATCCTGATACCAAAACCTGGCAGAGACACAACAACAACAGCAACAACAACAAAATTTCAGGCCAGTATCCCTGATGAACACTGATGCAAAAATCCTCAACAAAATACTAGCAAACCCAAACCAGTACCACAACCACGTAGGCTAGGCTTTATTCCTCGGATACAAGTTTGGTTTCACATATGAAAATCAATAAATGTGATTCACTACATAAACAGAACCAGACACAAAAACCAACAACACACACTGGGGTCTACTTGATGGTGGAGGATGTGAAGATGGTGAGGATTGAAAAACTTCCTCTCAGGTGCTATGCTTATTACTTGGATAATGAAACAGTCTATATGCCAAACCACTGAGACATGCAAGTTCACCCATATAACAAACCTGTACATGTAACCCTGGATCTAAAATAATAAAAAAAAAAATCTTTAAGAAGAAAAATTAAATAATTAAGCCCCTGATTTCTTTCCTTCTTTTTCCCCTTTCTATGATATTATCAGACCCCAATGTGGTCTCTTCATTCATCCATTTCTATTCTACCCAGTTCTAGATTGCCACTAACTGGTAGACCAGTAGAGCAGGCTGAGCCTTGCCCAAGCCCTTCTTTTCTCCTCCTTTTTGATGCAATATCCATCATTCACTTGCTTAATACATTTTCTTTTTCTCTTTCTTTTTCTTTCTTTCTTTCTCTTTCTTTCTTTCTTTCTTTCTTTCTTTCTTTCTTTCTTTCTTTCTTTCTTTCTTCTTTCTTCTTTCTTTTCTTTCTTCTTTCTTTCTTTCTTTCTTTCCTTTCTCTCTTTCTTTTTCTCTTTCTTTCTTTCTTTTTCTTTTTTCTTTTCTCACTCTCTCTCTCTTTTTTTTTTAACAGCATCTCACTCTATTGCACAGGTTGGAGTGCAGTGAGGCAATCTTGGTGGGGTTTCACTATGTTGGCCAGGCTGGCCTCGAAATCCTGTCCTCAAGTTATCTGCCCACCTCAGCCTTTCAAAGTTTTGGGATTACAAACATGAGCCACTGTGCCTGGCCCCAGATTTTCTTTCTTCATAAGTGGAACCAAGGTAATTTTCAGGCTTGCCAGTGTTTGAGTAATCCCATATTGTTAATCAATGGTGTCAAAATGTAAGTTCTCAAAACATTGTTAGAATCTGACTCCTGCTTGGCATACTTAGCATAACTGAGCTTCTTCTCGTTCTTTCTTTGGAAACAAAATCCCACATGTCCAAAAAAGAATGACACAAAAATGAACCTGAGCTTTGGAACTAGATATCTGGATTTAAATCCCGGCTCACTGTGGACTAGGAACCTGCTCTCTCTCAGTTGGTGCTCTCTCTCAGTTGGTGCTCTGGGAACCAGGACTGGACAAAGGAGCTGGGTGCCTGGGCTCTTGGCTGTTGCTGTTTAAACCAAAAG
This sequence comes from Rhinopithecus roxellana, assembly GCF_007565055.1. Taxonomy (NCBI): domain Eukaryota; kingdom Metazoa; phylum Chordata; class Mammalia; order Primates; family Cercopithecidae; genus Rhinopithecus; species Rhinopithecus roxellana. The sequence continues at coordinate 69,943,097 of NC_044563.1, read as the reverse complement.
GAATTGAAATCACATCATGAATTAAGGTGCGCACTGAATCAAAGGAGGAGAATAACATGAGAAATTTATAAGAGATAGGCAAACAAATCCAATGTGATGATTCACAGCAGGCGTCTGCAAGCTAGAAAGGACAAAGCAGTGCAGAGAGTAAGTAGGAAGGAGTCCAAAGAGATGTGACTTGATTACTCTATAAACAAAGAGACAGCTTTTTCAAGGACTGCTGTGGCCTGCCTCAAGCTGGGAACTGGGACCTTTTTGAAAACTATGTGTTTATTCTTGGACAGATAACTCTAGCCTCTATCGGCTTTCATATCTGCAAAGTGGTTATGCTGCCTACCTCACAGACTCAAATGAAGTTAGCTGGTACATAGTAGGTGTTAAAATAAATAAAAGACATGCCCTCAGGCAATTCTGCATGGCTCTGCTTTGCTCATTTGAGAAGCTTCCTGCACATGCAGGAGGCTGAACATAATCTCTCTGAGATGCCCGGAACCTCACAATGGCCTGAATCTGCCCGCTGCCACCACTGATATTTTTCAACTAGTTGGGCACAGGTTCCTGCTCCAAATCTCTTCAGTCCTTTCAGAACTTTCCTTTTATATTTCTTTCTTAAACTTTTCACCCTCATTAAATTAAGCTCTGTTTTTTGGCAAAACCTTGTTCCTACGGGAAGTCTTTAAAAGTCCCATGTTGAGTTAAAATAAAATATTTCTTCTGCGGTAGCAGACCTTGTCTGTGTTGAAAGTCCTGGAGTCCACATAGCCTTACATAGCCCATGGACGTTTCAGTTTGATATCTCAAATTATCTTTGTACTGAAAGCACCGGGGAGGCTGGATTGTAACTAGTAGGTTCTTTTAGATTTGCTTTACTTCTTGGATAGAAACAGCTCATTATAAATCCATTCCTTATTGTGCATTTGAAGACAAGAGGAGGAGATCATTCTTCCCAAAGCCTCGCCTTTCTTTTTAGTCACTCAAGCTTTCTGATATCCTGTCCTGTATCTCCACCAGCGCCTGCCAGAGCTGAGAGAAAGAGCTGTCTTGAGGATAACAATGCCACGTGCTTTCAAACAAGCCTGTCCTCACATATGCCACTTTGGTCTTTCTTCTTTTTTCCCTAATAACTGTGATTTGACCATTATATTGGCTAAGATTAGCTTTTGTTATTTAGTGTATTTTCACAATGCTCACACATCTTGTGGCAAGGGGACATGACCAAGGCATTGTTACTGTAACAATGCTTTACTGGGTCATAAAGCCAGTGTGAAATTATACAACTGCTAAGAATTGTAAGGACATTTGAAACTAGCTATTTTTGTCGTGCATTGGAATGATGTTGGATGAGAGGCTGAATGTCCATGTGCTGTGACTCCTCTTCCTAGCAGCTCCTTTGTTCCCTGCTGGTATCTGCTCAATCCTAAATTACCTCTAGTCCATTCTGAGACTCCAGGAGTGTTTTTTTGGGAGCCATGAATATTACATGCAGGTTGAAAATGCAGAGTTTATTCATTTAAATATTTATTTCTTTATTCGTGTACTCTCAAAAGTTTCTCAAGCACTAGTATTTGCCAGATCCAGTGTTAAGGATATAACAAAGAATACCTCTCAGTTTACTACAGAAATGAAACTGAGTTTTAGTATAACGTGTGACAATAAAAATTTCTGTGGAAAACACTGAATACAGCACAATAGTCTGGAAAAAAGCTGTGGGCAGAGATAAGAAACATTTTCATAGAGGTGATTTCTGAGTTGTGTTTTGGGAATGAACAGGAGTTTGGGACATGGCATGTAGGTGAATGGTCGTTGAGATGCCTGATAGCTAGAACCAGGTACCTAGCCTTGGGTGTGATAGAGCAGAGATTCTCAATCTTAAATGTGCATCTAAATAAATCATTTGAGGATCTTGTTGAAATGTAGATTCTGATTCTGTGGGTCTGGGATAGGGCTTGAAAGTCTGTCTTCCAATACATTGCTGATGAAAGAACCACAATTTTATATAACTCTTAAGGTTTTTTATATAACTAAAAATGGTGGTATTAATTTCAAACACACAGCTGGACATGGTGGTGCGTGCCTATAGTCTCAGCTACTTGGGAGGCTGAGCCTTGAGTCCAAGAGTTTGAGGCTGCAGCGAGCTATGATTGTGCCACTGTGTTCCATCCTGGGCAACAGAGCAAGACTCTGTCTCTTTTTAAAAAATAACAAAATAAAATCCAGCCTGACTGTTAAAAGCAAATTCAAACTTACATAAAAGTTGCAAGAAATAGTAGAAATAGTACGTTTGCCCAAACTCAAATACGCCAGTTGTTTATATTTTGCTCTATTTGATTTATTATCTTTTCTCTACATATTTATTATACAATTTTTTTCTGAACTGTTTGGAAGTAAGTTGGTGACATTTCCCCCTCTAGCTTTAAATTCTAGAGTATATGTTTCCTAAGAGCAAGGATAGTCTTTTACATTTATCACAATCAGGAAATTTAACATCAATATTAAGTAACAATTATTTAATTCACAGGCCATAGTCTCATATCAAGTGTTCTAACAATGTCCTTTATAGCAATTTCTCCTCCTTGATCTAGAATCCAAAGCAAGGATATGCATTGCATTTCGTTGTTGTCTCTCTTGAGTCTCTTATATTTTAGACCAATTGTTCAGCTGTTATTGTCTTTCTTGACCTTCACAATTTTAAATAGTACGGGGCAGTTATTTTGTAGAATGTCCCTGAGTTTGAGATTACCTGGTATTTTCTCTTAAATGAATTTTAGTAGGTGTTATTGGCAGGGATATCACAGAAGTGAGGTTGTGTTACAGATCAGTAAGAATCTGGTGAATGCAGGGTTCGACACCAGAAATGACTGCCAGTGTCTCAACCAAAAATTGCTCCCCTGCCAGAAGCTTTGCATTACCTACCGCATGGCTTGGCCCACCCTGCCTGGGGAAGACACACTGGATCTTGGATTCGCTTTGAAACTTGAAATAATAGATCTTAGTTAAGTTCCAGGCTTGCCTTTGCATCTCTCCCTTATGTTAATGGCTGTTTTTCCTTTCTTAGATAGCCCACTTCTGGCTTCTTTTTATGTGGCTTGCAGTTCTAAGTGGTCAGGCACTGTTTCCATCTCTAGCATCCTCTCTTAAAAATCTTGCCCTAGCCATGTTATTAGGATGGAACTATGGAAGACTGGATGCTAGACGAGCCTGGTGACTTCAGGTTCCCCCAATGATTGTGCTCCTCTTCTCTCTAATTCTTCATTTCTGCTGTTGTGTTTTTCTGTCTAGAAATCCCTTTTCAATTCACCTCACCCCTGCCAACTCTTTTTTTTTTTTTTTTTTTTTTTTGAGGCGGAGTCTCGCTCTGTCGCCCGGACTGGAGTGCAATGGCCAGATCTCAGCTCAATGCAAGCTCCGCCTCCCGGGTTTACGCCATTCTCCTGCCTCAGCCTCCCGAGTAGCTGGGACTACAGGCGCCCGCCACCTCGCCCGGCTAGTTTTTGTATTTTTAGTAGAGACGGGGTTTCACCGTGTTAGCCAGGATGGTCTCGATCTCCTGACCTCGTGATCCGCCCGTCTCGGCCTCCCAAAGTGCTGGGATTACAGGCTTGAGCCACCGCGCCCGGCCACCCCTGCCAACTCTTTATAATAAACTCTTTCATTCTCCAAATCACCCATGAGTAATTCCTTCGCTTATTAAAATTTGAGACGCCCTGCCTAAATATCAGGATCAAGAAATGCAGTCTTGGCTGGGCACGGTGGCTCACGTCCACAATCCCAGCGCTTTGGGAGGCCGAGGCAGGCGGGTGACCTGAGGTCAGGAGTTAGAGACCAGCCTGGCCAACATAGTGAAACTCCATCTCTACTAAAAATACAAAAATTAGCCTGGTGTCGTGGCGGGTTTCTGTAATCCCAGCTACTCTGGAGGCTGAGGCAGGAGAATCACTTGAATCTGGGAGGTGGAGGTTGCAGTGAGCCGATATAGGGCCACTGCACTCCAGTCTGGGCGACAAGAGTGAAACTCCATCTTGAAGACTGGTATCATGCAGAACTGCTACAGGACAGCCAGAGGCAGGGCTGGGAGGCTGTGGTGTGGGTGCAGTTAAAATCAAAGGCTCCATGTCTGGCAGATTGGCTTCCTGGCTATGGGAACTTGACAAGATATTTCACCTGTCTAAGCTTCAGTTTTATCATAATTAAAACAGGAATTATACAACTACCTATTTTATAGGGTTTTTGAGAAGAATAACTGAGATAACGCAGGTCACTGATTTACAGACTCTCTGTATTAGGACGGAAATTGCAGATGGAAATTGCAGAAACACTGACTTGGTGCTGAATCAGGGAACTTGTATTCCTCTTGCCTAGGGACAGAATCAGTCTTAGAGGCTGGAGTAGGGATAAGCCTGCAGATGGTGGCAAAGTGGCCCTAGCTTCACTGGCCAAGAATATTCAGCACCCAGGAAATAAACCAACCCTTATGAAACTGTCAAAGCCTTGGCAGCAAGGGGATTGGAGCTAGACAGGGCACATTCCAGGACAAGAGTGCTTGTGTGGCTCCTATCCTCAGGAACAGTATTTGGGATCAGAGGTTTGGGGAGTAACAGAAGCAATACTTCAACAAGATTTTTAATGAAAATCACCAGTAACCATGTCAATCTGTTGTCAGAGTAAACTTCCTGTGGTGCCTAAAAAGAAGTGTAAAGGAAGCCGGGCGCGGTGGCTCAAGCCTGTAATCCCAGCACTTTGGGAGGCCGAGACGGGTGGATCACGAGGTCAGGAGATCGAGACCATCCTGGCTAACACGGTGAAACCCCGTCTCTACTAAAAAAATACAAAAATCTAGCCGGGCGAGGTGGGAGGCGCCTGTAGTCCCAGCTACTCAGGAGGCTGAGGCAGGAGAATGGCGGGAACCCGGGAGGCGGAGCTTGCAATGAGCTGAGATTCGGCCACTGCACTCCAGCCTGGGTGACAGAGCGAGACTCCGTCTCAAAAAAAAAAAAAAATAAAATAAAAAAATAAATAAAAATAAAAATAAATAAATAAATAAATAAAAGAAGTGTAAAGGAAAACAATTCTGATCAAAGCCTGAATTCCTTTGTCGCAGGCATTTTCTCTGCAACACACCCAAAGGCATTTTGTAAAATAGCAGCAGTTTCTGAAAGGAAGATGTGTTAATAGGATACGGTTTGGGTGTCATCAGCTCGTTCCCAGAATGGGTTTCGCATGAAGACAGACATCAAAATGGAGAGTAGAGATGAATTCACTCACAGGCTGGCACTTGATGGAGAAAAGGAGAAAATCAAATGTTTTAGTGGCCTGGATACTACAACTCTTGACGGGAACATTTTTAGCTCCATTTAGCTCTCTCAAACTGACGGGGTTATCAAATCATTCTGCAAGAGTGACACCATTATTGGGTACAGTTCTATTCTGCCTTGAAGTTTGAAAGTGTTAACAATTAGCAAATATTTACTGAGCGTCTACTATATGCCAACACTCTGCTAGGCATGAAAGGGGATTGGAAATTTATGTAAAATCAGTTTCTCAGTGCACGTTAGTAACAAAAGTAGCTTCTGCTTGGAATATTTACCTTAGGCTATTTCAAATCATCATCTCATTTGGCCCAGGGGTTGATAATTCTTATCCCCTTTTAATAACAGCTATCTGAGGTACAAAACAGTAAAAAAAAAAAAGAAAAAAAAAAATTGTCCAGGGTCATTCGACAAATGGCTGAGCTGTTATTCTCAGCTGTTATTCTGCTTTTTTACTATACTATGCTACCTGGGAAGAGAAGATATTGCACATATTAAAGACAGATTCAAAAGAGTATATGATGTATGTGAAATAAAAATGAATGTTCTTTTTTTTCAGTTTAGAGTCAGTCCATTTAAAAGATGGAGAAACTGAGGCTGGTACATATTCTCAATCACTGTAAAGAATTTGTTATTGAGGGTGGAGGTCTCAAGTCCTTTGATGCCCAGCACTGCCTTCTTCCCATTAACCCTTGGCATTTTGCTGTTTGCTTGGCAGGATGAACTCTCTACTTTCTGGACATCTGTGTCCTGCACAGATGGTGTCTGGAGTGTTAGTGTGACTCCCCTCAGTTACAGTTTGGAGTAGGCCAGTGTCATCACTCATTCTAGGTGGCCCACCTCCTGCCAGGGTTCCTCGAGGTGCCGGAAGCAAAGCAGCTGAGCACTGCCAGAGAAAGCCTGTCTGCCTCACTGTGAAGTGGATGGAAATCCCAATAGGACGGAAACAGACTGCTGGGAGATTGATGTGTGCTATCTGCCCTTGCACGGAGAGGAATGGCCATCCTGCTATCACTCCCTCCTTCCTGCTCCCTGATGAGTGTAGCTGGCTGTTTGGGGTGGCATTGAAGGAGTGTGTCTGGGTTGATTCAATGAGGGACATGGCTCTGAGATGGAACATTTCTGTCCAGAAGGGATGAGAGAGGCATGCCAAGGAGTTGTGGTGGAAACATAGCACTGTCCAATGAATTTATCACCGAGCATCTTGTTCTCATTCCCTAGCAAAAGAAAGAGAAAGAAAAAAAATAAAAAAGCTAAATACCAGGCAAAGAAAGTTAATCTGTGTCCACAGCATTTTGAAATAATAAAATCAGAGCAGGCTCACTGGATACCATCCATTTCCATTTCACGCTCTCAGAGTCTGAAGACAGACCGATGAGTTTGGCTGGCAGAGTTCTTTCTTTCTTTCTTTGGCTAGCTCCCTGACTTAGTTCTTCCCGCTGGAATGATGGGAAGAAGTCTTAAGGGCTGGAAGTTTGACTTAGGAAAACAGCACAACAGGGGTTCACATCCTTCCTCTAGCATTAAGCAAATCCATTGGGGAAATTTCAGCATCCATCTTCTCTGTTCTGTCTTTATTATATACTTCCAGATGGGCTGGAAGGGCACCATCTCCAAGGGCACTGCCACAGAGAGCTTCTTGTTCTGATTATTCCACTGAGTCATGATGAACAGACTGTCAGGGGGAGCGTGACCTGTGTGCGAGTGGCTCAAGCTCTTCTCAGGCACAGCTTGCCCTGGTCCCCAGGCCTGCCCGAAATCCCTGAGACTGCTGCTCTGGGGTGCACTCAAGTTCCCTGATCTTCTGGGATGGAGGGAAAAGGCAGGTCTGGGATAACCTGGTTGCCTTATAATATCTGGACAACTTTGGTTCTACAGCCCAAGGAGAAAATGAATAATAATAAGAAAAAAAATGACATCCAAATCCTCTTTAATCAAAGCATTTGAAAGGACCTGACATGCAGTCATTGTGCTCCAAATTTATTACTACAACAGAACCTGGGAAATACTAATGAAATAGCAATCTGCCAGAACACAATGCGCTATTTATGGAAATGCAGCTCTGCAGTGCAAGGAGAATACAATGGGGCCTGAGGTGGGGAAAGGACTCTCATACTTTAGGGTTTTCCGTTGCTCCTCATCATCATCAGTCCCAGAGCAACAGCAATAACAACCGTCTTTCAGAACACTCTCCTTTCAGGCCCTTGCAAGGGACACCAAGCCTTGATGTAGGCTTTGCTATCAGTATCTCCTGTCTCTGGCCTCTGAAACCATGTGTGCACTTAGTAAGGGATGGGGGAGGAAGTGCTTATAATTACCATTAGTTGAGGGCTTACCATGAAGCAAGATTTACAAATTTTATTTTAGTCAATACTCTATTCCCATAGTCCTAATTTTGCAGATGATGCAATTCAATATCATAGGTATTAAGTAATTTTTACCCAAAGACACATAACTTGCAGCTGGACAGGAATTTGATTCTGGCCAGTCTAACTTCAAAGCTTATGCACTTATCTTTTCCCCACAGACCATGCAATGACTTCAGTTCATGATTTTTGGACCCCTTTTAATAAGTGAATGAAAGATTTCTTATGAATAGCATCCTGTCTCCTACCTCTTGTGCTGTGGGCTGACAAAGGAAATCCTTTGCTTCAAATCTCCTTACATGCTGCGGTTCTTTCTATGTGAAGTACAGAGTTAATTAGTTAATTAATTAAACAATTAAACAAATACTATTGAGTACCTACTATTTGCCATGCACTGTGCTACATGCAAAAGAAGCATTTGAAAAAGGCACATACGGTCCTATTCTGGAAAGGAAATAACAAAGTTAAAAAGGCACTATTAAAGAAGAATCAAAATAATTACAGTGTGTGAGTAGTGCTACTTAAAAACACTGAAAGAAAACAGGGTACCAGGATAGATAATAATGAGAGCAGGGAAAAAAATGTTCTCATTGAATGCTTAGGAAGCTGAATTCAGGTCTGTAGGATGAGACACTTTCAAGCAGTTGCAAAACATGGGAGAATAAATGCTAGGCAGAAGATATATCCATGGTAAAGTCCCTGAGGTGGGAAAGAGCTTTCCACGTTTAAGCTAGGAAAGAAGGGCCAAGAAACTGGGGCAGGGTGAACCAGAGGGAGAGTTACACAGACTAGACACAGCAGGGCAGCTCAGGCATGTCTCGTTGACCATGCTGTGAAGTTTGGAGCTGGTTGTTCTAAGTGCAATAGTAAGCAACGTAAGGATTTACAGAAGGAAAGTGATACATGCTGATTACATTTTGACAATTATGTTTTAATAGGAAAACATGTCTGTGCTCCAAAATTTAAAAAATGAGTTTTTGTGGTGTTTCCTTATCTCTGGCCTTCAGCCACCCATCTTCCTTACCAGGTTAGTGTATATCCTTTTCTATATATTCTATATATGTATTCTATATATATTGCATATATATATATGTGTGTGTATATATATTGGATTAAACATGGATATATTGAATTAACACGCATACATACCATTCTGCAGCTTGTCATCCTTTTTTTCTCTCACTTTATAATATATTTTGGAGATTATTATATATCAGGACACATAGAACCATGCCATTTATTTAACAGCTGTTGATTGGTCAGCATAACATGGTGGTTAAGAACATAGGCTCTGGAGGGAGACTGCCTGATTTCAAATCCTGTCTTGTATGACCTTGGGCAACTCAACTTCTCCATACCTTGATTGACACATCTAGTAATGGTAAGACGAAAGCACCCACCTCATAGGATTGTTATGAGCATTAATGAGTCAATACATGTAAAACATCTAGAACAGTATGTGGCACACATGGTGTGAATAGGCTTCTGCATGTGACACACATGGTGTGAATAGGTTCCTGCATGTGGCCCATGTGGTGTGAATAGGTTCCTGCATGTGCCACACGTGGTGTAAATAGGCTTCTACATGTGGCACATGTGGCATAAATAGGCTCCTGTCTGTGGTACATGTGGTGTGAATAGGCTCCTGCATGTGGCACATGTGATGTGAATAGTCTCATGTATGTGGTACATGTGGTGTGAATCAGCTCCTGTATGCAGTACATATGGTGTGAATAGGCTCCTGCGTGTGGTACATGTGGTGTAAATAAGCTCCTGTACGTGGTACATGTGGTGTGAATAGGCTCCTGCATGTGGTACATATGGTGTGACTAGCCTCATGTATGTGGTACACATGGTGTGAATAGGTTCTTGCATGTGGCCCATGTGGTGTGAATGGACTCCTGCATGTAGCATATGTGGTGTCAATAGACTCCTGCCGTTATGAGTGTACCATAAATTAACCAGCCCACTGTTGATGGTCTCAGTGTTTGCTTTTATAAATGTGACAATGAAATATCCTTGTGGGTATGTCATTTCATTCATGTGTGAGCATGTCTGTATAATAAATAATTGGTAATGAAATTATTGGGTCAAGAAATGATATCTCTAATTTTGACAGGTGTTAATAAATTTCTTTTTATAGACTATTTTTCAAGTTACAAGTTGATCTACTATGTTTCATCAAACTTTTTTATATTTGCCAACCAGATAGGTAAATAACAATATCTGATTATAATTTTATTTTCTGTTTCTTTTAATCTGATTGAGTCTGAGCATTCTTTTTTATATTAAGAGTTATTGCACTCCTTTTTTTTTTTGTAAGTTCTCTGTTCAAGTCCTTTGCTCATTTCTTTTTATGCTGTTTCTCTTTTTCTATTTAACTGAATTTGTGTAGGGGATTAAGGATGTGGGTTCTGGAAGAGACTCTCTGGCTAGAATAATGTTTCTGCCTCTTATTAACTGTATGATCCTGGGCAGGTTAATAAATCCCTCTGTGCCTCAGTTTCCTCTGGATAGCCTAGTATTTATGTTATTTGGTTATTGTAATGCTTACGTGAGTTATGAGACACTGCAATATACAAACAGAAAATGGCCAGATCATTAATAAAAATAGAACTCTGACCCACAATCTGCAATAATGAGGCCAGGCAGCCAAGACACATTCTTTGCAGCAACTGGTCCCGATTGGAAGTTGAAGCAAAAATTAGGGAAGTCATCAAGTACTGATTACCTCTTGGCCCCAAATCAGTACTTGACATTTTCCCTAATTTTTGCTTTGATTTCCAGCCAGGACCAACCAGAAAAAGGCAACTATGCTCCCCTAGCCAATGACATAGGTGCCCTGTTTCAGTTAGCCTGCTACCAGCTTGCCCACACCAACAATCTCCAAGTAGGACACACCTGAAGCCTTCCCTTGTTTTCTCTACAAAGGTTTCCCTCCGCCTATATCTGTCTCTGCTGAACACCAGTGGTGGTGGCTGACTCCCTCACTATAGCTAGCTCTGAATAAATTGCTTATTCTTTCAGTGGTCTTCATTTATTTCTGCAACTGCTCTATGTAAAATGCTGAGAAAAGAGTTTGGCATGTAGTCAGTATAGTAAACATCCAATAGCACAGGTGATGGTGGTTGTCTGTGGTGTGTGGTGTTATGAATAATTTTTCTCTTCTTCAAATGTAGGCTCCTTGAGGGAAAAGGCTGCTGCTAATATGTTTTGAAATCCTTCCCAGAGCCTAAAATAATGCCTTAGAGCTGAATGAATCATGCCTGAATGTCAAACAAGCCTAGGAGTTCAGAGGCTAGTAATCACATTGCAGTTTCAAACATTACGTTCTTACATTAACCATGGGGAAAACTAGATAGAGGAGGGGCCATTGGCTCCATTTATGCTGGTGTACGGACAAAAAAATAGATGGAAAGGGCTGACAGATAGTAAGGTATTGTAAATCCAGATGTGTGAGCTATGTGATTGCTAGCAAATAATAAGTATCTTTAGGTTCCTCCCATGTAAATTAGGGTAATGCTAACTGTACAGAGGTATTGTGAGATGTGTGTGAATGACATTATAAGCAAGTCCCGGCCGGGCGCGGTGGCTCAAGCCTGTAATCCCAGCACTTTGGGAGGCCGAGACGGGCGGATCACGAGGTCAGGAGATCGAGACCATCCTGGCTAACATGGTGAAACCCCGTCTCTACTAAAAAATACAAAAAACTAGCCGGGCGAGGTGGCGGGCGCCTGTAGTCCCAGCTACTTGGGAGGCTGAGGCAGGAGAAAGGCGTAAACCCGGGAGGCGGAGCTTGCAGTGAGCTGAGATCCGGCCACTGCACTCCAGCCCGGGCGACAGAGCGAGACTCCGTCTCAAAAAAAAAAAAAAAAAAAAAAAAAAAAAAAAAAAAAAAAAAAAAAAAAAAAAAAGCAAGTCCCCAGTAGGGTTATTTTTTGATGAGTACTTGTTATCTGCATTTACATAATATCTTACTCTTTGGCAAACACTTTTCTATCTGTGAACTCATGTATTAACCACAGTATACTGTAAAGGTATATAGAACCAGAATTGTTATTCCTGTTTAACATGTTAGAAAACTAAGGTTCTCAGCCATTAAGGACATTGCCTAAGGGTGCAAGGCTAGTGTGTAAAGATGGTGCCAAGTGTCAATCTCAGGCTTTTGTTTCCAAATTCTGTGTTTAGTCCACTCAACTCTACTGCTTCATAGATCCTCTTTGCATATTTGTACCTCTTTTGGATAATTTTTTAAAAATGAAAGTTTACTGGGCTTCTAAGACCCTCCTGGGGAAAATCTAAAGACCAAAGTGCTAGGAACTATGTGTCTCTGCATCTCTGACATCATTTCCACGAGAGCCAAAATCCCCCAAGTGGAGCAAGGGCTGCAGAGCCTGTCCGTGCCCACCACACTCCATTCCCTGCCCGTTTGATTCACCCCTGCTCACTGGTGCCATTTCCCCCAAGGCCCTTGGCCACTGCAAGAAACAGCAGCTGTGGCCATCTAATTCATGCCACTGATTAAATGGAATTTATACTTCAAATTTGGAAATAGATGCCTTCTTTCCAAGGCAAAACAGCTATCCAAAATCAGGCAACCAAGCTCATTGAGCTTCCAAAGACTCTTCTTTGACCATACACTCCTCATTCCATTCCAGTCAGCCTTTATTGAATGTGTACTATGTGTTAAGGACACAGAGACTATATATCTCTGCCAAATCACTCCCGTAAATGTTTCCTGAGCACCCACAAAGTGTGAGTCCATGTGCTGTGTTCATGTATGGAGAGTATGAGGAGAAACGGCTGAGGAATAGAGAATACAAAGAAAATGGTACCCTGGATTAAAAAGTGAACCCAGTGAAAAGTGAGACACTGGGATACAGCAGAGCAAGAAATGTTAGGGGAAGTCAAGAAATGACTGAGATCCTAACTCTCCATCCATGTATTAAGATCTTTAAAGGAGATGAAGCCCATACCATTTTAACAACCCCCCAAATTATACTGCTTCTGCTTGCCTTTGAATGGTCTTTAAGGACCATTCTATCTTTGGAAGCTGAGTTGAAGAGAGCTCAGAGATTCCAGAATCCTGTAATCCCACATCCTAACCATCACATCCCTAACTTACACTAGACTCCAGACTAATTTTTAAAAAATAATTTCAACTCCCCTTTCCCAGTTTTTCTGCTTGCTTGCAGCTTATTGAAACCACCCATTTTTCCCCAATCATATGTAGCCATGGGTCTCCTCATTAGACCACTGGCTGGTGTGAACATAGACCCATTTCTTTCAGGCATCCACACTCTGCAACAAGACTTACTGTGTTAACTTGACTTATGGGATAAGAGAGGAACTTGGGGCTCCCCTCCTCTCCTGCCATCCTCAAGGGATGCAGTGCTGCTTCATGCTGTCTGCTTTTGTGAATATCTGCAGGGCTTTAAATAGAATCCTGTGGGAATAACTCATTTTAAAGGGAAGTTGAAAGCACTTAACTCAGCCAGAACTCGGTATGCATCAAAGGTATGTATCTGCACAGCATGCACTGTTCTCTTAGTCCTGTTCTGGTCAGAATTGACCACAAATGTCCTTTCATTAAGTGGTTTTTAAAAGCCTTATTTTTGAAACACAGGAGGAAAAAAGAATATAAAGAAGAAAGGAAAAAAAGGAGTCTGAAAGTTTTCTTCAGAGGCTTCATAATTCTAAAACTTACAGGAATGCTTTCCTAAAATTATGGGAATGTGAGGACAAGAAGGTAAGCAAGGTAATTATTATAGTTCTCAGTATTATCTCTGAAGAAATATAACTTGGTTAGAATCCTTATTATTCCTGTTCCTAGCTATGTAACTTTGGGTAAGGAATTGGGCATCTTTGAGCCTCAATTTTGTAATCTGTTAAACAAAGGTAATAACTGTAGCTTCTTGCAAAGTTTTCCTGAGTGGATTCAATGTAATGAGCAGTGTGAGGAACCCAAGAGTGGGTCTGTAGGTTTGTGGACACACAGTAAACCTTTGCTAAATGGTAGTTGCTCATCATCGTTGTCGTCACTGCTGTCATCTTCCATTCATTTTGTGAACACCTGATTAGCCTTCTTTGTTAGTCACTGTGGTTGGCTTCACCAGGGTATAAAAATGAATCCAATTGTGGTTCCCACTATCGGGGAAGTTAGAATCAAAAAGGGAGGATAAAACACATACAGAAATAACGTGAATACAAGACAGGAAATGAGAGGGCAGTATGGAGTAGGTATGAAGTGCAAAGAGAGAACAGAGCAAGATGAGATTATTTTCAGCCGGCAGCAGGGTAAGAGGTGTGTATTCAGGGAAAGTTCGATGGAAGAGAGGAGTGTTTTGTCTGGGTCTTGTTGGATAGATAGGATTTGAAGCAGCAAAGGAAAAAAGTCATTCCATGGGGAAGACACGGCACCATCCAAGCCATCAAAATTCAGAGCAAATTGAAGGAAAATCGAGTAATTCAGTTTGGATTGAGCATAGGTTGTTTAAAGAGAAAAGGAAAGTGGGACAGAATAGACAGGCAGATTGACAGCAAATCATGGAAGCACTGTCGTCATTTTTAATAAACATATTCTCATCAAAGACTCAGAATTCTTTGTAGGCACTCAGAAGAATTGGAGCCAGAGACCCTGCTCTCTGGATTCTGGGAGAGCTATTTCTGCGGCCCTTAGATGTGAAATCACGACTGACCCTATGCTCCAGCTTTGCAGGGGCGGCAGAGCAAGAACTCTTTTGGGCACCTGATTAGGTATCTCAGGGGCTGCTGAAGAGATGTCATCTGGTCTCCTTTGCTGAAATGTAGAGTCACATTCTGAGTGCCCATGCAATCACCCTGTTTCTCCTTTCTATTCTTCTTTTGTTCGCTTATATAAAACTATATAAGACTTTATGCCTGTGAAGAAAATCAGGGTGCTTGCCATTGACTTTTAGGATGGAATGTGGTAATGGGAACAAAAATAAAGTGTATTGAACTCCTGTTATGTCACAAACCTTACCTTAGTGGTTTTCTTGTATTAAAGTTCACTTGGTTTTCATGACTACCCCAATATACAGTATGTACCAATGTTTTCCAGATGATGAAACACATGTTCAGAAAAGTGAACCTCCTGAATTTCCCAAAGTCTAGTAGCCAAAAAGTGACAGAGGATAGTTTCATACGTAAACCTGCCTGGTTACAAAGCATAAGCCCAGTCCACTTGAAAGTCCATCACTGAGTCCTTTGAGGAGTTATCGAATTTTTTCAAACTAAAATGAATTGCCTAATTGTCAAAGGATAGCCCTGGTAAGAGGTGGGCAATATTTCTTTGTCCTTTTCCAGCTTATAGCTCCTTAACAACTTTATCCAGGAGCAGCAATTATGTTTGATTTGTTTATCATTATATATTTAGTATCTAGCATGTTCTCAATAAATATTAATAGAATAAATGAATCCTGGTGTCAATCCAGCTTTTGTAACTCCAGGAGGTAGTGAGGTACACTAGTCAGTCCATTGACTTTCTACTTACCAGAGTCCAAAGACTTGACTTTACTACTGTTTACCATGTGCACTCAAGACATTTTAAAGCTACCAGAGCTTTGATAACCTGTTCTGTAAAACAAAACACCTAAATCTGTTTTAGCTACTATGCAGAATTGTAGTGTGAGGGTTAAATGAGATAATTTCGTTGAATAAATATTTTCTAAGCTCTTGCTTTGCACAGGATAAGGCATGGACGATGACTACAAATAATGAGCCTGTGAAGAAAACTATTTTTATACAAATAAAAGTCAAAGGGTTGTTATTATATACAAGGCATCATCAGCTTAATATCAAGAAAACTTCACCCCCAAGACCTGCAGAGTTCCCTACTGATTTTTTTCCCTCCCTTTTGAAAAATTGAGCACATTCTTTTTCTCATGACATTTCATCTAAATCAAGTTGTCAGGAAGGTGTAATTTCTTCTAGGTGTGCGTATGAAAATAGATAGGCTGCTTTTTCCTTGGGGTCATTAGCACTTACCTATTTTCTGGATCCCTGGTTTGCTGAAAGCAACAATGGATGACATTCACAATCAGAATGACTGGCTGAACGTGTTTCCTGGTACCATCACAATTTTGTCCCTTGGCTTCCCCCAGAATGCCTAGTAAGTTTATCAGAGGACTATAACACAATGTTTCTCCTGAATATGCCCATATTCTTATTTCTAAGATTGAGACATCTCTGAAAATCAGCAGTAAACCCCAACCCAGAGATTAGGTAAAATTTAGATCAAAATTTCAGAATTAGAAGACAATTTAGTAATCATTTAGTTTTACAGATTAAGAACCTCAGATCCATCCATCCATTTATTTACTCATTAATTCAACCCATATTAATAAGCCCCTGCTAAATGCCATGTACTGGGAATAAAATATTAAATGAGTTGGGGGTTCTTAATTACCACACTTTGATGATATTTTATTATCCTTATAATAAGAACAAGGGGAACTATTTTTTGTGTATGCCACATGATCGAGAGGGGTGCTTTCTCATGCATTATTTTATTAAATTCTCATAAATATATATGAAGTAGGTTTTATTATTTCTCTTTACAGATGGTAAATTGGAAGCTTAGGGAGATTAAGCAACACACCAAAGATCACATCATTAGTAACCGAGTCAGCATGGCAACCCAGCTCTAACTCAGACCCACACTTTTGACATTACACAGGGAAGTTCCAATAGTCCAGAGAAGTGGAGTGATTGCTCATGACATCATGGGAAAGCTATTACAAGAGCCAGGGTCTTATGAATCAAGTTACAGTGTGTGTAAATGTGAACGTGTATTTATGAGTGTTTTTCTTCTAAACACTGCTATTTTCAATCAGTTAAGAATTTTGCACTCAGTACCTGTGCTAAGTCAATAATCTTATTTTTTTCTTTAAATAATCTATTAAACTATTCAAAATATTCCTTTAGTGTGGGGAAAGAAAGTTTGAAATACATGGAGTTTATGGTGCAGAACTTCTAAATATTTCTATAGGAAAATCGTATCAACTACCTGAAGCCTTATAGAGGACAAATGTGATGATATCTTTGAAAAACAATTACCTTCAAAATTGCAGTTCCATCAATACCTGGGCATTGATAAGGCAAATCATTAATCGATCAATTTACAATCTCTCCGGAAAGCATAAGATACTTTATAAAAAGGTCATCTAGATCAGTGATTTTCAACTTGAATATGCTTATGAATCACCAGGATCTTGCAAATGAAGATTTTTATTCAGTAGGTCTGAGATCAGGCTTGAGAGTCTGCATTTCTAAGATGTTTCCAGATGATGCTTACTCTGTCCATGAACTTGGAAAAGTGAGTCATCTAGGCCAACATAATTTCCTATTATGGCTCTCAGATGAAGCAGACAAAGATCTTAGACGCAATAAGGTTT
Organism: Rhinopithecus roxellana; assembly: GCF_007565055.1. NCBI lineage: Eukaryota > Metazoa > Chordata > Mammalia > Primates > Cercopithecidae > Rhinopithecus > Rhinopithecus roxellana. The sequence continues at coordinate 69,926,009 of NC_044563.1, read as the reverse complement.
TTTATTGTGTTGAATATTATATTTTCAACTACAGGTTTAAAACATTATCTTGATTGTTGACCAAATCATCCTTTACAAGACTATTCCAGAAAGGTAGTGATTGTCAAGCAGACCAGAGGCACATTTCAAGTGGCATTTCAGAGAGAGGTTCTATTTGATAATCTAATCATTGCAGGTGTCAAGTACAGAGTGAGAAAATGTGAAAATAATTATGCCATGCACCTGATTTCAAAGAAAAAAAAAGATTAAAAATAAGCTTGACAAATTAAAATCATAAGGAAACTGAAAAGAGGTACAAAGTAGTACATTCAAGGCCAGAAACCAAAATATAAATGTAAGGTGTGATAAGCCAGGGACATATTAAAGGAAAGACCTGAAGCACACACCCACTTACAAGCTATGGATGAATCAGCAAGAAGATGCTACAGTGGGATGGACATAGAAGTGCCACAGTACTGTAAAATTTTAAAGTATTCTTTCCGTGAGAGCTTGCCCTGTGTTATCAGGAAATTACATGACATTATTTTATTTTATTTTATTTTATTTTATTATTTTATTTTATTTATTTTTTGAGATAGAGTCTCACTCTGTTGCCTAGGCTTTAGTGCAGTGGCACGATTTCGGCTCACTGCAACCTCCTTCTCCTGGGCTCAAGCGAGTCTTGTGCCTCAGCCTCCCAAGTAGCTGCGATTACAGACATGCACCACCACACCAGATAATATTTTTTTTAGTAGAGATGGGGTTTCACCATGTTTGGCAGGCTGGTCTCGAACTCCTGGCCTCGTGTGATCCACCTCAGCCTCCCAAAGTGCTGGGAGCCAGTGCACTCAGCCAAGTATGACATTCTAAAGAAGATGTAGAGATTTTTAAAAGTAGCAACCTCACATATCTTTAGGTCAGAGAAATTTCCTTCATCCCTGAAAAATTCTTCAGTGTACCCTCTTTGCTCAGAAGGTTTATTCTTTTTCTCCTGTCATTCACATTATATAAACCTGAGCTGTACTTAGATTCCTACTCAACAGGAGGCGCTGTTAAACTTATTGGTGTACCCGCAGCATACACACCTATGAAATCCAAGTCATAAACCAGTAAGTTTCCTACTTTGCCAATGCAGTTTCAGATGTAATGTGTCGAGTCTACTAAAAAATAACTGGTATTTATAGAGTTATTACAACAGAGACTCAAAAGGTTGGCTCAATGTCTCCAACAGAATGAGTCTGGGAGCAAATTCTTTTCTGCCCATAGACTAACACTTGACATTCATTTAGGACTTTTTGGTTGAAATGCATCAGTGAATAGAGGTACATTAGACATTTGGGAATTCATATGAAAAGCAAAAATTCAGGAATGAGTTTAGGGCCTCTTCTAGTGCTTCTTGCTTTAAGTTAATTTTATTTTTATTCTGGCTTGTTATTGGGATGCTGTCTCAGAGCAGTGAATGACCTTGTAGGTAAAAGCTTAATGGTTGAGTTGATTTGACTTGATTTTAGGCAGCAGGCGTTGACTTCTTTCTGTTTCTTCCCATACGGCTGGACGTTCTTTCGGGTTCTGTGCTGGTCTAAAATTTCCCTCCGTGGATAAAATTAGCTGTGTAGTAGGGGTACCAGTCATGCAAGTAGTATATTCATTCACTGAAGAAATTTCATTCATTCAATCAGTCATTTGAAAAAAAATAAATGCTGGGTTTTTGCTCTTCAGTTGGAAGAACATATGTTTCTACCCATGTATCTTTAACATCTTGCTTTCTCCCATCCCACTCAGCCAAGAAGGAAGCAGCATTCCTCATTCCCAAGGGGAAACACAGACACCCAAAAGCAGATCTGTCTAAGGTGGCCACATAATGGTTTCATCAGGTCCAGAAGTAGGTCCAGGTAACTGACTGGATCAGACTTTCAAATATATTCAGTTTCTAGAAGAAAGTGGGTGTGTGGAGACAGTGGGTGGATAGATATATGGGCATTTTTATTGACCTCTAATGAGTCAGCTACTGTGCTAGAAGCTTATACTTTTCTTTCTTCCCTTAGTATTCTTAAGATCCACGAGAACGTCCTTGTTGTTATTCTCATTTTATTGATAAGAATGATGAGACCCAGAGAAGCTACAAATTGTCTAAGCTCATCTAATGACAAAACTTAGGTACACAGATGGTCTCATTTACCCCTCCCTTCCTTCCTTCCTTCCTTCCTTCCTTCCTTCCTTCCTTCCTTCCTTCCTTCCTCCCTCCCTCCCTCCCTCCCTCCCTCCCTCCCTCCTTCCCTTCCTTCTTTCCTTCCTTCCTTCCCTTTTCCCCATTCCCTGGATTGAGTTCTATTGTATGACAGACTCTCTTAAACGGTGTGAACAGAAAGGTGATTGTGGCAGGTATCCTGCCTTTCGGGAACGATAGAGAAGCATTACTGCACTATTCCAAGTGCCACCCCAGAAATATGCAGGCACCACAGCGCCTTCTCCCAGTCTCCCTGTGTGCTCTGGGCTGCCTTCTGTTGCTCTGGCTGCTCTGGCTTTGCTCCCCAGAAGGCCTCCCTTTGCCCCTTCAGGCCCAGGGTGACAATGGATTCTTAGTGTTGCTAGTTCCTGGATTCCTCACCAACCTTTGTTGGTTTTTCGTTGTTGCTTCCGTTTTTTAACTTCACTCACACCTCTGTGAATAGCCCTTTCACTAAATTTCTTTCAGGTAAATCCTTTCACATGTGCCATCTGTTTCCTGTGGGGACCCTGACTGACCTACCCATTGATCATCAATGTTAACTGAAGTATTTATATTATAATATGTACAAACATATTAAACATGCCATCCTTGCAGTTTTAATACCACTAGAAAATCAAAAGGAATGTGTTACTGAAAACACATGAAACTAAAAGCCGAATGAAATAAACATTTAAAACATACTTAAATATGATACACTAGGTTGTTTGCCTAAACTACATTGCAGTTATGTGTGGGTTACTGATAGACATGGAGTGAGTTCCCTTGTGTTTGGCATAAATCTATCACCATGTCCAATGTGGTGACTCAATTCTGCCACCAGATCTCTCTCATCAAATTACTGGGAAATCTTTATTCCTACAGTGAACATTGAGGTCATTTGACCTTCACTTTGAAAGAAAGTATTATTTATGTATTTAGTCAGTCTCTGCTCTTTCTCACTAGCTTTTAGTATTAAAGAAGTACAACTTGTCACTATCACTATTGTAAACACAAACACATTCCCAAGGACTTTAATTGCCTGAAAGTACTTTACAATATGAAGGTGACCATCCTGATGACCTAGAATATGTTTTTATTAATTTTTATATTATCAGAAATAAAAACATAAATCTAAAATATTTCTAAATGATTGGATTATGTCTGAGGACCCTCAGGTGCCAAGACCTGAGGCCACATGGAAAGTCATAAAAAAGTAATAAATGGGGGACCAAGAGGATCAGATTTGCACATGGTGTGGAGGGAGAGGAGATGGGGGATGGGGGATAGGTAGAAAAACATCCCGTCCAAGGTTTGTTTTAGTGCATCTCAGATATAATTTTAAAATATGGTGGAGGAAAAACAGTAAGACTTCACTCTTCATCCTTTTTTCCTACCATCCCACCCCAAATTAATCAGGTCACACTTTCAATTTTCTTCCTGAGTGAGGAGGAATACTGCAGGCAAGCAAGCAGGAAGTTGGGGCTGAATATTGGGCAACACCATGGAGTAGACATGACTTAATCCCTCAAAAATGGAAAACGATAGACCAAAAGGTTATGTATGTTTATATAACCATATATGCATACACAATATATATATATAACTATATAACAATATATATGGGGAGACGAGAGAGAGAGAGAGAGAGAGAGAGAGAGAGAGAGAGAGAGAGAGAGAGAGAGAATCATCAGCAAGGCAGCAAGAGCACCCCACAAGGTTTAGAAAGCCTGCACCCCGGCTTGGCTCTGCTAATAATGTTAACTTCTTGGGTGAACTTCAACAAAGCATTTCACCTTTGAGGACTCATTTCTCCGACTTATAAATCTGGGAAAGAGGATCGAACTAGACTATCTTTAAGATATAGCAGTAGCACTCTAACCCAAGTTCTAGTAAAAAAAATATATATCATGTGGGTTTTTGCATGTGAGCAAGTGTGCCTGTATATCAGGAAGTTCCCCCTAAAAGTTAACCTTTGAATTGGTTCCCAAACAAGCCAGAGCTCACTGTGGATTTCAGAGTCTCCTGGACCCTGACTTTGTTGTGGCTCCTCTCCCCAGGCACCCATTTACTTGGCTGCAGGGTGAAAACAGTTTAGAAGGAAGGGAGGGACTCAACCTGGCAGAAGAAGTCAAAATGCTCTGAGCCTGGAAATAGCTCTCTGAGCAGCAAAATCTTCCACCATCCACTTTCTGAGGTGGCCCCGAGAGGAGAGGAAGCTCTACGTGCATCCCCATCTTCTTAACTGATGACTGGTTTGGTGACCATGTTGGAAAGGGAAACTAATCTTCCCTGCTTTCTGTTCTAGAAAGGAGAGCACATTTTCTGTCTCTTTCCACACCAGAGAAATGTTGTAGAAATCACTTCCCATCCTTCTGTCCACTCCTTCTCTCCCATGTGAGTAGAACTAATTAAGCCCAATATTCCAAGTTTGAGGTCAACAGGCCATATTTGCTATTGTATGGAGTTACATACCTGGAAAGTAGGGGTCAGTTCATCAGTGTCCTTTTCCCTGATTGTGGCCTTCTTGGAGGCTTGGGTGCAGTGGACTTTCATTTCCTCTCTGTGCAGGCACACCTGGACAAGGTGTTGATATAGTATAGGCAGTAGGATGCTTCATTTTGACTTCAACATCAACAGAAAAGCTGTGTTGTACTATTACTCAAAGCCTTGCATTTTGGGCTGGGAGGGTAATTGTCCAGAAAAACAAGAGGGCTGTTCAGTTCTCAGTTTGCTGGTGATCTCTGTGTGTCTCCATTGATCAGATCTCTGGAAGGAAAGAGGAGAAAGATAGGAAGGTCCAAGCATGTGTCACGGTCAACAGTGTCTGGATCAGTCCCACCTCTGACTCCCCATCTGTAAACACTGTTGCTACCATAGTGGACTGAGTGCACCTCCAAACTCGGTGTGCAGTTCCCTGGGTGCATAGACAGCTGCAAGATTTGTCTCAGCCCCGTGTCCTGACCTTCGGCATGACTTTGTGCAGATTGGTGCTGCAGAGCTTGGATTGGCTGAACATTGCTAGCTGTCTACTGCTACCTCTTCTTGGGAAAAAAAAAATTATTGCTGTGCCTGATCTGCTCCCGAATGGAGAGCTAGCAATTACCATTCACCAGGTGGCTCTAAGCTTTTTCTTTGCTTTTAGGGGCAGAAGCAACTGACTGAAGCATTAAGCTCATTAAAACTACCCCATGTGGTATGAGCATGTCATGGGTCTTTTTCTACCTGCTTCCAGGAGGTGAACATCTCGCCCCTCGGTAGTGCTCAGATGGGATTAACTAGCTCTGCGGCCCTACACAGGTGTCGCCCTGGACTCAGCACATTCTGACAACTGCTGCTGACGTGGAATGTGTAGTCAGTTTCCCAGCCACGTTCATGGCACCCTGTGCCTGCCAGTAGGAGGGGATTCACTTGTGCTTCTCCAGATTAGCAAACCATCCTGAGGGATGTGCGAATGAGTTAGTGAATCCCGTGTCTCATGTTTTTAAAATTTCCTTTTTACATAACCTGACTTACATACATGCATATGAATCCAGGGCATTCTTCAATAGCCCCCCATGCTGTCTGCCAGGTGCAGAGACCCCGTCTCAATGACATTCATTCATGCGTCAAGCCCCTGACTCTCCAGAACTTTGGTCTCCAAGATCTTCCTACAGCCCCTATTCAGGTTGATATTTTGTTTGTTTTTCTCAACTTTCTTCTTCCCCTGTCTCTCCAATTACATTATCAGAGATAATCATTATTAGCTTGATAAATCTGGCTTTCACATTTTCCTGTGTGAAAACTCACTGATATGTCTCTCTTTCATCTGTCCATCCATCCATCTATCCATCCATCCTTCCAACCATCCATCCATCCATTATTAGCTTGTCTATCTATTTCTGTCTACCTACCTACACACATACACAATCAAACACCTGTCCACATTTCAAAGCTTCTGGTTTATCTTTTGATGAGTTTTAAGTTTCTGGAAGGTGAGGGCCAGATCTGCTTATCTAAATATCTATGAAATGTCAACCCTCGTCCCAGATGGTGGAATTGAGAACCGTGATAAAAGCTGTTGGGTCTGCCCTGCCCTCTCTGTGTGCCTGGCACTGTGCTCATCACTCCGTCTGGCTCCTCTCACCTACTTCTCATGAGCCTGTGACAGAGCTGCTAGTGTTATTTCTGCTATGTAGTGGGGAACAATAAAGCCTGGAGCAACTCGCCTGAGTTCACACAGCTGGGCAGCGGCTGGGCAGTGGTTCAGATCCTGTGTGTCTGACTCCATGGCCCATGCTCTCCAGCACAATTACTTACTGCATCCTAATTTAATGGTCATTCTCTGTTAGGAACCTATTTTTTTATTTCATTTTGTTATATTTCTTATTCTTAGGGCAAGGAGCTCTAGAATCTCATTTTTGATCCCTCTAAGCTTAATGGCAGAGCTTAGAAGTAATACTTATCTGTGGCAAACAGTTTCTCAAGTATTAGGAGAAAACAAAACATAAATAAAAACAAAAAATAAATGAAGAAAAATCCACCTCAAATATATGCTGGCTTGCACAAAAGGCATCTACTTGAGCCTCAATCACAAAAATCTAATTTTTTTCCTTTTACAGATGTAATTGTCACATATGTTCATTATGAATTTATAATGAGGGCCCAGAACAGATGGTGCAGACTTAAAATGACATACACTGTGGGCTCTGCTTTCTGTAATGGGTGGGGCTGCTGCTGCCCTCCCCGGGGAAGGACTCTGTGTGTGTGGTGCTGGGGAGGAGAGGATGTCTTCAGAGAGGCCCTTGAGGCCTGCCTGGCCTGTGGAGGGGCTGGGTAGGAGGCTGCTGGGCGCAGGCCACATTTAGCTAGATCTTGGAGTGGAAGTTTGGAGCTGATCTTTGTACCTTTTACAGCTTTCTTGGTGTCCTAATTAATATCCTCTTGCTGCAGGGTTAGAGCAGGGTATTTGTTTAGCCCAGAGTTAGCTCAGGCAGAGTTGTGGAGGTGACAGGCAGGGCTCGAGCCTGGTGTCCATGAGCCCCTTAACAGGAGCTCGCTCATGATGACCTAAGAAGGAGCACTCCACCAGGCTCTGTGGCTTGGTGCTGTTCTACTCCGAACTCACTCTTCTTCCAGTGAGATTGGCCTGCTCTGCCTTTTACGCCTGGGGCTGGTGGCTGGGGTGGGGTCAGTCACATTGGTGATCGGGCATGTTAGTTCATGCTGACCATATTTATGGAGCAGGGTTGACATGTGTCATGCCACTTTATATGCACTCTTTCAAATTATGCATACTTGTATATATTTTGAATCTCATTTGAAGTGACGTGAGATTTGAATGGAGGCCTGGTGTGGTGGGTCACGCCTGCAATCCCAGCACTTTGAGAGGCTGAGGCAGGTGGATCACCTGAGTTTGGGAGTTCAAGATCAGCCTGACCAACATGGAGAAACCCCGTCTCTACTAAAAATACAAAATTAGCCGGGAGTGGTGGTGCATGCCTGTAATCTCAGCTACTCAGGAGGCTGAGGCAGGAGAATCACTTGAACCCGGGAGGTGGAGTTTGCGGTGAGTGGAGATCACACCATTGCACTCCAGCCTGGGCAACAAGAGCGAAACTCTGTCTCAAAAAAAAAAAAAAAAAAAAAAAAAGATTTGAATGGAGGCCCATTCGCTTGCTTGCAAAGCCCATGCATTGTCTAACAGAGTCTCTTGCTAGTGTTACATTTTGTTAAAGAATAAATTTGTAATTTTCTTCTCCAAGAACATTAATGATTTTCAGGAGACTTTTTAAAAAAGTTAAATTGAGGCAAGAATCCTTAAGATGAGATCTATCCTCTTAACATTTTTTTTTTTAAGTGTGCAATACAGTATTGCTAACTGTAGGCACAATGTTGCATAGCAGACCTCTAGAACTTAAGTGAAAGTCTGAGATGAGACAAGTGAAAATTCGATGGTGGAACTTTAGTTTTGAGAACCGAGAGGTGGCTCTGACTGCGGACTATTCAGATGATAATCCTTCAGTCATATCACTAACACTGTGCCTACACTTAAGGATAAGTTCGTGTTAATCCTTCCACGCTCCCCTTCTCCATAAGAACCAGAGAAACTGCAGAAATCCTTTGTCCTAGGAGAAGTCCTGGTCCACTGTGGGGAAATGAAAACTCATCATGATTTTTCCATGTTCTCTCCCAAATATTCAGGTTCTACATGTGGAGGTTGGTGAAAGGAAACCAAAGCACAGGGAGTGGGCTGTAACTGCGAAGGCCACGTACTTGGGCTCCCTTTAAAACTGAAGGTATGGTCAGGAGCAGTGGCTCATGCCTGTAATCCCAGCACTTTGGGAGGCCAAGGCGGGCAGATCACCTGAGGTCAGGAGTTCGAGACCAGCCTGGCCAACATGGTGAAACCCCATCTCTACTAAAAATACAAAAATTTGTCAGATGTGGTGGCTCACCCCTGTAGTCCCAGCTACTTGGGAAGCTGAGGCATGAGAATCACTTGAACCGGGGAGGCGGAGGTTGAATGAGCTGAGATCACGCCACTGCACTCCAGCCTGGGTGACACAGTAAGACTCAGTCTCAAAAACAAAACAAAGCAAGAAAAAACAAACAAACAAACAAAACTGAAGGTCGTTTTGCAGGTGGGAATTTTTAAAAATCTGACAGATGAACTAACATTATTTCTCCCACCTGCCAGTAACATGTACTATGAAAGGAGGAGAGGCAACTATTAAATTGTGTCTGCTTGCTGGTGAGGTTGCATTCATTGATTTAAAACATAAATAGAACTTTTATTTATGTAAGATGTGTCTCACAAACTTCAAATTATAAGGCCTTATCATATTATCGATAACGAAATAAACATTTTGTCCCTATTATATTCATAGACTTTTGGAAGAGTTTGTAACAACATAAATTTTTCCAGACAGAGGCAGTTACGGCGTATATAGCATATGTAACCGCATGGCCATACTGCAATGTGGGTCTACACTCTAGGCAGTGGACTGGGGATCCAGACCCACGCGTTCTAGTGTTGGTGCTGCATTTGCGTCACTGCAGCTAACTTGCCACTATCTCAGGCTATTCTTCATCAGCTAAATGAATATTGTGAACTCAGTGCTTCTTAACTTCAGAGAAATGTTGTAAGATCAAATGAGGGAGCATGGTCAAAAGCCTTTGGTAAATTTTAAAGTGCTTTACAAATGTCTGTGGTTTCTAGAATATCATATTAATACAGGGTTTCTCAACCTTGGTACTATTGATATTTTGGGCCAGATAATTCTGTTCAGAGAAGGAAGGCTGTCCTGAGAATTATAGAATTTTGAACAGCATCTCTATCCTTAACCCTTAACTGTCCTTAACTAGATGCCAGTAGCACCCTCAGTTGTGACAACCAAAAATATTTCCAGACATTGCAACGTGTCCCCTTAGCGGGCAGAATCACTCCCAGCTGAGAACCACTATGACACTAGGATGCAGCTTCCTCATCCTGGAATTTATTAAGAAGAGAGGTGATGTTTAAGGAGATCAGATTCTTAGTCCCTGTTTTCCACAGGAGGTTTTAAGAGCAGCCTGACAAGGCTTTTATTCAGAGAAAGAAGCCATGGACTGAAGATATTCATTTAAATTATAATTTGTTGAGTATCAACTATGGATTCATCCACGTGCAAAGTGATCACCATTTATGTTGGAATGCCAGGGGGGGTCCAGGCGCAGTGGCTCAGGTCTGTAATCCCAGTCCTTTGTGATTCTATAATACATCTATATTATTATAGTTATATAGTTATAATTATATAACTCCTGACTTGAGACCAGGAGTTCAAGACCAGCCTGGGCAACATAGTGGGACCCTGTCTCCATAAAAAGAAGAAAAAAAAAACTAGCTGGGCAGCATGGTATGTGCCTATAGTCTTAACTGCTTAGGAGGTTGAGGCAGGAGGATTGCTTGAACCCAGGAGTTCAAGGCTGCAGTGAGCTATGATCACGCTACTGCACTCCAGCCTGGGCTATACAGCAAGAAGACCCTGTCTTTTAAAAAAAGACCAAAAAAAAAAAAAAAAAAAAAAAAAAAGCCAATGGAGAGAGGTATGGTGTTCACCTTCAAAAACAAGGCAGTTGTCCAGAGAGAAGCCAGGGAAGTTGACAAGTAAAATTGCAGTGATAAATAAAATCTAGCCCAGAGTAGATGGGAGAAAAGAATGTCTTAGCAAAAACAAAGCAAAACAAGTTAAGAACTTACCAGGCCTTATCACAGTTTTTAATGACTAAGCAATGAGGCAATTAAGAAAAGCTCAATACAAAAAATAATGCAGAATTATAAACTCGAAGCAGATTCTTAAGTTTTCAAATCTATGTGGCAGGCATTAAGCCTACTGCATTCCTAAAAGTGACCACTGAGGACAGGTTCTATGATGTGAACAGTCTCCCAGGGTCTTGGATTGTTGTGCCGATGGTATAAACAGGTTTGAATGAGTGGAGAGCAGAGGGGAAAGCTGGGGTGATACCATCACAGGATCACAGTTTAGTGTCAATCTCCCTCAATTAACATTGACCTTGGGTGCATTGCTTAAATTCCCTGAGCTTTGGCCTCCTCATATGTAGACTGGGAAGAATAAGCTTCATGATACTTTTGAATATGAAGACGATTCTCATGAGCCACCATCTATAGAATATGCACCCAAAGTGTCTAGTTAAGAAATGGGATGCAGTGGCAGTAGCTGCTCAAGCTATGACTGTCAGTACAAGTACTAATAATAACATCTAACATTTATTAAGCTCATATTGTTTGCTAGAAAATATGCCAAGTCTTTTGCAGGTGTTATGTTCTTTCTTAGTTCCACAGAACAATTTTACAAGATGATTACCTATAATAATTTTCCATAGGAGGAAATTGAGGCTTAGCAAAAAGTTTCCTGATCAAGATTATACATGTCCAGAGCAGTGGAGCTGGAATTTCAAGGTGAGCTCCTAGCCCCCACAGCCCACCCTCCTATCAAGCATGTCAGCAAGAGCTTGACACCTGCATCTCTAGCATAGCTTCTTATTTGTATGTATGTTCATTCTTCATTCATCCTCTTTAAAAGGGACCTTGGCTTTAGATATTACTCTTATGCCTGAAGAATAATTGATCTATTAATAGAAAAGAAAAGGGGATTGAGGGATTGATTTTCTCTGAAGCACCTACAGGCGTGTGGTCTGGAAAGGGCATTGACATGTGTCTTTCCTGAGTCAAGCTATCTTTTCTGAGTACTCTGCAACCCCCTTCCTTATCTGCATCCTTCTGCTGAGTAGCAACATCTACTACACTGCCTCCAACCCTTCGATGTCTTGCTAGGGCTTTGTTGCTTTCTCTCCTTTCCCCAAACCTGTTTCTAAGAAGAGATGTGATCAGCTTATCCATGTCAGGGCAGGAAAGTCAATGGAAGCTTACCATGCACTCTTCTGAGGTGCATTTGAAGTTTTCAAAAGGATTTTAAGTCAAATAATTTAATTTAAGCATTAATAGCCCAGTAAATTACATATTTCATGAGTAATAATGCCTTGGAGAGTTTTCCATGTGTTCTGTTCACCGTATTGGTCCTGAAGTCATTCTACAGTTATGAAAAAAGCCATGCTCAATGGTACCCCTATGAAGAGAGCTGAATATCGTGTTATCAATGTTACTGAATTTAAGGGAAAATAAGTATTTTTGTTGTCAGTTGAATTTAGCGGACCAACAATTATCCTTCTGTTCTCCCAAGTCTGGGACCATTTGAGGGTAGATAGAGGGATTAGAGATGAAATTTTAAAACTTAATCTGTTTGGAGAGGAAATAGTTTAGACACTGTAGCTTTAGACTTACTGCCAAGAGCACTAACTTCACCTAGAAACAGACAGACTTACGGGCCTTTTACTCACTGTCACTGCCCCCAGCTGTCCCATAGGGGTATGAAAGAGAGCAAATGCAATGAGGGGTAGAGAGAGAAGCCAGATGCATTTTTCTAGTGTAAGACATAGAAACAGATAGCCAGAGAAGTGATATGGCTTCTTTAACACCACTGACTTCTGGTCACCTGAGCTCCTAATTCTACAAGATGCTTGCATATAATGTACACACTGACTATACATCAGTATTTTTCCATGTGCATTCCTGTGAATGATTGTAAAACCAAAGTAGGAATGACTACAATAAAACAAGTTTGAACAAGCCTGGGTGTTTTTTTCTAGGATTTCTCTGAGCCAACAATGCATAAATGTATACTATAAGTGGAGGTTGTTCACCACTCAGACTTTGCCAAACATATGTGCCTTTTTTTTTCTCCTGGGACATCAAACACACCTTGACAAATTCTGTTTCAAGCTAATTGTGGAGGAGGGGATTATTTTCTAAATTAGTAAACTGTTCAAAGAACACTGGAACTCTGCTAATAGAAAGGAAGTCATGAAAAAATTAGCTACATTGTCCTCATCCAGCATGAGGAAAAGACTGAGACTGACACATTTTGGTGTGGCATTCTGTTATATCGCAAGGATATTTGTATAAGGCACATGCAATGTAGAGTTTTTTTATAGCTTTTGAACCAAACGTGTATAAAGTATGTATGTATATTTATAAATATATACATTTATATACATACACATATGGGTGTGAGTACACATACACAAATGTGTAGTGTGTATATATATGTGTGTGTGTGCATGTATACACATACCAGATATACGTGTGTGTGTATATATATACACATACCATATAATGCATAAATATACACTATAAGAGGTTGTTCACCACTCAGACTTTGCCAAATATGTGTTCCTTTTTTTTTTCTCCTGGGACATCAAACCCACCTTGATAAATTCTGTCTCAAGCTAATTGTGGAGGAGGGGTTTATTCTCTAAAGTAGTAAGCCATTCAAAGAGGACTGGAACTCTGCTAGTGGATACATGCCATATACACATATGGTATGTGTATACATACACACATATACACACAACACACTACATACACTACATATATATATATAGCTTCTGGGTTATGAAGTGATTATTTTTATTTTCTGCTTACTTTGTTCTAGCTGATATTCCATGTAAATTTCAATTTTTCTCTCTTGTGATTTGGGACACTTTTACTAATTTGGTGAAGCTCCATATGATCCATTTAATCTTGGTATATGGAAGTAAATCAATGGTCTAGTTTATATGACTGTTGGAATCCTGTCCCCTTGGTTCTAAACTCCAATGGAATGTTAAGATTACTGGCTCTGGGAAAATACCTAGACCCTGCTCAAAGGTTCAGGGGCTCAAAGGTTCAGGGGCTCAAAGGTTCAGGGCTGGCCAGGAGGGACTGAACCCTGGTGAATGCTCCAAGAGCCCTGAGGTTATCACAGCCTCCTTATGACAGTTGCCTCAAGTCAGAGACCAGTGTCCTTCATAATTGATTTTTCTCCAGTTACAAAAGTTTTTGTTCTTGCACAAAGTTTTTCCCCATGAAACTTGTGTGTCTTTTTAGGTGGAAATGTGAGAGATTGGGAGAGGTGATGATCTAGAAAGAGATGACTACATATCCTGGTTATCCTTCCAAGTATCATTTAAATGCTTCTTCTTATTATAGTGCTTGTGCTTGAGGACAGTGTCACACTTCCACGGCAATGTAGTTGCAGTTGCGATGGCACTTCCATTATAAACCCCCGTTTTCAGGCACTCATGACAGCCTTGGCAAAAATCACTCTTTGGGTTGAAATTTCTCATATCCGTTCTCACCTCAGAGGTGAAATTCTTGTTTTGAGTGTCTGGCAGAAAGCTCTCTATCTGTGACTGTGTAAGTCCTCTCAAATGGCCCATGGGAGTGGGAGTCAGGGGGCTAGGGATTTAGTAGGAATGAGGTCTAGGATGTTTGGGGTCCTCACTGGCTTGGTATTTGGGAATTGGGACCCCACGATCACTTTGTGGACCCGGCTCTGGAGTAACTATGTGATTCTGCAAGTGACCCTGATTCCTGGATATTGAAGAGACTTTATTAATTCTAGAAGCAGGTCAGTGAAATGATTCTGCAGGGAAAGAATGATTCTCACCATATCCATTTAGGTACACTATGTGGAAGTAGACAGTAGTCTAGGGCTACAGTCTGGCCTCACCATCATTTTCATTTCATATTATTCATCCAGAGTTTGCAGCCCGGAATCCCTTTCCTGCCATATTCTACCAAAGCTTTAATCCAATTCATATGCCACCTTCTCTGTGAAGCTCCTGACTTGTCTTCTCCGTTGAATTTCTTCCTTGGTATTCTGATAGCATGGTAGACTACTGATGTAGCACTCATTTGCTTTTATCTCCTAGCATCCTAATTTATGTGTTTTCTGCTATGCTCCACTCTGCTATTAGCTTGAAAGCTTCCTGAGGAAAAGGACTCTTGAACTTCTGTAGACATTGCAATACCTTGTATAAATTGAGTGCTCAATAAATGCTTGTTGGATCAATTCATTTCATTACCACCACTTATTGAACAACAGCAACATGCCTAGCACTCTTCGAAGCAACAGGACAACTTTTTGAGATTTTGAACCAAAAAACCTAAATAGACATGGTTCTTGTCCTCCACAAACATGCAATTTTGGATGCGTAGCAAGGCTGCAGACAAATAAACCCATATTTAAAATATAAAGCCGGCAGCCAATATAAGACCTAGTGGTAGAGTTTCAACACCTGACTTTCATGGACAGTACCTGTTTGAGTGGGAGATGGCACATGTGCATCACCGAGTGGGCCACGGTTGAGGAAAGAATCCACCAGAAGCTCTCTGGCCTGGATCTCTCTGCTTCATCAATGTAATTGGAAGCTTTATAAAAAAGCCCTCAACAGAGGTGAAACCAAACTGTTTTCTATGGTGGTTTTCAAATTGTTCTTGAAATAAACTAAATTGTTGTGAGATCTACGGCAAACGTTAGCACTTTAGCAGCAATTTACTTGGGGAGAACGCATATTCTTTAAAATGGGCAGGCTATACTGTGCCCTTGTTCACGTAAGATTATTGAAAAGTAAAGATAACTTGAAATATGAAGTGTGTCTTAAAGCAAGGTTTTAAAATATCTTTCCTGCCCCATTTTCAGCACGTCTATTATTAATGTCTCCACAACGATTGATTTCAACTGTTCCTTCTCTCTTCTTGTGTCTCTGTTGTATTGAATTTGAGGTTTGTTCTGCTGAGGAGACCCAGCCTGTCAGGGAGGATGTGGGAGAAGGATCAGAGCCAGCACTTGCTCCTTTAATTCTGTCTGGCGTGTTGCTACCTAAAATGACACAAGGAGCCAGCTCGTGGATGATCCCTTGTAAGTTCTCGCCCCTGTGCAGTTGCCGCATTTGTTACCTTATTATTGAACAAGCTATCTCTTTGGGTAGAGTGCCCCTCCAGTCAATTTCCACATGGATTTGGATGTTGGAAGATCATCTCAGCTCCTGTGATTAAATCCAACTCAGGATTTAAAAGCAGGCATTTTGCTCATTGGGATAATTAACTAAAGCTTATCCCACTTTATCCCAAATCCCTGTTGACCTATTTTAGGTGTAATGTTTTAGGAGTTGTGATCCAGAGGTGGAAATGGAGTCAATCAGCAGCATCTTGCCACCCTCTCAGTCCTGGTTTCCCCTCCCCAGATTTCTTCCTTGATAGCCTGACTCTCCAACCTGCAAGTTAAACTGACTTCAACGCTCTTTTTTTAGAAAGCCCACCAGATGCAAGCTTGGCACTAGGACTCTAGTGGAAAGGAGCACTGGGACTGAGTGAATCAGAGAGGCTCTGGCTCACCTTGAAGGCACTGAATACTCCCATCCACACGACCTTGAAAATGTTAGGTGTGATGCTCAAAGCAGTACAAGAAAAATGTCCCATTCTCTAGCAGTGCTAGCCATTGCCATGCTGAAAGCTTCCCCTCTCTTTTCTCTCCACTTTCTCACGACCCCCCATCACAGCCAGATGCATGCGAACACATGCACACACACGCTTACACAGAGTTAAGGGGGGGAAAGGAAAAGGAATAACAAAGAAATCCAGCAAGGAGGTCTGAACACTCAGATAAAACAAAACCCATCCACTCTGCTCTCTATTCTTTCCTTAACTCCGGAAGGAAAAACAAAACTAGCAAACAACCCAACTAATTTTACAATTGTGTAATGCAGCAAAATAGCACGGAAATGGTCATGGAGAGTTGCTCTTTACATATAAAAGTTTTACCGTTGCATGGCAGGCTCAGTTTCTTTTCCTTCCTTCCCACTTTTTTGACCTCTGCCGTTATCTCTAGATTTATCAGCAATACTAGATGGCTTTTTCACATCAGTAAGCACCATCCAAAATATAACAATCAGAAAGAATCAGAGTAAATAAATCAATGTCCACAAACAACCGACCAATTTTGGCAAGTACAATTTATTCATAAAAGCTACAGTTCACTGGGGATTCTCTTGCCTTGCATCCACAATGCCCTTGATTCAGATGCCAGCCTGGTGAGCGCCAGGTGGCAGCCAGGAAAGGAAGACATGCATTGTTCCATCCAGGTTGCTTTGTTCCTCTAATGCCTCTGGTCTCCCTCTTTTTAATCTCAGAGGCATGCTTTATTCTAGAAATTCTATACGATTGTTATCCTAACTAATTGAAAATAAAAATTAAAGTTGAGTTGCCTTTTTCTTTTTTTTTTGGAGGGAGTGGTAAAAAGGAGGACGTCGGGTTCTGTCAATAGGCTCACGAGCTCTGAGAATTTCCAATGCCTTCCGATCGTGCGTATCATTGCTCTTCAGAGGTCATGATCATGCATCGGCAGAAATCATCTTAGCAGAAAGACTCCATGTTTCAGCTCTGTATTCTGCCTAGGATTAATTGCACATTTTTCCCAGCGGGATCCTGTGTTTCCTGTTTCTAGCCAACACTACAGATCTTTTGTTTCAGATACCTCACTTGTTTTCCAGCTTACATTTACATTAATAAGGATTTATCTTCTTCTCTTTGTGAAAGCCTGTTTATGTCCAGGGTGGGAGGTAAGGCTAAACATGCTGCTCTCCCATTAGGAACACGAGAAAGGTAAAAAGGAAGAAAGACAGAAGAGAAAGACAGACAGAGATGATAGGCCACAGTTTGGGTGGGAGAAAAGGACAGGAAATATGGATAGAGAACATTCTTTTACCCGTAAACATGAGCTCCTGGACCTGAAAACACAGTGTAAATAATTCTGCTGACAATAATTAATTAACAATAATAGTTTGCACTGAGAGCTCAGCTTTCATCGGGCAACCTCAGAGCACTTCACAAACCACACTTAATTAAGCCAGCGGCCCCCCTGTGGAAGGTAAGCAGGTATTAATAGCACCCTTTTTCTAGTGCTGACACAAAGTCATGGTGGAATTCTGTGGCTTGCAGTAACTTTTATTCTGAAATTGCCACTCAGTGGGGAAGAAAGGAGCCTTCAGTTAGTTTACCAGCATCCACATTGGTGTCACTGAAGTGGCAGCCGTGACCTGCCTGAGTGACCAGTGTGTACAGCTGGAAATTAGTTGCCAACCTAACACAAAGTGCGCTGTACATGCAGTCCATGCCTCTCTTTCTCTTCTAGGCTGACTGGCTGGCTCGTAGTCTCTTCTTATCTGGCTGGAGCACAGAAAATCCTGTCTTCCTGTTCCCAGAGCAAACTGGGATGAACTCTCCTGCACGGACAGCATTTAATTTGTGATGGTTGATGAGGTTAGTAACCTTGCTCTTTACCGCTGTGTTCTCCCGGCCGGACTTTCTTTCTGCTGGTGACTTGTCATCTGGGGCTGATGGAGAGAGATCCAGGAAGAACAGAAGAGAGATGCTCACATCTGCCTGGGTGGTGCTGACATTGCCCTTTCCTGCTCATCCTCTGGTTGGCCCTCGGTTGACAGCTGCTGCTACCCCCCTACTCTCCCACTTCCCGATCCCCCCAGCTGGAACGGAGGCAAGATTAGCTCTCCTTGCATCTCATGCCAGGGCTGTGTGGTGGATTAGGCTGGCAGAGAGACCTGAATAGCTTCATCTTCTGGAGCAGGAGAATCTTCTTCAAGGTCACCCTGTGATGTGCACATGCTCGTGAATTGCTCAAAGAAGCCACCTTCCAGGTCCACTCAGATCCCAGCTTGACACCAATATCCTAGGTTCTGACTTATACGAGTGATCCCCCAAACCTTTCTACTATTGACACTGCTTTTTATGTCAAACATTTTGCAGAACACACCCCTTGTCAATTCCCCCACAATAAAATTTTATCTTATTATTAATCCTTGTAATACAAATGTTGTAGGGAAATGCATAATGGCAAACAGCTATTATAAATTCAGTAATGATTTCATATAGAAACTTCTTTTGTAACAATATATAATACACTTGAAAGTAAAGTAAGTGTGGCGTATTCACAAAGCACTATTTTTTCAGGCAAGAGACAACACTTAATGAACACTCAAATTTGAAATTGCTTGCAGTAACTTCATCTCATTCAAGGGCACTTGGCGCCTGAGTTGGAAACTTTTGGTTTATAATGTATAACCATATAAAAGTTGGGGTTACCAAGCCTGTGAAGATTTCCTGAAGTACACCTAACTCGGACCAAGTGTCTGAATTTCTACTGCCAGGGATGTACCTGTCCTTTCTGCAGAGAAGCATAAAAGCTGTATCCACACAGTCTCTCTGGGAAAACGCCTTGAACCCTCTTCTGTTTACCTCTCATTACTCTTGAATTTCTTTTAAATGTCTTTTTTTCTGAGAATATCAAAATGTTTTGCTAAAAGTGACCATGACATAGATTGCAAAAGCCGTGCTAAACAGGATGTGTCAATGGTGGGTCCGCAGGGAATCAGAGGTGGCTCTAAGTATGCTCATTACTTGAATTAGAATTCTTCTTTCCTTACATCATCAAGGTCTAGGAGGCCAACAAAGAGAGGCAAGGAGAATTCAGGGCTGAGGGAAATCATTAAAAAGAGAACAGATTGTTGTACAGACCAAGAATAGCTTGATGCCACTCATGGCTAGCATTTATTGGGCTCCTGCTATGCCAGTATATTTACAGAGACTCAATAACAAGATATATGAAAAATGTAGATATGATTACTGTTGTTGCCGTCTGTTTTCTTCACAAGATTCATGAAGGATGGCTGTCTTTATTCCTGTTGTGGAGAAAACACAAGCTCAGTGTGATGTGTGACTTGCTCAGGGACATGAAGCTGGTAAGTGGTAAAGCTGGAGTCAAATGCAAGTTCAAGTCGAGATTAGAAGTGCAGGTTCTGACTCTGTGTATCTGTTAGGAGGCACAGTTGTTTCTAAGAGGGTATCGAAAAGCATAACTTGCTGCACGCAGTGGGGGCTGTCAGTATCTGGTGTCCCTCCCAGTAGACAGCGGGGTGCCCCATGTGTGGTGCAGTGTGAGCCCACTGCAGGGTTCTGCCACCCTGAAGAGGAGTGATGGCTGATAGTTTCCACAGAGATGGTGCTATGAGGAGGAATGAGAGATTCTAGTTTTTGCTATAAACGAAATATCCCAGAGCCAGGAGTTTTAAGTTCCAGATATATCGTTGTTGGACTTTTTGTTAAGTTATGTAATTTCTCCAGCTCTCACTTTCTTTTTCTGTAAGTTGACGTTTCATTCATACATCAGCTAATTTTTTGAGTTCCAGCTTTGAACTAGATGCACTGTTGGGTGGTTTTCTTGACATTTTAGGAGCTCAATGCATTGATATATTTTTTAAAAAAGGTAATAACAATACAGTGTAACATGTAGAGTAGCAAAGACCTGGAAAAACTGCTATGGGTGCCTGGTGAAATCAAGGAAGGCTTCACAGAAGAGGTGACATTTGAATCAGGTCTTGAAGAACTACAACCAGACAAGAGATTGAACTTAATTTTACTGCTCTGTGTGTGTGTGTGTGGGGGGGGGTATGTGTGGTGTTTGTACTATGTACCAGTTACTATGCAGGGCAGGGCTTGGGTTATGTAACTGTGAAAAAGACAAAAATCCTATTCCTAAAATGCTCAGACTTACTGGGGAGAGAGACAACTACTATATGCAACAAAATATTGCAATAAGTACACACAGGAGGACCGCCAGAGGAGGGGGAGAATTTCAAGCAGAGAGAACAGGTTGTGTCAAGATGATAAATCCTGAAAGGGCGCAGCATGCCCCAGCACAGTGTTTCTGGATGCACATGCAGATGGGGAGGCTGGAAAACAATGCAAAGGACACGCTGTAGAGGGTCACACAGGCTCAGTTAAAAGCTTCCATTTTAATCTGAAGAAAATGGAGAACGTTAATCAGAGAAACAGGCTAAATAAGAAACTTTGTTTCTTGCTTTTGTTGGTGGAGGGAAGGGGTCTAATGAGAGATGGAAAGGAAGATCCCTCTGAAACTGGAAATGAGAGCCTGGGGAGAAGGTGGCAGAAGGAAGGCATCCACACAGGACGCTATCACCATGGCAGCAGCAGGTGGGCTGGCGGAGGGAGAAAAGCTGCCCTAGGAAACGGCTCTGAATTAGAAGAGGCAACTTGCAGATGGAAGAGGGTTGGGGTGAAAAGAGGACTCGGGGTAATAGGTTCCCATCTTGGAAGACTGGGTAGATTAAGTATGGGATGTAGTTTTCCGAAAATCAGCACTACAGCTGAAAGAGAAGGTCTGAGGGAGAGATCTCGAGTTCACACCTGGACATTCTCAGTAATATGCTGTTGGTTACTCAGGTGTACATCCCCTTGGTCAGGTGGCGAGTCATGACCAGAACTCAGCAGAGAGAAGCTGGAGGCTTGAACTTTGTAATGATAAGGATAGGGGTGCAACTGCAGCTACGGGAACGAGGAGAAAGGAAGGCCAAGGATAAATCCCTGGGAAAGGGAACATTCCGGGGTTCCACTGAGGCAGATAAGTGTTACGGAGATCGAGGAGAAAAGCCAGAGAGCTATGACTAAGATCCCGGAGGCTGAGAGAGGATGGGAGGTGGGCAAGGCAGCAGGGCTGCAGAGCAGGATGAAGAGGGACAATGACTCATTTTTTTTGGCAATTAGGGGCCCCCTGGGGGATTCAGGAAGGATGCCCACCTCTTACACAAGCTTTGTGAGGCTGCTCTTGGGCCAATGAGACAAAGCATGTAAAGGCAATAGACTGTGAAATGCTAGACAACGTCACGGAGGAGTTCTCTGCCTGTATTTTTTCTTTCCCCTTCTCCACCTCTCATACACTCCCAAACACTATTTTCAGCTGCCAACCTGTATTGCCTATGCCCCGCCCTGCAACTGTGCTGGTGCCTTTCTTCATTTCTTATTTGTGCTGTTCTGTCTGCCAAGAAGACTTGCCAACCACACCCTGTGCTTTACTGCCTCTTCCCTGTCCTTTGAGACTCATTTTGAACATCTCCTCCTCCAGGAAGCCCTGATTCTTAGCACTGGAGATCACCCTCCTCTCCTGACCCCACATACTCAGGACAGGCTAAAATGCTCCTCTTCTGTTCTTCCATAACTCATCATAATTCCACATTTATCGTCTATTAACTGTTCACAACATGTCCATTAGGATGTCCATTATCTGTGTTCTCTTTTGAGCAGGGGCTATATCTCATTTCCCTTAGAATCCCCATATTCTAGCCCACTGCCAGACACTTAACAGGGCCTTGACAAATAGTTGTTGAACGAGAATGAACAAATAAGATGCAGACACCCAGGCATTGTTTTCCCTTTGTAGAAATCAGAGCGCTTAATCACTGAAGAATAGTCTTTGACCACTCACCTAAGAAGTGAAGCAGTCAGTGGGGAGCTGTGACCAGACAGGCTGACAGTGCTAATTAAAACATCCAGCCCACGAGTATGCAAATCCAGAAACAGCGTGTTAGGGAAGATAATTCCTGATCCAAACTCGTCCCCAGAGCTTTCCCCTGAGCCCAGCTGTTTAGAAGCAATCTGCAGCATGGCCACTTGATAAAGTTGTTTCTGTTTGGTAAGGGTGGGTGGGCATGCAAGCGTGTGGAGCCAGGGCAAACAGGGCCGGAGCTGATGGGAAGTCAAATTGTAAAGGCTTAAGGAATGAAAGCACAGTGAAAATAATCCCTGGAGACCTCATCAAGTTTGGGGTTAGAGAGCATGAACAAGGAAAGAATTACCTGATTGGTATATTTCCCTGAGACTAGCTGACTTCAATGTTCAATATAGCATCTGGCCACAGACCCAAATTCAGAGGCACAAACCTTAGACAAATGATCTCAGCAGCCTTTGGCCTTCTGGAGTTGGTGCTTAACTCCTTCTAGTCACCATGTTTGACACAGAGCAAGACTATAAGTTTATTTGGCAGAGAGAGTTGTCTTCCAAGAATCTGAAATGCGATTCAGAGGAAACATGGTGGTTGAGAGAGAGGGAGGTTTGGGTTCTCATCCCAGCTCTATTGCAAACTGGCCATGTGAGCTTGTGCAAATCACTTCACTTCTTTTGAGCCTTTGTCTCCTTATATTTAAAATTAGGAATTTTGGACTAATAGATCACCGGGATTCCTTCTTCTATGACAATACAATGCTACTCTCCTAATTTAATAGATTAGGAGACATGCTAAGTCCGGGTTCAAGGGTGCCATCTCCCAGCCTACTGGTTTGGACCACTCCCTTTTCCTTACACTCAATCCTGGTTTTGTCATGTGCATACATTCCCAAAGTGTATATTTTGCTTAGTCTCTGTTATCTTCGTCTCCGGGCCTTTGAAATTCTCCTTTCCATGATCTGTCTTTCAGCAATACTGCTAGGCAATTGTGAGCCTCCTAGACCTTTCATAGAATAGGTACAGAGAAAAAAAAAGAAAAATAGGAATTTGGTACATTTATGCCAATGCACCCTCGTGGAGCTCACACAGTTCTCTGCAGCTGCACACAAACCCAGCCAGGATTACTGTCTAAAGAGCCTCCCTCAAGTGTCTGCAATAATATTCTATCATAGTGTCAGACCTGGAGGAGTTCACCCTTTGATGCATGCGCTCTGGACTGCTATCTTCAGGCTGATTCAGCCAATGGGGATGTCCCTGGAAGACGCCAGGACCTGTTCTGTGTGCTATTGGCAATGGTGACACACCATTCTTTTCAGGGAGCTGTACAGAACTGAAATCCCTCCTGTTCATAGAGAAGCAATGCACTAAATTGATAACTCTTGAAGCAGGGCCTGAATTTTACCTGGGTTTCTTTCCAGATTCTCAAAGGCTATTCCTCTAACAATTCAGCCTTCATTATCTGTGCTCCAGAGCATCAGCAGGGACTCAGTAAGCCATGGGAATCTGTGAGATTTATGTAATAGCCTCAATTTATTCAACAAATATGTATGAAGTGCCTACTATGCACCAGCTTTTCTGCTACAGGCCATGATTACAAAAATGAATCAGCTATAAATTCTGGCATTCAAGATTCTGAGTCCTGGGAGACAGAGAATCAAAAAAATGAGAGAATTTGTCATCAGAACTATGGAGTTGGAACCTGCTATTGGAGCCAAGGAAGAAAATGGCCAACTGTCCTTTGGGAAAGTGGACAAGTTTCTTATTAGAGGAGTTTTAAGAAATGGAGAGTGGGGAAGGTCGCTAGAGGAAGTAGAGGATTACTCCGACAAAACACACATGTGAAAGGTGCGGCTGCTGGGAAGAAGCTTTCAGGGGCTGGGCACAGGGTGTGAGGCAGGAAGAAGCAGGAGAGGAGGCACGATGTGAGTTCATAAGGGAAGGAGAAGACGGGTTACCAAGGTGGCATGTTCCACGTGGTGCTAGGGCATTCCTCATACCTCGTCTCATCTGATCCTCTCAGATGTGCAGGGCTCAGACCCTTCTCTAACACTCCAATGTTATGCATGAAGCCTAGGACAAGTTGCTAAACAAAACTAACCTTTTAAAAATCATAGTGAAGGCTGGGCGTGGTGGCTCATGCCTGTAATCCCGACACTTTGGGAAGCCAAGGTAGGTGGATCACGAGGTCAAGAGATCGAGACCATCCTGGCCAACATGGTGAAACCCCATCTCTACTAAAAATACAGAAATCAACTGGGCATGGTGGTGCACGCCTGTAGTCCCACCTATTCGGGAGGCTGAGGCAAGAGAATCGCTTGAATCCAGGAAGAGGAGGTTACACTGAGCCAAGATCCCACCACTGCACTCCAGCCTGATGACAGAGCGAGACTCCAGCTTAAAAAAAAAGTAAAAAAATAGTGAAATGGGTATAATAATATCCTCTTACGGGGCTGGTATAAAGCTTAAACGCAGAAACATGAGGGATTTCTGTCTCTGGCTGTTAAAGTGGTGCCTCGTCAATGTGCAGGTTCTGACCAGCCAACTCCTCTCCTTGGAGGTCTGCTTTGTGAGAGCTGAGCATAGATAGATACAGAGGAAAGAAAATAATGTTCTTTCCTTAATACTCACAAAGTCACATGTACATAAGAGATGCCCTGGAAGGCTGAGCTGGAGCAGTGTGCAACATTCAGGTCCTCCACCCAGGTGGGGTGTGCTGCTTGGGGGAGTGTGGCCCAGTGCAGGGAGAAGGGCAGCTGGCACATGTCTTGAGTCTTGTTTCAGGCATAATATCAGTTATTTTAAATTTTATAACAAAACCACAGCAAATAATAATCATAGTATCATCTACTATTTGTTGAGCTGTGACAACACACAAGATGCTAAATCAAACTTTACTCTATGACTTATTTATTTTCTGTATGTTCGGTTTAATCCTCACAGAGGCCTTATGAGGTAGATATTATTGGTTCCCATTTTATAGGTGAGGAAATTGAGCCACAAAATGATCAAGTCTTAGAGCTGTTCCGTTCATTAAACAAAGCAAGGATTCAGGCTGCACAGGCTGGTGAGTTTTGGAGGAGAAACTCAAGAGTGAAGATCTTCCTCCAAAAGGGAACAAGGGGCCTCAGTTTTCCCTCTTCCAGGGAAGAGTCTAGACTTCTGAAGTCTTCCCTGCTTGCAGTGGGAGTGGAGTAGTCCAGAATAGACTGGACGTAGCAGATCAGCCCCGCAGAGAGGAGATAACTGTCTCAAAATAGTCACAGGGCAAGGTAATGCAGAAAAACATAATAAAGAGGCTACGGGGGGAAGCCCTGTTCTGCTAACGTCCTTTTGAGCTTGCTTATAACTATGTATTACCACTCAGAATCACAAGCAATAATTACTAGGCATGAATTGAGACTGAAAGGTGAGATGAGAGTGGTTGGAGCTGCCTCGGCTCCCTTTTCCAGGGCTAATATCCATGGGCAGGGGATGATGGATCCCTTTGGATACAGAAGAGGGGATAAATTTTGAAATTCCAGATGTCCTGTACCCCTGATTATAGAAAAATCTCAAGCAACTCTATCCAATACAAAAACTGTCATATTCAAAGCTTTTGACAAAATGACCAAAGCAGGGTATTAGAATAAATAAATCTAACGTCTCTGCTGCCTCATTAGGACAGAGCTCTTGTGGGGGCCCCAGTCCCAGAACCTCAGCTCCCCTGCTGCAGCCTCATGAGAGGACCCTACCCCACCTTGGATGCTTGGTGGATAATTTCGTTTTAACTTTTGTTTTCCATTTTTTGATTTGGCTCTTATTGCCTGAACTTCACTGTGTTGTTTCACGGCTACTGCTATTTTGGGTTTGTGAAGTCATTTCTATTCTTAAGTGAGGAAGTGTGGTCAGACAGTGAGAGACCACAGTCAGGAGCTCCAGCATGTCCTCAAGCTAAGGAAGCACACAAAGCTAGATCCAATCCCCCATTTTGCTTTCCAGGAGGCAACTGAACTATTGTCTACAGAGGGACAGGGGACAGGGAGGCCTTTGTGCTAGGCTTTGGGGGCCACTAATCAGTTTGATTGGTTTGTGAACAGGAATATCTGGACACATCAAGCCTCCTCCCCAGTGCCCCATGTGCACATGGGGAGTGAGTGCACACAGCCTGAGAGTGGAGGCCCTCCCTCCAGTTGTGAGATCCCCAAAATTCAGATACAGGGTGTCTCTGGTGCACCAGCACAGTCAGAGTGGGTCTGTAAACCTCTGCAACTTCCTGGCCTAGTTCAGGGACTGGCCTTGCCTAGAGAGGACCAGGTATCCCCTTGTACCTTAGAAATAATGCTCAGCTGCCATCTCACTCACCAACACATCCATTCCTATCCCAGATGTTGTGGACACAACCAAGGCGCCTGGCAAGCTGGCTCACTTCTTTCTCTCCTTCCTGTATCAGCTATAATTGAGAAAATGCTTTCCTGTCTTAAAAATGTATGGACACAGAAGATGAATGGAGACTAAGAGCTAAATCCACGATTACTATTCTACTCCAACTTGCTCTTTATTTTCCTTGGAAACTAAATAATGGATCTAAACTGTTTGCTATTACTTTAAGGAGCTGCTGATGCATCCTAGAAATCTTTGAAAATATTCTCTTTAGATCCACAATTCTACTTCAAATAGAGGCATTTTCTCCCCTCTCCCCTCTCCCCTATTGTTATTATTATTATTGTCTTGCAAAATCTTTGCAAGGGAAAGGAACCTTGCTTGGCCAGAAGTTCCAGCAAAGGTTTTTCTTTACCTTGACTGAGCCAGGATATTGTCAATGATGTCAGGGCATGAACTCCACAGACACCTGTCTTATTTCTAATTCTGGTGACGTTGGTGCTCTTCTAGTACTTATTACTTCCTGTAACATCTTCCCTTAGACATGTGAGCACTGAGAAGAGAAGAAACTTAGCCAAGGTCATACAGGAATCTGACGACAGAGTTAAAACTGTCACCATGTCATCATTTTGCTGCTGGACAATGAAACCAAGGACTGATATTCCAAAGGAAAGGAAAAATTAAATTCATCATTAAAGGTCTATTACGTAATTGCTTAATTACACAATTTTGCTGTTACTAAGGAACTTCCTAATCATTTATTCCAACTCCAGCTTATTGCTGGTGAAGAAGTAAGATTAGAGAGGAATTCAAGTGCCTGTCTAGCTCAAGGTCATCTGGGTTGGTGATGATAGGACCACGTCCAGACTCACACATCCCAGTTGAGGGCTTTTGTCTCCCCTCTATTTGTACTCGTGATTTCTGCAGGAAACAGGAGGATTTAATCGGCTTACTTGATTATTTGGGTTATACATCTATTAAGCAATTGCTGTGCAAAGACCAATCCAGTGAAACAGATTGCACTGGTTCTAATGACTACGGCATGTTAAGAAGGCATGGTCCCTGGCTCCTAAAGCTCAAAATGTGAGAGGCCACTAGAGCACACCCATGTCTCTCCTTTACTCTCTAAAGCAGCAATTCTTAGTCACGAGCTCCTGTTCCAGCCACCAGAGGACATTAAAAAAAAAGTGCCCCCTCCACCTTTGGCTGCTGGGTAAGAATTTCCATGGGGGGTCCTAAAGCATGTGCTTTCTGCACAACTTCCACTGGGGACTTTGAAGAAGTGCATTGTTAAGAGTCACAGTTCCGGCCAGGAATGGTGGCTCATGCCCATAATCCCAGCACCTTAGGAGGCTGAGGCAGGTGGATCACCTGAGGTCAGGAGCTCAAGACAAGCCTGGTCAACATGGTGAAACCCTGTCTTTACCAAAAATACAAAAACTAGCCAGGTATGGTGGTGTGCACCTTTAATCCCAGCTACTCGGAAGGCTGAGGCATGAGAATCACTTATATCTGGGAGAAGGAGAGTTCAGTGAGCCAAGATCATGCCACTGCACTCCAGCCTGGGTGACAGAGGGAGACTGTCTCAAAAAAAAAGAGTCACAATTCTAAAGCCTCCTGATGATTGACAGTGATGTTGTAGGGAGGAATGGAGTCTGGGTGGAGGCAGGGAGATGGGTAGAGTGAGTTTCTCTTGTAGTCTGGAGGAAATCCTCAGGGCAGGAGAAAGACTCACCACACTCACTTTTCTATTCTAACCTAGAAAATCTCCCAGATAATGTCTGCAAGGATGTGGAACCAACAAGCTTATATGAAACATCATCCCTTGCAGCCAATTTAATCTCTTGGACCTCAGGGCTTCCAGAAGAAATAACAGGTAAGGATCAGACACAAGATGTTTGAGTATTTCTGAAACCATGAGGCATAATGATGGGATCAGTGTGAAAAGGTAACACCTAAAGCATCCTCCTCTATTCTCCGTTTCTCATTCTGGGCCTCATATTAGAAGATCTCTCTGAGTGGGAGGAAGCCCTGGGCCTGCAGAGATGGTCAGCATGAGTCAAAGGCTATTTCGAGTTTCTAACCTCCAGGATGAAGTCTCTTCCACAGCGAAAGCAAATTTCACCTAGTTTGCTTCTGGGTTTGTCTACAGGTCAGCAGTCTATTGTTACAAGACTCCAATCCAGCTCCTGGATGGCTAGAAGCGGTCAAGATTCTCTCCTAAAAGTCTAATCATATGGTGTGGTCAAGCTCTGATCTGTAGGAATGCAAGCAAGAGGAGACCAGCGGCATCCCTGAGCAGACGCTTGGTTTGTAGACCACTAAGGTCTGCATCCTCGGCCGGGCATCCTTGCCAGTTATACTTCTCAGTCCCTAGACTGGGCCTCACAGAAGGGGTGAGAGGGAGGAGGGAGGCACAGGGCTGCTGCAGCCAAAGGAAGCTATGGAAGCATGTGGACGTGGAGATCCTTGCCAACCATCATCAGGCTTCAGCTGTGAATCAGCAGTTCTTCCTGTGCTCAGTGAGGGAAGGCCTCCGGCTCTACGAGAAATAGAAAGCAGCCAGTTTTCTGAGCGGGCTTTTGCTGCAGGCCAAGGATCCTTGGAGGGGTCTGGAATGTCTGAGCTGGGGCTTCCTCTGGAGGAAGCAGCAATAGCTAAACAACCACATGCCTTTCAGGGCAAGGCATTGTCCTGTGGCTTAAAAATTGGTGGGCCGTAGACCATGATTGACAACCAGACACAAACTGATCAGTTTGCTTTAAATAGAATTTAAAACGCTTCATGTGGGGCATGTGTTTTCCAGTTTGCTCCAGTGCCCAGTTTACTATTATATTATACCCAGCTGAGTTCAATGTTTGTCTTATTACCTGGGTCCTATTGTCAGTTTGGAGTGTTTGACCCCTTTACTATATTTGTGATTCTGCACAATAACTCTAGGGACAGGCATTACTATTCCCCTTTTCCAGTTGAAGAAGCTGAGGCTGGCAGAGAATACTTGATTTGGTTGAGGTTACAAAACTGCTAAGCCTCAGAGGGCAGGACTCAAGCCTTTGGCAAATGAAAAAAGTATTTATTTTTTCAGTATACATAAACTGTAGGCTCTCTGGAATCGATGGCTCACCTCATCCCAATCTCCCAATCTCTCTGTCCCCTGACACTCTTCTATACAGACAACATGCATACATGATCTGTCAGCATCATTAGATCTGGAGTCACACTGGTACCTTTCTCTTTCTCCTCCTTTGACCTCAAGATGACTCAAAAACTAAGGGGGAAGATTTGCTTTCCCTGATAATTAGCAATGTTGCCTATCGTTTCATCTGTAAGCCATTTGTCTGTCTTCCTTGAAGAAATGTCTGTTCGGTTCCTTTGCCCATCATTTAATTGGGCTGTTTGTTTTTTGCTATAGAGTTCCTTCAAGATCATAAAAACAGAGTAGAATAGTGCTTTTTAAGGGTTAGGGGAGGGAAAATGAGGGGTTGTTGTGAATGGATATAAAGTTATAGTTATGTAAGATGAATACATTCTAGAGATCTGTTCTACGATATTGTGCCCAAACTTAGCAATACTGAATTGCGTACATAGAAATTTGTTAAGAGGGTAGATCTTAAGTTAAGTGTTCTTACCACAATTTCAGAAAACAGGAAGGGAGAGGAAGATGAAATCAATGGAGAGTGATGGAATTAACACTACGTTTATTTTCCAGGATCCTCAGACAAGGTAGGAAAACCTGGAATTGTTTGGACTGGAATCTAGTCCTTACCCTGCTCAATCTTGTCACCGAAGATTGAACCAGCCCTTGTGTCAAAAATTTGTCCTGGAAAAAAGTCAGTTGCGTGGAGAAAATTAGATAATAGCTCAATTTATATTTAAGTTTAGGCAGTCACCATGTGAGGATCCGTAAGTTCTGGGGATGAAGTTGATGGTTTTAAAATCCTCAATGGTGAAATTCACTTGTGTCTTCTCTTTGGAGTCCACATCACCGTGGATCTATGTCAAGCAGGCTAAGTCACCTGGCAGCAGGTAACGGGCGTTTCTGGCTGATGGAATTCGCTGGGTTTGCCCTCCACTGAGAAAAAGCTGTTGGGACCAAATTACTTTCTGCACAAGTTTGAATGAGTGACCCTGTCATCCTGACCCTTCAGGCTAAGGTAGCTCAAAGATTTAACCTTCCTCATCATCCCTGCAAAGGGTTTTCTGTGATGAAAGAAGAGAACGTGTTTACTTTCCTTTGAGAAGCATTCTTTTTTCCATATTGAAGGCTGGGGTCATTTTCTGGATGGCAGTGAAGCATGGGAAGGTTTAATAGCCACCAGGATGAGGTCAGCCAGGGACCAGGGAAGATCTGCTGTGGAACCGTGTCGGATCTGGAAGGGTGTTACCCTCTCTTGTCTCCATGGTGGAATTCACTTTGAAGGACTTATGCACAGTGACATTAGATAGGAATGTTACTTCACGAACAGATTTTCTGTTCATCCCATTGACAAATTACACATCCAAACCAGCCCGATTTTCTTCTGTGTAGCCTTAAGACTGATGTGGGGCCACTCCCTTCCAACTGCGTGCTTCGGTAATTCTGGTGGTGGGAAGGAAAGCTGCAATGAGCGCCCCGGAGTGGCTGAGGCGTCAGCGCTGCTGGCCTTCTGGGTGTTTCACAGCTTGTCCTTCCTGCCTGACCCAGGCCTCACTGACGACCGTTTTTTTTTCTGAGACGGAGTCTCGCTCTGCCACCCAGGCTGGAGGGCAGTGGTGCGATCTCAGCTCACTGCAAGCTCCGCCTCCCGGGTTCACGCCATTCTCCTGCCTCAGCCTCCCGAGTAGCTGGGACCACAGGCACCAGCCACCACGTCCAGCTAAATTTTTTCTGTATTTTTAGTAGAGATGGGGTTTCACCGTTAGCCAGGATGGTCTCGATCTCTTGACCTCGTGATCCACCCGCCTTGGCCTTCCAAAGTGCTGGGATTACAGGCGTGAGTCACCGCACCAGGCCACTGATGACTCTTTTTAGTAAACTCTGGCTGTGACCAGGAGAGGGGCTCATCAAGGGTGTGGACTGAGCATCAAGGAGGGTTGGGCTGGGTGGGGGATATAGCATCAAGAACAGTGATGGAAAGATGCCCAACTGAAAGGAGGATTGGATGTGAAAATGAAGACCAGGAACAAGAAACAGGTTGGCACCGAGGGTTGACCTGAGGATGGGGCTGAATTGGGATGACAAGTCATGGTCAAAAATAAAAATGTATATTTATTTGAGATTTAGAACCAAAAAATAAGTCTGATGAGAGAGCTCAGTGATTGAGTGGAGGGTGATGGAAGGATGTGTTTGTTTGGCACCTAGTAATCTATTATTTAGCTGTAGCTGTCATTCATGTGATGTGGTTTCCACCTCTTCTCTCTCCATGCCTTCTCCCCCTCCTCCAGGCATACTGAATGTTGTTCTGCCTCTCAACCACCCTGCCTCTCACCGTCTGCTCTTCCTTCGCATTTTCTGTTCTCTCTTTTGAGAACATTCTAACCCCAACCTCATCACTTGGCTAATGATTGATTCTTCACTTCAGGCACTAGTCTAAATGCCACTTCCTGTAGGAAGCCCTCCCTGACCACTGTTTCCTCCTCAGTTTCGGCTCCATGCTTCCTGCATGTGCCCTCACAGCTGCTGTACTTACTTGTTCCAGCATCTGTCACTCCTCTTTACAATTGCTTATTCGCTGTTATTCTCCCCCACAGACTGGAAGGGCTAAGAGCAGGCACCAGGTCTATATTGCTATTCCTGTGGTCCCCAATACCTAGCAAAGTATATGCCCTCAGTAAACAGAAATAAAATGTCATTTATTCATATGAGGTAGTTTTTCTCCCCTTTCCTGAAGGTAGAGTTAAACATGCTTTCTGACAAGAACAGACCAAGGTTAGCACTGTAAATGATCATTCTATTGCCCAAATGAGATAGTTTTGTCTTCTGGACAGTCCCTGGATACTAGAACCTCTGTGTTCTGACTCACCTTTCTCTCTGTCTCCATAGGCTATTTTCTTGCACAGAGTTCCTCAGTACAGTACTGGACCTACGGTAGGTGCTCAATGAAAAAGCATTATGATTGTAACGGTTAGCTATCAGAGAGGAGGGAGTATTTCTCCTTTACAAGATAAAACAATTTGCTTCAAACTTGTCTGAGGGTTTGAGATCAGACAAGACTCTTTTTTAAAATGGGAAAATGGGACTGTACTCGGTCTTGCCCTCTTTCTTTGCCTACAGAAGATGAAGCAGCATTTCATTCAGTTGGAGATGCTGTCTGTAGCAAATAACCCTTGGGATCTGAGAGCGGTTATCTGGCCACTGGAGGGCTCTTACATTTTTCCATGTAATGCAATTGAAACCCTATTCAGAATGACTCCATACTTAATGCCATATTGCACAAAGTGTACACCCCGTTCCCATCAGTTTTTAAAAAATGCATAAATTCAAGAAGACCAGACTTAATTTACTGTATGTTTGTTTTGCTTTTTCAACAAAAACATCAGATGAATAATTTCCCCACATCATTGCTTTACATTTCCCCATAAATAGGGCATCTGTTAACATTGATTATTATGGATGCAATGCTAACATGATTAGGGTCAGACACTCACCCAAAAAACTAATCTTTTTAAAGGGATGACTCATGAATAAATGAAAACAAGATTAAGGAAGAAAAACTATTAAGAATAAATTTGATAATGGCTAGAAGTCATGAGTATTTCAGGGTCAGAGGATGGTACCATTTGTTCAACAATGTTTACCATGGGCCTACTAGGTGTTGAGCACTGTGCTAGCTACTGGGTAAACAAATGACAGTAATCATTAATACTAACAATAATAATAGTAATGATGACAGCCTAGTCCACCAAGGGTCAGGACTTGGTCTTGTCCACCACTAAACCCAGAACTTTAAATCAGAGCCTGGCATGTAGTAGATATGCAATAATATTAAATACATAAGCAGTGGTTACTGAACCCCTTATATATGCTTTGGTTATAAGAACTTGACATGTGTGTTGGCCGGGCGCAGTGGCTCAAGCCTGTAATCCCAGCACTTTGGGAGGCTGAGACGGGTGGATCACGAGGTCAGGAGATCGAGACCATCCTGGCTAAAACGGTGAAACCCCGTCTCTACTAAAAAAATACAAAAAAACTAGCCGGGCGATGTGGCGGGCGCCTGTAGTCCCAGTTACTCGGGAGGCTGAGGCAGGAGAATGGCGTAAACCCGGGAGGCGGAGCTTGCAGTGAGCTGAGATCCGGCCACTGCACTCCAGCCCGGGCTACAGAGCGAGACTCCGTCTCAAGGAAAAAAAAAAAAAAAAAGAACTTGACGTGTGCTATCATTGCTAATCCTCACAAAAATATTAAAAACTTAATAATAGTACTATCCTTATTTTACAAATGAAGAAACTGGGGCTAAGCGAAATTAATTAGTTTGCTTGAGGTCACTAGAGATGAAATTAATACCCAACTTTATCTGATATTAAGTCTGAGAAAAAATATGTGCTTCTAGGGATAGGGAGAGGTTGGTTAATGGATGCAAAATTACAGTTAGATGGGAGGAATATGTTCTAGTGTTCTGCAGCACTGTAGGGTGACTATAGTTAACCATAAGTTATTACATATTTTCAAATAGCTAGAAGAACAAATTCTGAATGTTCTCAACACAAATAAGTCATAAATGTTTGAGGTGATGTGTATGCTCATTACTCTGATTTGATCATTGCACTTTGTACACATGTATTGCAATAGCATTCTGTACCCCATAATACGTACAATTACTGTGCCAATTAGAAATAAACAAAAAAGTGGTTTTTAAAAATATAAAAAGGTTAAAAAATAAAATTTGTGTGTCCAATCATTAAGCTATACTCTATGAAGACAATGTTCTTGCAATCCAGGCATTCACAACTACTCTCAGGAATCAATGTGCAAGCAAGTAGCCAAAACAAAAGTAATACAATTGGAGAAAGACACTTATGTTGTATCACTTGTCTGCCCAAAGAATTCTGGAAAGGCTTCATGTCAGAGTTAAAATCGGATTTGGTTGGTGAAGATGATATGAAGAAGAGCTGCAGCTCATCACCCAAAGACCCATTGCATGGGTGAGATGTAAACTTTGGTTGCCATGGACTTTCTGGGATCATTTTGTACGACCTTATTCTCACTGCTGCACCATGATGACTTTAAACTTCTTTCAAGTGGAATAAAGAGTAATTATATATACTTTTTACTGTTTTAAAGTTAAAAATATATGTATATCTATACATATTGGAAAGTGTACCTATAGAAAAGTGTACAGCTAGATGAATTTTCATAAACTTAATATACCCACTCACATAGAATAAAAACCAGAATTTTAAACTGCATCTCAGTAGCCCCTCTTGTGTCCCTATATTTCTTGGGAATGCTATAAAAGTTATCAAAACTAGGTGGCTTAAAACAACAGAAAGTTTATTCTCTCCCAGTTCTGGAGGGCAGAAGGGTAAAATGAAGGTGCTACCAAAGTTGGTTCCTTCTGGAGGAGCTAAGGGAGGATCTATTCTGTGCCTCTCTCCTGGCTTCCTGTGATTTCCAGTAATTCTTGGCATTGCTTGACTTGCGGATGCGCCACTCCAGTCTTTGCCTCCATCCTCACGTGGTCTTCCCTCTGCGTGGCTCAGATCGCCCTCTCCTTTCTCTAAGGAGACCAGTCATTAGATTTAGGGCCCACCCTAAATCCAGAATGATCTCATCTTTAGATCCTTAACTCAATTACATGCTTAGAAACCATATTTCCTAATAATCTCAAATTCACAAATATTGAGAAATAGAACTCACCACAGACTCCTAATTACCACCTTTTGCCCTATTTCACCTGTTTCTCTACTTCATACAAATGGAATTACACAGTTTGTACTATTTTGCATTTGGTTTTTCTCTCCTCAAAATTATATTTGTGAGATTCATTTAGATTATTGCATATAGCTCTAGAAGATTTATTGTCATTGCTGTATAGTATTGTGTGCATGTAACACAATTTATCCCTAATGTATCCATTAAGCAGTTATGGGCATTTAGGAAGTTTTCAGTTTGGTGCTACTACAGATAGTGCTGTTCTGAAGAGCTCTGTGTGTTTTTTAGGTGAGCTTGTGCATGGATTTATGTTGGGTAATCTATTCAAAGAGAAATTGTAAGGTCAGAGGGTATTCATATGATCGGCTTTGGGGGAACTGCCAAACAGTGCTCCAATGTGATTATGTAAGACACTGGAAGGCTTTAAACAGAGGAGCAGCATGATCTGACTTATGTATTTAAAAGATCACTGGCTGCAGAGATACAATGGCACAGAGGTTTAGCTTCAACATAACATTCACAAAGGAAAGTAGTAGCATACAAATCTAAAAGAAAGCTGGGGTCAGAGTATGATGGGTTTTCTAACTCTTAGCCTAGAAGTGTGGGCTCCTTTTGCTTGGGAAAAAAAAGATAGTTTTTAAAAGTATAAGAATGATGTTACTACGTTTATGCCTTAGGAAGATGGATGGGAGCCAGTTAGGAGAAGAAATTACACCTTGAGGGAGATGTTGAGTACATGATCCCAGGAGTGTGGTAAGAGGGATGCAGAGAAAGAAGATGGGAAAACGTGGGGGAGTAGAGCCAACACATCCTGGCAGCTCCCCAAGTGTGGTGTGTAGGACAAAAGGAGCAGTCCGTGGTGACTTTCAGGTCTACCACCTCTTTAAATTTTCTTCTTTTTTTTTAAGACAGGGTCTTATTCTGTGGCCCAGGATGGAGTGCAGTGGCACAGTCATGGCTTACTGCAGCCTCGACCTCTTAGGCTCAAGTTATCTTCTCACCTCAGCCTCCTAAACAGCTGGGACTACAGGTGTGTGCTGCTGCACCTGACTAATTTTTATTTTATTTATTTTTTTTGTAGAGATGGGGCTCAGTACGTTGCCCAGGCTGATCTTGAACTACCATACTCAAGTGATCCTCCTGCCTTGGCCTCCCAAAGTGCTAGGATTGCAGTCATTAGCCACCGCACCTAGCTACAACCTCTTCAGAACATTTGTCCAGGATAGTGAAATTGAAAGAGGACTCAACTTGTCATTCTTATGCCAACATGCTGAGTGTGGCATGGTTGAGGTTTGAACATATGCTGTTGCGGCCATATTTACCAAAGAGTTTCCCTCTGGGGCAATAAGGAGCTTTGTGCCACTGACATGTCCATCTGTCAGCATTGCATAGAGACCCTGAGGCTACGTGGAAACGTACTGTCAACTCTGTATTCCTAAATATCAGGAAGGAGATAAAACTTAAATAGATTAATTTGACTAACATAGGAGATCTTCGTAAAACACAGTATCTCAGCAAAGCATTAATTTGCTGAGATTTTGTTAATTCCTTTAACAAAAACATGTTAAGGGAATCAAGAAGGTTCAGAGAAGGAAGCACTTGATCTTACTGTGGATGTCAGGGAGGTGATAGTAGAGAACAGCTCAGCTCAACTGTGCTTTGATAGATGAGTAGGAGTTCTTAGAAGGAGAAAGGGCTGGAAGATTGAGGCTAGAGAGTGGCTGTGGGCAAAGGGCAGAAGGAGGAAGATCATTCCCAGCACAGGAAACAGCATGTGTAGATATTACAGAATGAAAAATAATAGCTGAAAAGTGTGGTGCTCTTACTGCGTGCCAAACACTGTGCTAATCCAATCTAGAGTTACTCATTGAATCTTCCCCACAACCTATCAAAGCAGGTATACTTATATTTTCTTTTTAAAGGTGAAAAAGTAGAGGCCTACAAAGGTCAAGCTACTCAACCCAAGGACACACAGCTCCCGGAAGATTGAACAAGATTCTAACTCTAGGGCTGAGGCCTCCAGCCACTGTGACCTCCCCTGCCCTGAGAACGTGGGTAGAATTAGCATGGACACTAATGCAGGCAGCTTGCAGCTTGCTCACAATGAAATCACGGCAGGTAAATGCTTCATCCTTAGCCATGATGGATGCAGCAGTTCGTTTTCCAAAATCCTCTTATAGCCCATGCCCAGAGAAATAGAAATGCCTCTTTAAGACTTTAAAAAATGCTGGTGACATTTACCTATGTTGATACATTAGAATAAAAATAGCCCCTTGTGACCTCCTCATTTAACCCCATTCTCTTTAACTCAATATCTCTCCATTTTGCCTCTGCTTCATTTTCCCCCCTTTGAAGATGCGTCAGGTCTCAAGTTCAGCTTAATTCAACTGCTAGATGTATTATTCATTTCTATGCTTTAATGATGTGATAAGGTTTCTGGAAATAGGAAAAGGCTCATTAAACTGTCATTTGAATATAGATCATACCTAAATTCTAAGGAAGACAAAGTCTGCCAGCCAGGGATGCATTTTCTTTCCCAACACAGCTCTCTATAAATTGAGAAGGCAGAAAGAAGCATTTCAAAGAAGAGATCCCCTGGATTAGTATGTATTCTTGATTTACTCTGTAATTAATAACTCACAAACAGAATGAGGGATTCAGAGAGACAGAGAATGAATACTGGCCACATGAAGAAGGGATCTGGGATGTCAAACACAGTGAGGTGTGTGTTTTGTTCCTGTGTGTGATCACTGGCTTGATCAGGCAGGCTCTGTTTGAGGTAGAGGAGTATGTAGGGATTTTAATTTGACTTGCATGGTTTAGAACAGAACATCATCCCTGCCTGTAGAAATTGATTTGAAAATAGAACATCTTGCTTGCAGATTTTCTTCTGTTTGCCTTCAGGTTTGAGAAGATGCTAGAAAATGCAGAAGTGCAAGAGAGGGATTCAGGGCCAGATGCTGGAGAATCTGGCGATATGCCCACCTATTTCTCCAATTCTCAATCCCTAGATGAATGACCTGAACATACTAAGAGTTAGCCTCTTAGTACATTGTAATATTAACGTGTTGCATATGTAGACCAGGGTCTAGTACATGTTTGTTTGTTTGTTTTTTGAGATGGAGTCTCACTCTGTCGCCCAGGCTGGAGTGCGGTGGCATGATCTCGGCTCACTGCAAGCTCCGCCTCCTGGGTTCACGCCATTCT
The DNA here is from genome assembly GCF_007565055.1 of Rhinopithecus roxellana. Taxonomy (NCBI): domain Eukaryota; kingdom Metazoa; phylum Chordata; class Mammalia; order Primates; family Cercopithecidae; genus Rhinopithecus; species Rhinopithecus roxellana. Next base: position 69,887,672 of record NC_044563.1, on the reverse strand, counting down.
CTTGCCTCAGCCTCCTGAGTAGCTGAGACTACAGGCGCCCGCCACCACGTCCAGCTAATTTTTTTTGTTTTTTTGCTTTTTTGTTTTTTTTTTTTCAGTAGAGACGGGGTTTCAACCTGTTAGCCAGGATGGTCTGGATCTCCTGACCTTGTGATCTGCCTGCCTCGGCCTCCCAAAGTGCTGGGATTACAGGCGTGAGCCACCGCACCCAGCCTGGTACATGTGAGTTTTTAACACATGTGTAGAACCTGGTCTACACAGGCAACATGTATTTTCTCATTTATTTCTTACCACAACCTTTTGAGATAAGTCAGAGTTGCCCTTAGATTCAAACAACAGAGGACCCCACCTGCACTCTCTGCTTCAGCTGGACTGTGTGGACTACCTCCAGCTGTGTCCTTTCCCAAAGGGTATGAAGGGTATGAAGCTGCTTTATGGGGCCAAGAGGACATACCCACCATGTGCCTGGCACCCTGGAGTTCCATTTTCTAACATCCCCAAGTCCAATCCAGGTCTGATGGCCTCTTCTCTGGGTTCATCCTGATGGTAGACTGTGTCCATAGCATGATCTTAGGTCCTGAGGCCAAGGGCTGGCCATCTGTGTGGCTTATGGCCAGAGAGTTTTGTGTGGGCTGGACTGTCAGCAACTGACTTGTATGACTTGTGATATGGGATGGAGAGAGAAGGGTAGGGGTGGGGAGAGAAGGGTAGGACAGTGAGCTATGGGCAAAAGCCTGCAGTGCTTTCCCTATCCCATCACATTCCGAGAGGAACTCCATGGGGTACAAGAATGCTGAACTCAAACCTTATGCTTCCAGGTCATTTTAAATGTGTTTTTGTCAAGGTGGGAAGACAGCATGTTTTATTTCATGCTTTGTTGGGTTGATTTCTACTTTTGAGTGTTTTGACGTGTGATGCATGGGCTGCCATTTGTACTCTTTATCTAGGCCCTAAAAATATTGAGGGTGGACCTGATGTAGAGATATCAATACCTGTATTTTACATATGGGAAAATAGGGAGTTCGATCACTTGCTAGTAAGTGCTGAAATCAGAATTCAAATTCAGACAGTCATATTCCAGGGTCTACACTATCCATCAGTATCTGGTCCTTCCTCTTATGGAGACACCGTGAGGAGGTGTCCATTCAAGTCTGCTAATATCATGATGGGATTAGAGCAATTAGACAAACATGGACCAGCTTTGGTGAGGAACCTTTCCCTTCTGTTATGTTCTTAGGAGGAGTGGAATGGGACTCCATGGCCTCTGGTAGGATGAGTGGACTGTGTCTGTGAGTGGAAGCTGAGGAGAGAAACCAGGGGTACTGGGAATAAGAAAACCTGTTTGAAATACTTTATCAGTAACCTTGTCAAATGTGTTTCCTTTGAGTTTAATCAGGAGGAAATAGATCAAACAAATCAGACAACTCTAAAGTGGAGGATGTGATAGATGGAATCCTAAAACAGACCCCAAGATTCCTGCTTCCTTCTGCCCTATACAGTCCCCTTCCCTTCAGTGTGGGCAGACCCAGTGAAGGACGGGATGGATAGTCAGTTCCTTGAGTATGTTACATACATGGCAAAAGTGAAAGGGTTTTACAAATGTAATTAAAGCCTCTGAACAGTTGACTTCAAGATAATCAGTTGGAAAAGTCTCTGGGGTGATCTGACTCACTCCGTAGGAGGTCTTAAATAAGGGCTTAGCCCTTTCCCTGGGGGTGAAGCAGCAGCAAGACTGTCTCTTTTTGGCCTTGATAAAGCAAACTGCAGTGTCATGGAAAGGACCACATGGCAGGGAACAGTGGGTGGCCTTTAGAAGCTGACAGTCTCAGACCTACAGCTGCAGGGAGGTGAACACTTCTAACAGTGAGTGAGCTTGGGTGAAGACCCTTACTTAGCCTTAGATGAGAAGGTAGCCCCAGCTAACACCTCAATTTCAGTCTAGTGAAGCCCTGAGCAGAGGACCCAGGCCCACAATTCTGACCCGTGGAAACTGCCTGTGGTCAGACATTTGTGTGATTTTTATTAATTTATTTATTTTGAGATAGAGTTTCACTCTTGTTGACTAGGATGGAGTGCAATGCCACAATCTTGGCTCACTGCACCTCTGCCTCCTGGGTTCAAGTGATTCTCCTGCTTCAGCTTCCCAAGTAGCTGGGATTACAGGCACCCATCACCATGCCCGGCTAATTTTTTAATTATTATTATTTTTAGTAGAGATGAGATTTCACCATGTTGGCCAGGTTGGTCTTGAACTCCTGACCTCAGGTGATCTGCCCACCTCAGCCTCCCAAAGTGCTGGGATTATAGGCATGAGCCACCACGCCCAGCCGACATTTGTGTTATTTTAAGCTGCTAAATTTAGGGTAATTTGTTTGGCAGCAATAGGAAACTAATACAAGAGACATTCTTCTATAAAACGACTGGTTGGGACTCTTCAAAAAATCATTGTCATAGAAAACAACAAACATAAAGGTAGGAGGAGGATTTTAGTTTAAGGGTGTTTAAAAAGCAAACAAATAGCTACGAAGAACACCACCACCACAACCCCACCGGGCTGGCAATGGTCTATGAAGCTTTCTCAGACTAAGTTTTGGAAACTTAATCTTTGTTTTCCTCCCTTTTGAGTTGAGATCTTCCAGAGATCTCTGCCCTGTGTTTTCAGCCGAGAGTAGGCACCATGGTTTTGGCCCTGTACAGTGCCTCACGGTGGACAGGGATAGTTACATAAAAATAATCGCGCTGTCTCTTAGCTCTAGAGAAATGCCCTCTATCTCCCGGCAGTGGCTGGAGGGCCAGGACTTAATGGATGTTGTGGGTCATAAAAATGAACGTTAATGGCCCACACCCAGCCTCCTCTCCCACAGCTCTGAAGCTTTGGGGGTGGCAGCATGAACAGCTTTGAAAAATTTATAGTATTAGAACAACACATTTGGACAAGGACGATACTATTGCAAGGAGGAATTTGTGCTCAGTAGGCCCTAGATGAAGTTTGTCCGGAGACTCTAGCTTGTCATTCCCTGACATATACAAACGTACTCCCTGCCTAGCCTACTGGGTCTTTGAATGAAGGAAAAAATACCTGAAAATTGAATTCACATTAAAACATGAGTGATCCCGATGCAGGATTTCGGCATTTAAAAAAGACAGCTGGGTGAGTCCAATGCTTAACCCACATGAACATATTTCTAAGGGCAGAATTTTAGTCTTTGTAGCACCTCGATATTGGATGTCAATTTTAAGATCCCTGGAGAGATCAAATCATTGTATTTACAGGGTTGGTCTGTTAGATGAATTGCCAAACACTCACTCATCTGTGTGTGCACACATACATACACTCAAAGCACACTCACATGCAGGCACACACATACATGCACAGAAAACACCAGAAGAGCTGTGTGGCAAACACATTAATTGGAACAGTGAGACATCCAAATAGACCACAGTGGCAGAGATGCATTTAGAAGGGTAGCTGGAGGCCAGGTGAAAAAGAAAGGGGTGAGCAGGAGGAATTTAGGGTGGAAAGGTTCAGGATGCCAAGTAGCCAGGCTCAAAGCTGGTGTCCTAATCAAGGCCATAGCTGGCAGGTGCTGAAATTGAAGTAGCAGGAGGGAAGAACAATGAGAGAGAGAGAGAGTCCCCCTCCCATTACTGCCAGACAGGATGCTGGGTCCTGATAGGCCATGCTGTTGTGGAGGGAAAGGAAAGGGATGAGGACTGTTCCAGATGACAATGAAGAAGATGATAACAGTGCTGGTATAGATCACATTGAATAAGCACTTAATATGCACCATGGCCCGTAAGGGGTATTGTTTTGGGTAAACTCACAACAACAGCTCTGTAACATAGACACTATTAACGCCTTCAGTTTCCAGGTGAGAAACAAATTCTAAGCGGTGAAGCAATTTGTTCAAGATTCCATAGCTCACCAGTGACAGCAACAGGGCCTGAGCCCAGGCTGTCGAGCCGAGAGCCAGAGCTGAAAAAGTGGAGAGATCCCCCTGGCTGTGAGATTCCAAATGTGGCAGGTCTTCAGGGTTTCCTTCTGATTTGTAGTCCTGCAGCCCACACCACAGGGGCTGTGGTGAATATATGGAAAATACTGAGCCTCCTAATTGATGTGAAGGCTTTTGAAAATGTCTCCGTGTCCCTCCAAAATGAGGAGTGCCTATTCCTCATGCTGCTTCAGAACTTCTTTATCTTTTAACCATTTTTCCCTTCAAATTTAACTCTGCTGCCTTCTGCACTGAGGATTACCTAAAGGCCAAGTTTGACATTCTTAATCCAGCCATTTCAGAGTTATCTGAGAACAGAAAAGGTACAGGGATAAAGGCTTAAAGTGTTAACTCTGGGAGTGCCAGAGGAAGTTGAGATGGGCAGTGTCCTTCCCTGAGTATCCTGCAGGGCTCAGACCTGTGGGACGCCCCCGTGAGCTTGGCTGTGTTAAAGATTGTTTTAGATCCCTGAGCCCCTTGTTTGGCCTGTTTTGGAAGCTGCGTACAGATAAACTACATAGCCACTGAAACCGCTGGGAAGATATCATTTTCCCAAAAAGCTTAGCTGGAGAGACAGGACCTATCAGAAGGTATTGACTTGACGGAACCCAAGCTGTCAAAGGAAATCAACAGGAGTTTATTGTGCAAGTGGCTACTGTGAGACCAGTGAAGTAAGTACTGGGCCAGGAAGAAGATTCAATATTCTACGGAAATCATCCAAACTGGAAGGAATTTTTATATCGGTTCAGCTGCTATTATTGAGCACCTATAACACACCAGACATGAAGCTCTGTGCTGACTGGTAAATCCACAATGAACAAAACAGACGTTGTTTCCTGCCCTCATGGAATTAATATTTCAGACTATTTATATGAAATTAAGTCACATTTTCTTTTCAATTTTATTCTGAATAGCAACAGAAAATAACAGAGAGGCACAGCAGAAATGCATTCTTCACTTGGATTAAAAGATCAAACGAGATTCTCACACGTTATTCATAGGCATGATTGGGACACTGGCAGTGGAGCATTGTGATCACACACACACACACACACACACACACACCCCTTACCTCATGCATGCTCTTTATTTAGAATTAGAGGAAAGAATAGTTTGCAGTTTCTAGAATTTTAATAAAGAGAAATTACAGGGCAAACTCCTCCCTACTGAGGATCTTACAATCAGTTTGAAAAGGCTCTCACGTGTGAGACAGCTAGAGAACAATTCAAAACAATATATAGTCAAGTTTTCCTATTACTCAGTCCACTTACATCAGATTTAAACATAGATTCTGCCTCCTTAAGGGAGCAGACTGCTTCTAAGAACTTGGCATTAATTACTGGGAGGCAGATGGGTACAAATAGATGCTGCCAACTATAAATGAGTCTTATCCATTCAATACATTAGGTCTCATCAGGAATATGTTATATGTACTGAAAGTCATAAAAGTACATTTTAAAAAGATTGCAACACTTTCACATTTTATTTTAAAATTTATCTGCATTGCCTGAGTTCACTCAACTATCCGAAAGCCTACTATGTCCAAGGCACAGTTGTGGTCCCTGGGGATAACACAGTGAACAATACGGTTCCACATGACACCTGTCCTCAGGGAGCTTACATTTTAATATATGATCTAAGAACAGGTTAACAAACACACATCAATAATTGCAATCTGTGAGAAGTCTATGAAAAATAGAGAATTGTGGAAGGGATCTGCTTTAGATAGGGTAGTTCGCGAAGGCTTAGGGATGTATAAGGTTAGCAGCATTGCAGCCAGACTAGAGAGTGAGAGAGAAAGGCTGATCTGATAAAAGTAATGACTGTGAAGGTGGAGCATGTGGGAAACAGATTCAAGGGGTATTAAGAATGTACTGTTCCAGTGGTTGATGGGGAAGAAAGACGAGGAATCAAAGAAAACTGCTTTGTTTTGTGTTTTTGTTTTTTTTAACTAGAGTAAATGAGTGGATGGGATGCTTATTGTTACATGAGGGAAGACGAAGATAAATAAAGGAGAAATGTATTTGCCCACATGATGTTTAGAGGATGAGGGGCTTTATATGTGATGGTTTCTGTTTTCTTAATATAAGATGAACTGCCTGATCAAAATTTTTGTTGCAAAATTTTAAAAACCAATGTCTTCTTCTCCGCCTGTCCCCCAACCCCAGATATTTTTTTGGCTAGTTCTGACTGAGTAGCCACTTTTCCAATTTGCTTTTCTTGGCACTTTAACTTCTCCTTCCCCTCTTAGCACGTCTGCCATCTCTTCCTGGTCTGGGTGCCACTTAGCTCTGAAAACACAGGCATCGGAGTGTAGCAGACTCACTCAGAGTTCTCCCAAGATGCAGATTCTACTGAAATCCAGACCCAAGGGGTCTACAAAATGGGTATGTTCAATTTTTTTTGTTGTTTTCATTACTATCTCCTATTTTAAGGCACCCATATTGCTTTGGGGGAATGTAAATCAGTGCTTTCTTCCATTACCAATTTAATGACTCTATGATGTTAATTGCCTCTTTCCCCATAATATCAACTCTTCTCCCCATAGCTCTCAGACAAATTACCTAACCCTTCAAACACAATCCAAGAGGACTTCCCCATCCACGTAGGCAGAATGCAACTATATCATGCTAGAGTTTGTGTGTGTGTGAGTATGTATATAATAAGGCAAAGAGGGAACTAATAGTCTAAAAAGAAATATAATTCTATTATATATTCTATTATTATATAATTATATTATTAAATATATTCTATTATTATAGAATTATACACTATAATTTCTGTATCTATAATTATAGAACTGTAATTTCTTACCATTAATCGCAAAATGGGAGGTCCATCAGGTACAAGGAGGGAAGGACTCCAGTTTCAGCAGTTTGTATTCAGAGTAGAAACATAAAGGAGAATGACATGGTGATAGAACCCAGCTTAGGAGAAATAAGACTTACTAGTCTACTTCATTCAGCAACTCTTATCTTGAATGTTCACTAAACGCTTATTATGTGCTCTATGGTCCTACTTTATGTTCTTGGCATTGGAAATTTTTTAAATGACTAAGAACTGATTATAACAGAAGAACAAGTAGAGCTCAACTCAAAGTGTCATGTGAACTTGGATGCAGGAGAGACAGCTGTAGAGCTGTCAGAGGGCGTGTGGAGGTGTGGGGAGTGCAGACAGTGGTCAGAGAAAGTATTCATAGAAGAGGTGATATTTAAGCCATACTCAGTAATATTAGTGGCCATGGCATAGGGCATATAGGTGAGAAAGAGGATGGAGACTGAAAAGAAATAAGAGATGAGGCAGAAGAAACATGCCGGAGTGATTTATCTACCTGGAGAGGTGCTCTGCTCTGCCTTTCATAAATAACTTCTATAAAAGACCTCATAAACCTATGTTTACAAGTGTTTGACCACTCTAGATATTATATCTCTATGCAACTCACTCTTTAGTCTTTATTTGCTTGGATGCTCTCTTTCAAAAAGATGTTCCATAATGTTTAATTGAACTTATGATCACAATTTCAGAATAAAAGCAGTTCCTTCTGCCAAGGCTGACCCCTGACCCTGGCACTCTCCTCCTAATCAATCAGCACTGTGTATTGTGCATATGCCAACACATGGGGTATTCATGAAGTGTATCAATTCATTCTTGCATTGCTATAAAGAAGTACCTGAAGCTGGGTAATTTGTAAAGAAAATAGATTTCATTGGCTCACGGTTCTGCAGGTCATACAGGAAGCATAGTGGCTAGCCAACTATATAAATTAAGGTATAGGGGGAAGTAATGTAAGTATATACTATAATTTCTGTAACCGTAATTATAGAACTGTAGTTTCCTACCATTAACTGCAAAATGTGAGACCCATCAAGTAGAAGGATATAAGGACTCCAGTTTCAGCAGGGAGGCCTCAGGAAACTTACAATCATGGCAGAAAGCAAAGGGGAAGCAGGTTTGTTTTACATGACTAGAGCAAGAGGAAGAGAGATGGGGGAGATGCCACATAATTTTAAACAACTAGATCTCGTGAGAAGTCTATCATGAGAATAGCACCAAAAGAATGGTGCAAAATCATCAGGAACTGCCCCCATGATCCAATCACCTCCCACCAGGACCCACCTCTAGCATTCAGGGTTGCATTTCAATATGATATTTGGGTGGGGACACGGATCCAAACCATATTATGAGGTGTGGTGGTGATGGAGAATTAGAGTTAAGAGAGAGGGATAGCATAATCCAGAATAAAGAAACAGAAATCTGTCTTAGTCCTCAAATTCCTTAAAATCTCACTAATGGAGAAAACATGCTAACTTGAAGTGACTAAAGAGCACTTAAAAATAACCTTCAGGCAACTGCATGTTCTTACCATTCCAACTGAGTGTGAAGTGGAAGAATGAATTACTGTCTGCATCTGCACGGATACCTTAGGAAGGCTTGCTGAGCTGGCATTTGATGCATTCCATGTTTCTGTGGGGGTGCAAGGAAGGAGCAAGGCAGTCCAGGCAGGGAGAGGAAGAGGAGGTGCCCAACGGAAGGACCAATGCCTAGTGAAAACGCTGGGGAAGCACACTAGACTCAAGAAGTCCTTGGATGCTGAGTGCCTGGCATGGCTAAGAAACTGGTGCCCATTTGTTTTCCTGACTCAGAATCAACATTCATAGAAAGATTAAATGTTTTAAAAAAAGGACTTAGTTTCTTTGGCAAACCAATAACAGGCTTTGGGATTTTGCTTTAAACATTTCGAATAATCCTATTAGCAGCTTAGAAAAACGGGGTTATTTTAATGACAGAGTATATATATCTATGTATTTCCCTTCCACCAGTGTCTGAAGGAGATTATCCACACTAGCTGAAGTCTACCCTCTTTGCAGGGTTTATCCCTGTCACCAGGTTTGGAGAGGCAGAAGGGGAAAAGAGCTGCTCAGTTACTCTTCCGGCACCAAGTGTGCTGGATAATTGCATCTTTTGCCCACTTGCCAGTGGCATTTAGACTGGTTCTCATCCATGTCAAGTCGGTCCAAGCCCAGGAGGGGCAGCATGGTGCATAAATCATGTTTATATCTCGTTTCTGGCCATGACATTTCACCCACAAAACGGGAATAGCAATAATATTAAAGACATGAGGCTGTCTCAAAAATTCAACAAAACCATGTGAGTTGAAGCACCAGGTTAGGGTTAGTTGAAGCACCAGTGGTTATTCATGTTAGTCTGATGTCTCTGACGTTTGAGGACCTATTTTGTAGTCACGTTTTTCCAATCAAGCTTCCTTGACTTGGACCAGGTAGGGTTTATTATCTGGTTTACCTGTTGGCAGGTAGAGAGTGTAAAAGCAGACTTGTTCTTATCTTCCAGCGTGAGGATCTAACCAGTGAGGATCATGGTTCAGCAACGTCATGTTGGTATGAGAATACACATAATTTTGTAATGAGTGTGAGTTGTATGATATTTTAAGACAGAATATTGCTACGTGATTGGATTTTCGTAGCAATCATTTTTATGCCACCTAACCACTTTTTTTTTAACCTCAACTTCAAGAATTGCCTGAAATGTGGACAAGAGAAACATAGATGCCTACATGAGAAATAGGCTTGGATTTCTTCCAATGCCTTCCTATCTCTTTGATGTTGTTACTTGCAGATATCAGACTTGCATTCTGCCAGGAACATTTCTTCTGTATGTTGTAATGACTCATGCCCCCAGGATAATGAACAAGACTTGGCAAATGCTGGGCCCTGATACCTGAGCCAACAGAGAACATCCACATCAGGGAAGCCAATAGTCAGAAAGCCCAACTAGGAACGTCATTTAGAATTTGCAGACAAAAAAGTCATTAGCCACCACAATCTCTTTTGATTCTAGCAAAGGTCAGATCTGGTCTGTTTCTTAGATGTGTTTTCCTTTACTGATCATTTACGTTTTTCATTATGAATCTTTATTTCAATTGATAAGAGAGGTAAGAAAAATTTTGAGAGATAATTCATCATCAAGGAAATGTATGGAGAGGCATGTATAGACTCTTTCTTCTTATTAAAAATATGATACTGTTGAAAATAAAGCTATAACTTCACTTTCATTTAATAATCAGGTGAGGCTAGGTAATTTTGGGCAGGGGTGGAGGAAGAAAAGGGACAATGCAAATAGAGGCATACACAGAGTAGATGTTGCTTATGTGTTGGTCAAGTCAATAAAGAGTGAGAGGAAACAAAGAAGATATCTATAGAGGAAGTGGAAGAGAGTGACAGTCATGCAGAAGGGAAAGAATGAGAGAAGCATGGAGTCAATAAAGGAGATGGCAGAAGATGGAGAGACTATAGATGCATCTGGGGAAAGCTGCTGGGAGTCACGCACAGCTTCTCACCTTGTAGTTTCAGGGGCCTGTTGCCTGTTGAAATGTTAACCGATGAACTTTTTTAAAACACTCTTTCAAATGTTAATCTTTACATCAACTCCCCTGTAAATTGGATAACCATAGCAATCCAACACAGGGTAAATTGTTCCCGGTGGGTAGCAGCCCATGATGGCAGCTAGAGGGTCAAGGAAATCCATGGAAAAGTCAGATGCCCCTGGGGCAGAGATCCCCATCACAGGCTGAGAAAATTACCTTAGAGGCAACTGGAGTCTAAGTCATTGGTCTGGCCAGAGAGTGGCCCTCCAGGCTGGGGGGCATGGAGTTGGGTGCAGAGCAGGACCACACCAAGGAAGGGCCTCTCTGCTCTTGCACATTCCACATCTGGCCGGCCTCAGGGTTTAGCTGCACTCCAGTGCACAGGGCAATGTAACAGAAGAGTTATTTCCTCCCAGGCAGAAAACAAACAGCAACAAGAACAACAAGATTCAACACAGGAGCAGCCTACAAAATGCAGGCTGTAACCTCGATGGTATTGATTGAGTGCACCTGTCCATCTTCATTTTAAACTGTGAGCTTGATTGCTGGCAAGTTTATAGGATTATGGGTTTAATTGGATGCCTGTGTTTTACTAGATGTAAGTGAAATTTATGGCTGTGGGGTTTGTGGTGCCAAGGTTTACCTCAGTCATTGCCTCTCAGCCGAGAGGGCCGAGACTTCTGGAGCCAATCGGAGCGAGCTCAGGGGCTTGCGTGCAAGGGAGGCACCTCTGGGCCTGCTTGCAGGCTGGGGTTGCATAAGGAGCAGACAGACCAGGTGACAGGAGCCAGAAACTCTCGCTGCATCACGGACCTCCCTCGCTCTATACCCTCATCAAATGCTAAACGGAATGAGTAACAGGCATCTGGGAGAAATTATTGATATTTAGTTAGATCCCCAAGTGCTGGCAAAGTACCGAGACCGGCTCACTCAGATGGCTGCCCTGCTTTTTTCTGCACACTACTGCCATAAAGAGTTTAGGAAAGGCTTTTATGAGAGGCTGAGGACTTTGGGAAGATGAAGAGGTGTCGTGAAATGCTTAAATCCTTTGAACCTGGGCGTTCGGGGTACTTATCATCTGGTATTTAATCACTTGTGATATAGATTTAAATTATTGTTTCATATTTTGAAGGGTGATTGCTCTTAATAACTCATCTGGCCTCAGAGCAGCTATTTATTCACTGAGCACATTGTTTGCTGAGTACCTAACATGTGCCATTCCTGGGGATTTTAGGTGAGAGTGGGGGGAAATTCTTCTGATTTTCTTTTTTTTTTATTTTACACATAAGAAAACTGAAGCCTAGAAAATTTATTTACTTCAACCTGGTCACACACAGATCTCCTGGTATATTCAGAACTAGAACTCAGATACTTGATTCCCATTCAGAAGGAACCTGGTCAGCTGGTTGGGGGTTAAAGAGTTAGAACAGAGAACACCAATGAAAAAACCTCCACTGAGCAAGGGAGCTACCTTGGACTTCTATTTCGCTGCTCAGAACATTCAGATGCTCATTTTCTGGTTTTATTGGTTTTGGACTCATCAAATTAAGTGACCTCCAGAAAAGTGAGAGATTATAAATTACATGGTTAGTTTCTTCCAACCAAAGACAATAGAACACTGGCTGATGAGACTCAGTCCCAATTCTCTGTTATAGAAATGCATTGCTTGCTTATGCAGTTGGTTTGGGATGAGGCCAGCTCTGGGTGGGGCCCAGATTAAAGTAGCAAAGATACTATCATAAAACAATTTGACACGGCAAAAACAGTAAACATTTAAACTATTACTTACATGCTAGGTACTGTGGGCAGCGCTTTGCTTGCACTATTTCATTTAATTCTTAAAGCACCCATTTTATAGATGAGAAAATTGAGGCTTAGAGAGATTATATAATTTTCCCAGGGCATACAACTTCCAAATGGGCTGAACTAGGACTCTAAACTGCTTTATCATGACGACAGTACCCATGCCTTTAATCGCTACACTCTCCTGTCGAATATTTAGAGGTACGTTGCAATAGACACCATTGTTTTATAAACGATGTTGACACACTGTTTTCATATAATTTAAACTTTTCAAACACTGGTCTATCAGGTAAGCCAATAAGTGCACAATAAAAGATGAGATAATGCTGAAAAATTAGGGTACATAAGACATGGAAGAAAATGACAGTCCAAAAACGTTGGGTTTGATGTGGTGGCAGCAGAGAGCCTTTGAAGGCTCTTGAGCAGAGTAGTGCTATGATGACAGCTGCACTGTATGTGCTATTGACGTCCAGGTAGAGGGCTAGTGAGAGAATTCAGTAGGAGTGGGAGTGCCAAAGCAAAATTTGTGAACTTGGTGCTTTATTGTACTGAGGAATGTGTGGTCTCAAACACAGCAATCAGCTAGTTATGGTAAAAACTTTGTTTGGGGGCCCAGGTTTCAATGTTGGGTCTTAAATTGTGTGCAGTTTATGGAGATATCCGGGAGCACTTTGGCAATTCCAGAATGGAGATCCAGGGAAAGTAGGCAGAGGCTGAAAATAAGCATTTGCATGTAAATTTGCATAGAGGTGCCAATTTGCAGGAGCTTAGAAAAAGCAAGGGATCTAATGGAACCAGATGATAGAAGACCTCAGGAGTCATTTTTTGAGAAAGAGGAATTACAAAGAAAGAGAAGAAAGAAAGAGAACAAGAGACCCATGTGGGATAAAATTTCATGAGAAAGAGAATAATGAAAGATTTTACATTCTTTAGAAAATCAGGAAATGAGGGCTGATAAACCATTGCTGGCTTAGTGATGTAGAGATCCCCGGCATCCTTGGGAGAACCATTCTGAGACATTGATAAGAGGAAGCTATCTTGCGAAGAGTTAATGGATGGTTAGGAAAGGAATGCAGTTGTTTTCACTGAGGGGGCACACAACTTTTTTGAGGGGCTAGGTAGCAGTTTAAAAATAACCAGAGACAGATAAGCAAGACAGCAGAAGGGAATTTTCTTTTATAGGTAAAGACAGATAGAAATATGTTCGTAAATAAAGCAAAACAGCTAAAGCAGAGAGAACGGCTCAAGCTATGAGACAAAGGGTGGGGGATTTTTGATACAGCAAGATCTTTGTGAAAGGAGAAAGTGGTAGGAAAACAACCTAGGTGGTGAGCTTTGTTTTAAGAGGAATCATGGACTGCTTCTGTGTAGGAGCTTTGAATGAGAGAGTGAACAAAGAAAGGCACTCTAGGCTCATGGCAGGTCAAGTACGTAATTTTCAGGATCACCTGGGAGTGAGATGTGTGGGATGAGATGGGCGAGAAAATGGGTGGGCTGGATGGATGAGGAAATAGAAACATAGGCAACTACCAGGGAGAATGAAACGTGGAGGTGATATGGGATAAGGAGGTGATGAGGTTAAGATGAGATGGAAAGGTCAGCTGAGTTCAATTCAAATGACTTGTTAACCTTTTAGCAAAATGGCTAACAAAAATTAAACACGTTTTCATGCAATTCCCTAGTTGCATTTTACAGCCTTGGAGGGCGAATAGAAAAAGCAAAGGGTAGTTTACTAAAGTTGAGAACTATCAAGAAGAAAATGTCACAGAAAGTGAGGTATTGGAAGGCGGTGGTGAAATGACTACATATAACATCAAGGTGAGTAGGAAGAGGAAGGAGCCAGGAATGGAGTTACAAGAGAATAAAGAATGGCATGGTTACTGGAACTTGTGGCTAGGAAAGAAACCCAGTTCAATAGAAGTGACAGTGAAGGAGAAGTAAAGAATAAGAAGAGAGAAATCATTTTTAAAAAGTGGTTGCAAGTTCAAGAACCTGAGTGGTGGTGATGTGTGGCTGTGATGGTAGATAGATCAGGGAGTCTCTGAAGGTGCTAGAGAGTTATGAGATCATCAGAATAAATGTTGGCATACAAGGTCAGGGAAAGATGGCAGAAGCATAATGGAATTCACACGCTGATGTCAAGGGAGAAGCTATGAGTGTCCTGAAGCTAGGTTGATGGTGAGGACATTATGATATGAGCCTCAAGTAGCAGCAGATGTCTGGGGATGGTGAGGGACACTGTTCTGGATGCTGCAGTGTGCACAATCTGATCCCTTCTGATTCTGGGTGTCCAGGATCGGGGTGGTAGAGTGGAGAAATAGAGCTTATTGGGAGAGATCTCTGAGGAAGACAATGTGCGTAATGGTTACAAGCATGGGTTCTTCATCAGACTACCTGGTTTCTATCCTGTTTCTGTCACTTCATAGCTGGGTGGCCATGGATAAGCCATTCAGTAACCCTATGCTCAGTCTCCTTATCTCTAAAGTAGCAATAATGGTGAACTCACCTCATGGGATTGCTGTGATGATCGATTAAAATAATTATTAAAAGAGAGTAGTATAAAACCCACTATATGGTATGTTCTCAGTGAAAAGTAGCTTGCTGCTGCTTCTGCTTCTTCCTCTATTTTTTCTTCTATTTCTCCTTCTCCTTCTTTCTCCTCCCCCTCCCTGTCCCCCGCTTTCCCCTCCTCCTCCCTTTACCCCTCCCCCTCTCCTCCTCCTCCACCTTCTTCTTCTTCTTCGTCGTCTTCTTCCTCCTCCTCCTCTTCCTCTTCTTCTTTTTCTTCTTCCTCCTCTTCCTCTTCTTCATGTTATTGGAAAGGATATATAGGAAGGAAGTGGTGTTATCAAGGAGAAAAGTAGTTTTCAATTTATGTGGCCACATGGGAAGGAGTACTTAAAGAAAGTATCAAAGATGTAAGGGATTTTGTCTATAACAGAATTGGGATTCCAAGGTTCACCCTGGTTCTGCCCCTCAGGGGAGCAGGGCTCTTCAAGAGATAAAGGGTACAATTATTTGGGGAGGTGACCAGGGGTTGATAAAGGAGGAAAGAATTTCTGTTGGGCTATTAAGAGTGAATCATGCAGTAAAGGAAATATGGGGTTGAGAGGATAGAGAAAGAAACATTTTTGATCAGATCATTTTCTCCTATTTTTGGTTTTGATTTGCCTTGTAATCAGTTAAAAACATGCTTTGCTATCTTTTCACGAGAATAGTAATCTATAGCACTGCTTCAGAAAATTTTAACTTTTGAATGCAGGGAGTTTCTGCTGTAGTTTTACCAATAAACATTACATTTAATTAAAGTCTTCTGTTTTACTAATCATAGTAGTTTCTAAAATTTTTAAAAATTATTTTGTTAATTTGAAAAAGTATGTATTAATATTAGTATTTACATTCTTAATAATCCCTCTGCCTTGTAAAATAACAGATACCAAAGAAGAGAGAAAGGTTTTCTTGCTTTCACTGGGAAAAGCACAGACACCCAAGGACATGGCTCTGAGGGAAGCAGGAGAAAGAGATTTCTGAGAGATCAAAGAGATACGTGAGTCATAAATGTAGCTTTCTGTGACAAAAAGAACCTGGGGGTGGGTGAATAAAGATTTTTAAAAGTACTCTAACAAAAATTTTGTTATGAAAATTTTCAAGTTTACAGAATGGTTGGAAAAACATTTCAACAAATAACAATATATTTGCATCTAGATTTGACAATTATCAATGTTCTATTGAATTAGTTCAACCTATCTATCTGGCTATCTTTACCCACATTTATTTGGAACCATTTAAAACTAAGTTAAAGATATCATGGGGACAGTTTTAGTTACTTTTTCTGTTTAACAAACCACTCCAAACTTAATGGTACAAAGTAACTACTGTTTCATTACACTCATTCTGTGCATCAATAATGCACAGAGGAATGGCTTGTCCCCAGGAATTCCAATATCTGGAATTTCAGCCAGGAGTATTCACATGTCTGGCGACTGAAATTACCTGGAAGATTGTGAGCAAATACGCTCAGGAATGGCTCAAACTTTGGGTTTAGTTGGGCTTGTGGACTGGAATAGTCAAATGTTTCCCCTTCCTATACTCTCATCCTGGGCACAGTCGTGAAAGGGAGGCATCTCACATCGTGGGGTTTGGGCTCAGAATGGGAGCCTCTTAAGAAAGGGACTTTCAGAGAAGGATGTTCTAGGAGAACCAGATGGAACCTGCATGGACTTTTCTGGTATCACTTGGGAAGCCATGAATCATCAGTTCCACTGAACCCTGACGGTCAAAGTAGGCATAAACACACTCATATTCAAGGGGAAGGGACAAAGATGCCCCCTCTTCAATGTGACTGTGAAAGAATTCGTAGCTACATTTAAAAATTACCATAAAACAGTCTTCTATATAACTCAATTCCATTATCATCTAACAAAAATACTTTCTGAACTTCATCTATCAATTATCTTCCAATTATCTCAAAAATGTCTTTAATATTTACATTCTATTTTCAAAACAGCGTTCCAATAAAGGACAATGCATTAAAATTCTTATTCTGTCTCTTAGGTAAAGAGCAGTTTCTTAAAAGTCTTCTGGTAGAATACACAATATGACGTCATTCTCCATTTGCCAAAGTGTAGACTCAGTAAAAGTCTAAACAACTCTTTAGTGCTTGCAGGGACAAATTGGAAGTGTGCCTTTGTTTTGGATGCCCTAGGTATGCTGAGAATAACCTCAAATCAAACTGATTACATTAGGATCGTTCATTCATTCAATAATAACTAACTGAGGTCATATTATATTCCAGGCACTGTGCTAGACACTAGGCATGAACAAAACAAAAGTAAAATGGAGAAAAAAAATGAACAAAATCCTTGCACTCAATCGACCTACACTCACTCAGTGTAGACAGAAACTCAACAGGCAATTACGATATAGTGGGATACCTGGTATCATGGAAGGAGTTATTAGGAGTCATGGGAGCACAGAGATACCAGGTCCTCCGTGTTGAGGAGTCAGTTCAGATTATAATGGGGATATAGCTATGTCTGTTGGTAACTCACAAGGCAAGTGCTATAACAGGTATAAGAATAGAGTGTGCTGTAATCCTAGCACTTTGGTAGGCCAGGGGAGGCAGATCACGAGGTCAAGAGATCAAGACCATCTGGCCAACGTGGTAAAACCCTGTCTCTACTAAAAATACAAAAATTAGCTGGGTGTGGTGGTGTGCCCCTGTAGTCCCAGCTACTTGGGAGGCTGAGGCAGGAGAATTGCTTGAACCTGGGAGGCGTAGGTTGCAGTGAGCTGAGATCACGCCACTACACTCCAGTCTGGTGACAGATCCAGACTCTGTCTCAGGGGAAAAAAAAAAAAAAAAAAAGACTAGAGCCTGGTGAAGCAAGCACGTTTAGTGACTCATTTCCATAAAATAAAACTCAAATGACTTGTGACCTAGCATATTTTGTTTTATGTCTCCTTTTTTCACTCTTCTTTTCTAATTATCTTCCTGTGTCAAAAAGTGTGTCCCTGTTTGTTGAGTCTTTGTTCTTTTGGGTTGTTGTCTGGTCTAGGCCATTGCCCCAATTGGCTTGTTTGTACACTTTATTTCAAAAGTTTAGACTTATCACTATTATATATTTAGACTTATTTCTGGGCCTAGACACAAAGCCTCCAAATTTTCCACCCTGCCTCTTTGTTTGCCTCCCCTCGGGTTTTTCCTGTGGAAGTTGGGAAGCTGATGGGCTCCCCTCTGACTCTGCCATTTTGGACAACATCACCGCTGCTCACTAGGGAAGCAATAAAGCCTGGCTCATTTGCATGAATCTCTGCAGTGGCTCTTCTGACCCCAGGGCTGTTAGAAGTACTCATTAGATCCTCTTTAATTAAATATGTAACACACATCATGCCATCGAGCATAGAAAAAAAAAAAGATAGAAAAATACAAATCTAACAACGGTTCCTGCTTCTAATTAAAAGCAGGCTGTTTTTGCCTCAGAGCAAGCTGAGGACAGTGCTTTCATCCTGGGCACAGCCGTGGAACCCCTGGTGCCAAAGCCCAGGGGGCAGGGATGTGAAACTTTGGATGCACCAAGGGGGCTGAGCTTTGTTGGGTGACACAGGCTCTCCCTTCTCAGTGGGTGGGATCTAATTTCAGCTCCTGATATGTGATTCAAGGTGAGGACAAGCTTTCATTTCTTTTCATTCCACTTTTCAAATGCCCTTCGACTGAATGCCATATAGTGGTATTGTAGGTAAACAGAATGTGAACACAGTGGGATGGTCTTACCAACCAAAACCTCATAAAAGCTCAAAGAAAATGAGCCACATGCATCATGGCTTATATGTGATGCTGGTAGGAAGTGAAGGGGCAGTTTGGCGTGGGGGCAAAGAGGCAGTCTCCTAGAGAGTCTTTGTTATATGAAGAACTGAAGGTTGAAAATAACACCCATTAGTAGGAGACTTCTCCATTCACCTTCTCATAATCTTGGTTCTTAGACACCGTTTAAGTTTTCCTCCTTCTGTGTCCTAATCTCTCTCATTTAAACTCCACCCTTGTCAATTCTCTTTCCTCTAGTGAACATCAGAACCTCTCCATCCCTACACTTGAGCTGCCTTTCTTATTAGATCTGAATTTTGAAACAGCTTCCCCATGCTCAACTAAGTCAGACTGTCTCTTACTTACCTTTTCGATAGTGATGGCTTCTGAATTTTTGTAATGGAAAGATAAGTTTGTTGTTGGAAGGGAGGCATGGCAGGAAAGGTGGATAAAACAAAACTTATCCTGAATCTACATGTGCATTGCAAGCCGCTTTTGATTGTCTGATTTTTGTTTGTTTGTTTGAGGTATCCTTGAAGGAATGATGGATATTCCCACCTTAGGTGCTCTCTCAGATAAACTAGGAATTCTGGATCCTTTATAAGACTTATTGAAGTAAAAAGGAATTTTACTTTTCAGTCCTGCTGTTCTCCTTGATTTTTCATTTCAGTTGTCATCCAATGTAGTGTCCTAATGGCCATCAGGGAAAGCAAGGATGGAGGAAATTCAGGGTGTATATTGGTCAGATTTTCTCCCAGCTTGTTGGACACAAGACCTGTTACATCTGTCAGGATCCCTCAGCTGCAAGTGCATTCATGTAGCAAATAGTTATTATGCTGTATTATGTGTCAGGCCCTATTTGAAATGCTGGGAACACATCAGCAAACAGAAGAGACAATGTCCCTCCTCTCATGGAGTTTACATTCCAGTGTGGAGAGTCAGATAAAACCAACACCCAACTACATGAAATGTCAGGTATTAAAAATGCTGATGAAGGGGGGAAAGGCAGGTAAAAGGTGGGAAGTGATAGTTTCTAGTTTAGACAAAATGGTGGAGAAGCCCTCTCTGTTGTATGCATATTTGAGCAAGGACCTGTGTGAAGTGACAGAGTGAACTACGGGGATGTCTGGGGAGAGAAGAGTGCCAGAAAGAATGGACAGAACATTCAAAGGCACTGAGGCTGGAGCTTGGAGTATTTGAGGTTATCAAGGAGGCTACTGTAGGTGGAATAGAGGGAGGCAATAGGAGAGGCTGTATGATTCTTCCAGCTAATTCTAAAGCATCAAATCCCTTTTTAACATTGCTACTGCTTGGAACCACACCTACGTCTTCCTTCTAATGTGGGAAGATTGTCATTGGATAAAGGAGATGATTGTCTACTGTTTGTCATATTCATAGTGTGGTGGCAGTTTAAAAAAATCAGTGTATGAAACTGTGATCTTGGACTACAGGAAGTCCTTCAGGGGTGCACTGTTTTACAATCCAGGCAGGGAAATGAGAGACATCAAACGTAGACAACAACGCTCTCTGTATTTTGAACCTTGCAAGACAGGAGACAGACACAGTCAAGGAAGAGGACAAATTAGGAATAACAGAGATTTTAAACTTTCTGTGTAATTTAGGTAGAAGGGGATGGATTTGGGTAGAAAAGCCTTGAGTTGATTCTAGGCACAGGTAAAACAGCCAAAGTAGAACTAGAGGCTTTGTGGTTCAAAAGAAAGCAGAAAATAGCTAAGTAAATAAATTAGTGTAGAGATCTGAAGAATGGGATAAAGGGCATAGCTTATGTGTTAGAACTGAGAAAACTACTAATTCTCTGGGTCTTGAGAGGAGAAAGGACTCGTAGGAGAAATATGCAAGTGATATGAAATATGGAAGAAATGCGGAAGAAATAAGAAATATGGAAGCTCCAGTCCAGGACTCTCCCCCACACTTAGGACTCGTGTATCTAGATTCATATATCTAACTACTATATCTAACTCCTCAGCCTACCCACTTGACTGTGTAATAGACCCCTCAAAATTATTTCATCCAGAAGCGAACTACAAATCTCCATCCACTTTCAGATTCGCTTCACCTTCAGCTTCTCAGTCTGAGATGGGAATAACTCCATCTTTCCAGCTTCTCAAGTCATCATCGACTCTTCTTTTTTCAATACCTTACCAGTAATTCTGTTGGCTCTACTGTGAAAATATATCCAGAATCCAGCTACCTCTTACTCTTTTATAGCTACCACCTGGTCCGAGCCATCATCTCTCACCTGACTCACTGTGATTACCTCCTAACTGGTCTCCCTGCTTTTTTTTTGTTTTGTTTTGTGTCACTCTGCCACCAGGCTGGAGTGCAGTGGCACCATCTTAGCTCACTGCAACCTCCACCTCCTGGATTCAAGGGATTCTCCTGCCTCAGCCTCCCCAGTAGCTGTAACTACAGGCATGCAACACCACGCCCAGCTAATTTTTGAATTTTTTTAAGTAGAGATGGGGTTTCACCATGTTGACCAGGATGGTCTCAATCTCTTGACCTCGAGATCTGCCCGCCTCAGCCTCCCAAAGTGCTGGGATTACAGGCATGAGCCACCAAGCCCGGCCCAGTCTCCTTACTTTTACACTTGCCTTCTCATCTCCAAAGTCTACTCTAACTCAGCAACCAGACGGTCCTTTAAAAATTAGTATCAGATCATGTCACCCCTTTCTCAAAATTCTGGAACGACTTCTCATTTCTGTCAGGGTAAAAGCCCAGGTCCTTACAATTGCTGAAAGACTCAACTTGATCTGCCTTCTCTGCATGCCTCTTCTCTTTCTGAATTCATCTACCACCACTCTCCACTTTACTTATTCTCCTACAGTCACACTGGCTTCCTTGTTGATTATTAAAGACATCAGGTATCCTTTCATGACAGGACCTTTGCTCTATTCCTTTCCAATGACTGAATGGTTTTGCCTTAGATAGCTACCTAGTTAATTCCATCATCTCCCTACTAAAATTTCTCCTTCTCAATAGACCCATAAAACTCTCATTTTAATACCTATTCTTTCCTGCCCCTAGGAACCCCCCCATGCCCTTTATTCTTTACCATAGTACTTACCATCATTTAACATATATGTTAGCAATTTATTATGTTTAGTTTTTATCCCCATATCAGAATGTAAGCTCCTTATGGACATGTGACTTTGTTAACTTTTCAAAAAATTTTAATTTACAAATATATCCTAAACACTTATAAGAGTTTTGGTATCTTATTGAATGAATTGAATTAATGGATAATAGAGAATCCTAAGCAACTTGTACTGAGTGGACTTGATTTTTCTTGTGAAATATGAGGCAAGATCATATGCTGAAAGTAATATTCAAGTGATATGAAGTATGGAAGAAATAATAAATATGGAAGCTCCAGTACAGGAATTGAGGAATCATTATTTTAAAAGATTTTGGAACTAGTTCTAAGTAAAGAGGTAGGAGGTCATCCAGGAGGAAATAAAAAGATAAACAGACTAAAGGTCAGCTTTTCCTTAAAAAGATGCAAATGTATCATGATTCCAATATGCATGATTATAATTTATCTTCAGAAACATATTCCATCTAATCTGTAGTGAGCTGATTAGTGGCCCCCAAAAGACATGTCCATATCCACATCCCCAAAACTGATGAACATTACTTTTTATAGCAAAAGATGTGATTAAGTTAGCAATCTTGAAAGGAGGAACTTATCATGAATTATCTGGATAGACCCTAAATTCAGTCACATGCATCCTTATAATAGAGAGGCAAAGTGAGTTGAATTTTGAGATTGAGATAGAAAGCCCCTAAGGGAAAAATTCTAAACATACATGCATGTGACCACCCCCCGGGCTTACACAAACAAATTATCTAGAAAACCCCCAGCCGTTTGAGGTTGCAACATACGTGCATGTGACCACCCCCCGGGCTTATACAAACAACTTATCTGGAAAACCCCCAGCCGTTTGAGGTTGCGAAAAAGGCGGGAACCAACCAGAAACTGCCGAATGTTCAACTTTAAATGTTAACCAATAATAAGCTTGTAACTACTGTTTCTCTGTGACTTGTTTGTACCTCGCTATAAAAGAAACCCTAAAACAGCAGCCGGGGCCTCTCTCTTTACCTGCCATTGTATAAAGCGGAGAGGTCCGGGTTCAAACTCGTAATAAAGTGACCCCGGCTATTTGGCTTTGACTCTGGACTCTGGTGGTCACTTACTGGGGTCTCGCGACTTCAGGCACAACAAGATAAACACACAGAAAACAAACCAACAAAATGAAACACATACACAGAGGAGAAGGCAATATGAAGATGGAGGCAAAGATTAAAGTAATGCAGCTACACACCAAGAAATGCCAAGTATTGCTGGCACCTACCAAAAGCTAAGAAAGAGGTATGGAAAAGATTGTTTCCCAGAGACTCTAGAGGGGTATGGTCCTGCCAACCACTTTATTTCAGACTTCTGGCCTCCAGAAGTGTGAGATAATATATTTCTGTTTTTGGTTTAAGCAACCCAGTTGGCGGTAATTTGTTACACCAGTCCTAGGACTGCAATACAGATTTTGGTAATGGGAAGTGTGGTGCTGCTGTAACAAGTATCTAAAAATTTGAAAGTGGCTTTGTAATTGGGTAATGGCTAGAGGCTGGAGAAATTTTGAGGTGCATGATAGAAAAAGCCTAAATTGCCTTGAAGAGACAATTGGCAGAAATATGGCGATTTTATCTGTTAAAGGCTCAGAAAAAAGTTAGGAGCACTGTAGAGAAAGCTTCTTATAGTCTTAGAGAATAGCTCTATCTATCTATCTATCTAATGTTGTTATAAATAAGAACATTAAATACATTCTGGTAAGGGATTCGTAGAAAATAAGAAACATGAGATTGGAAACTAGAGGAAAGAAATCCTTGATATATGGTGACAGAAAACTTGGCTGAATTATATCTTACAGTTATGTGAAAAGCAAACTTGTAAGTGATACACTTAGAGTTTTAGCTAAAAACATTTTCAAAGAAAGTGTTGAAAGTGCAGCCTGGTTTCTCTGTGTTGCTTATAGTAAAATGGGAAAGAAAAGAGATGAATCAAAGAAAGAACTGCCCAGCACTCTGGGAGGCTGAGACGGGCGGATCACGAAGTCAGGAGATTGAGACCATCCTGGCTAACATGGTGAAACCCCATCTCTACTAAAAAAAATACAAAAAACTAGCCAGGCGAGGTGGCGGGCGCCTGTAGTCCCAGCTGCTCGGGAGGCTGAGGCAGGAGAATGGCGTAAACCCGGGAGGCGGAGCTTGCAGTGAGCTGAGATCTGGCCACTGCACTCCAGCCAGGGGTGACAGAGCGAGACTTTGTCTCAAAAAAAAAAAAAAAAAAAAAAAAAAAAAAAGGAAGAACTGGTAAGCACAAGGAACCAGCATTTGATGATTTGGAAATTTCTCAATATATCAAGATTGAAAAAGATGCTAAAATTAGGAGATTCACTGTTAGGAAAGTGTGCCCTACATAGAAGGACAATAGTTTGGTGGGACAATCTTTTTCTGAAGCTATTTGGTATATAATAAATAGATCCACTCAACCGTTTTAGTAGAAGCAAGGAATAAAGATGGAATTTTACAGGAAAGATCTGTGAAGAACCCTCTTTTTTAATAATGTGAATCCTCATTGCATACATGGAAAATCCACAAGATTTTTGAGAATGTTATGTCAGCAGAAGCACTGCCAACTTGGGCCAACAGGGAAAGAGACAGGATAAGATGAATGAAGGCTGTCAGATTCCTAAAAGGTAGGCTCCCAAAATTAACACACAATACAGAAATGGGTATTGCTAAACAAACAGTAGCATTTTTTCAAGTTTGGGAATAGCTAAATGAGTGTAACAAAACTTCAAGAATGTGAATTCTAAGATACTAAGAAGGATAAGTAAAATGGCTTGCTAAGGGTCCAATCATGTAGAAGAAGCAAGTGGCTCCATAAGCACACAATGGATTAGTGGAATAAAGCGACAGGAATTCTCAATAAAGTCAAAGAGCACATTAACTAGGAGAGAGGCTATGGGAGAAATAGAAATATAGGAAATTGGCATAAAAAAGATTCATTAAATGTAAAATATTGAAGTTTTATTTTTTACTTTTTTCCACGATGGCAGAATAAAGGTTTTGTCAGTATGCCTCACCCACTTGGAAATATTAATAGCAAAATAGTGTGTAGAGACTCACATTGTGAACTTTTATCCAAGAAGAAACATGAGAGTTCAACAGAAAAATAAACTAAAACTTCAGATACTGAATAAAAGAAGGTGGGCACAGCCTTTGTGGTGAACTCTGGCTGCAAACCATGTGTGAATCCCTAGTGGGGAAAGGGAGAGAGAGGGTTTCCACAATACATATTCTTACTGGGAAACCATGCAACTTAAGTCACAGGGAGTACCTTGAACCTTCTAAGCCTTTGATTTAACTGGGTGGACTGCTGGGGAGACTGTGAAAAGGAACAGCACTGGGAAGTGTCCCACGCATACTCCCAGACGTGGGCTCCTACAGAAGGAAGCAATTCCTGATTCTAGCTCATAGCAAACCATATAGGAACCTGCCAGCTAGTGGGGGTGGAAGCCAATGGTTTTTAGCATCATGAGCTAGGGATTGTGATCTGGACTTGAGCAGGGGAGGAGTCCTCATGGCCAGAATGGACAGTAAATACGGCATAGGCTCCCGCCATGGGATCTGGAGTTGGGTGTTCTCCTTCTTCATGGGAAAAGAGCAGAATAGGTGTGGTTTTGATGGGCAAAGCAGTAGTTGCCTTGCTTCTTGCTGGGGCATTTCTCCAGGGCTCAGAGGACTGCTCCCTGACTCGGGTCAGGGCTGGCACTTGTGCCCAGCACTGAACTACCTGAAGGCAGGCTTCACCACCCCAGTCCTGCTCAGATTGACCGCCTCTAGCCTCATAGGCAGAGCGTGGGACCCAGACCACTGAGTGTTCCACCATCCAGCCCATTGCCTGGGACACCCAAATACTTCTGGTTAGCAAGGCTCAAGCATAAACCCTACTGTCATCACCCACTGCAGCTTTCTCTCACTTGCAAGCACCACCTACTGGCATGAAGGTCAACCTGTAGAGCCCATTACAACATCTGCTGACACAAGCAAACAGCTCTCAGAAAGGAGACAAGCTTCTCATGACCTCTGCTGCCACAATTCTCCGCACCACTCCAGCTACCCAAGAGGTCATAAGCTTGCTCATCCACCTGCACTGCCAGTATAATCAGCATTTGAGAAAGCCACCATACTCAACACTAAGACTACTGGTAACTAAGGAAATCACATGGAGTCTTCACCATGGAACACACCCAGAAGTAAAGCCTAAATGGCCCTACTTAACATATATTATAGTCACAGCCTCAAGAAGAAAAAAAGTCTCACCCCAATGAAAGTCAATTAAAAAAAAAGAAGTGACTGTTTCTCCATATGTGAAGATATAATACTATTGAAAGTATGAAAAAGCAATGTGGGCCGGGCACAGTGGCTCACACCTGTAATCCCAGCACTTTGGGAGACTGAGGTTGGTGGATCATGAGGTCAGGAGATTGAGACCATCCTGGCCAACATGGTGAAACCCTGTCTCCACTAAAAATACAAAAATTAGCAGGGCCTGGTGGCATGTGCCTGTAATCCCAGCTACTCAGGAGCTGAGTCAGCAGAATTGCTTCTAGCAGGGAGTTGCAGGGCAGTGAGCCCAACCTGGTGGCAGAGTGAGACTCCATCAAAAAAGAAAAGAAAAAAGAAAAAGCAATGTATGTGTAACCTGCAAAGGAACACAGTAATTCTCTAGTAATGTATCCTAACCAAAAATAAAGTTTTGACAGGCTGGATAAATAATTCAAAATATTGACATTAAACAAACTCAGTGATATTCAGGAGAAATCTGAAAACCAATATAAAGAAATGAGAAAGTCAATAATCAATTCAGAATATAAACAAAATAATTTATAAAGAGATAGACATCTTAAAAAATAAAACAGATTTTCTGGAAATGAGAAATTCATTGAAGGAATTACAAAATACAGTTGAAAGCTTCAACCATAGACCAAGCAGAAGAACAGACTTTGGAGTTTGAAGATAGTCTTTTTTTTTTTTTTTTATAATCCACTCTGACAAAAATAAAGAGAACACAAAAGAGTGAACAATACACATTCCTACTGGGAAACCATGCAATTTATGTCACAGGGGAGTACCTTGAAACTTCTATTTCTTTGAGAAATATAGGACTACATAAAGTGACCAAACATATAAGTCATTGGGTATTCCAGAGTGAGAAGAAAAAGTAAAAATGTATAAAACCTATTTTAAGAAATAATTGATGAAAACTTCCCTAGTCTATCAAAATATTTCTATATCCAGATACAAGAGACCCAATAAGCACCAGGAAAATACATTGCAAAACAGACTTCACCATGACAAATAGTCCTCACATTGTCTAAAGTCAACATAAAGAAAAAAATCTTAAAATCAGCAAAAGAAAAGCACCCAGCTACCTCTAAAGGAAACTTCATTAGTCTAACAACAGACTTTTCAGCAGAAACCTTACAAGGCAGAAGAGATTGGAATCCTATTTTCAAAGTGCTTAAAGCAAAAAAACAACAACTGCCCATCACGAATTTTATCTCTTGCCAGAATAAGCTTCATAAACGAAGAAGAATTTGTAGGCTAACCCTAGAAGAAATGCTCAAAGGAGTAGTAAACATGGAAATCAAAGGTCTAAAATTGACATTATAAAAATACACAAAAGTGTAAAACTCACAGGTCTTATAAAATAATTACAGAATGAAGAAAGAGAGAAATCAAGTGGTAACATGACAGAACTCCACCAAACTACAAAGACAAACACACAGAGGAAAAAAAGAGAAACAATGAATCTACAAAACAGATAACAATTAACATTATTACAGGAATAAAACCTCACATATTAATATTAACCTTGAATGTAATGGATTAAATACAATGCTAAAAATATATAGAATGGTGGAATGGATTTTTTTTTTTTTTTTTTTTTTTTTTTTTTTTTTTTTTTTGAGACGGAGTCTCGCTCTGTCGCCCAGCCTGGAGTGCAGTGGCCGGATCTCAGCTCACTGCAAGCTCCGCCTCCCGGGTCCACGCCATTCTCCTGCCTCAGCCTCCCGAGTAGCTGGGACTACAGGCGCCGCCATCTCGCCCGGCTAATTTTTTGTATTTTTTAAGTGCAGACGGGGTTTCACTGTGTTAGCCAGGATGGTCTCGACCTCCTGACCTTGTGATCCGCCCGCCTCGGCCTCCCAAAGTGCTGGGATTACAGGCTTGAGCCACCGCGCCCGGCCAGGAATGGATTTTTTAAAAAAATGAACCAACTGTGTGCTGCTTACAAGAAACTCAGCTTTCTGGTAAAGACACTTATAGACTGAATGTGAGGAGGTGGGAAAGATATTCCATGCAAATGAAAACCAAAAGTAAGCAGAAGTAGCTACACTAACATTGATAAAACAGACTTTAAACTAACAAGGAGTTTAAAAAAAGAGAGAGAGAGACGAAGAAGGTAATTACATAATGGTAAAGGAATTAATTCAACAAGAGGATATAACAATCCTAGATATTTATGCACCCAACACCAATGCACCCAGATTAATTTAAAAAAAACTAGACCTAAATAAAGAGATAGAGAGCAATAATATTATAGTGGGGATTTTAGCACTCCATTCACAAGAGTAGACAGATCATCAAGACAGAAAATCAACAAAGAAACACTAGACTTAAATTATACTTAAGACTAAATCTATTTACAACAAACATTCTATGAAACAATCACATAATATATATTCTCAACAGTACACAGAACCTTCTCCAAGATAGAGCATAGTTTTTAAACATTGAAATTATATCATCTTCTCAGACTATAGTGAAATAAAACTTGAAGTCAATACCAAGAAAAACTTATAAAATTATAAAAATATATGTATTAAACAATACACTCCTGAAAGATCTTTGGGTCAATGACAAAATTAAGATGCAAAATTTAAAAAATTTGAAATGAATGAAAATGGAAACACAATATATCAAAACCTCTCGGATACAGCAAAAGTAGTATTAAGAGGGGAATTTATAGTGTTAAATGCTTACGTAAAAAAATACAGAAAAATGGCAAATTAACAACCTATGTCACATGTCAAGGAAGTAGAAAAACAATAACCACCCAAACTCAAAGTTAGCAGAAGAAAAGTGATAACAAAGGTTAGAGTAGAACTAAATAAAATTGAGATTAAAAAAAAAAAACCAAAAGAGCAACAAAACAGAAAGTTTCCCTGAAAAGATAAGCAAAATTAATAAACTGCTAGCCAGAATAACCACAAAGAGAGAAGATCCAAATAAACATAATAAGAAATGAAAAAGGAAATATTATAACCACAAAAGACTACTATGAACAACTATATGCTCACAATTGAGAAAACGGAAAGGAACTGGATAAATTCCTGAAAACATGCAATCTCCCAGCACTGATATAGAATGAGTTAGAAATTCTGAATATACCAATAATAGGTAGCAACATCGAGTCAGTAATTTAAAAAATCTCTCAACAACAACAAAAAAAACCATGACCAGATAGATTCACAGCCAAATTCTACCAAATGAACAAAAAGGAGCTAATACCAATCCTCCTGAATTTTTTTTCAAAAAGTCAAGAAGGAGGGAATTCTCCCTAACTCATTTTATAAAGTCATTATCACCCCAATTTCCCACTTGCATCATTGCTATTCAAGATAATACTGAAAGTTCTAATCCCAGCAGTCGGGCTAGAGAAAGAAATAAAAATCATCCAAACTGTAAAAGAATAAGTCACATTACCTCTGTTCACTGAAAATAAAATCTTATATCAAAGCCATATAAGAACACAAGAAAAACTATAAAACAATTACCCTGATAAACATAGTTGCAAAAATCCTCAACAAAACACTAGCAAACTGTATTTAATAATATATCAAAAAGATAATACAATTAAGTAGGTTTTACTTCACGAATGCAAAGATGGTTCAACACACACAAATCAATAAATGTGATTAATTCCATAGACAGAATGAAGGTCAAAATCTGTCTGATCATCTTGACAGATGCAGAATACTCATTTGATAAAATTTAGCCCTTCATGATAAAAACCCTCAACAAACTAGGAATAGAAGAAATGTACCTCAAAATAATAAAGGCCATACAACATGTCCACAGTCATTATCATATCTAATGTGGGAAACTTGAGATCAGTCCCCCTAAGAACTAGAAGATGACAAAGATGCCCACTTTCCCCACTCTTATTCAACATAGTACTGGAAGTTCTAGCCAGAGCAATCAGATTAAAAAAAGAAAGAAAGACATCCAAATTAGAAAAGAGAAAGTAAAATTAATCATTTGCTGAAAATATAATCTTATACCTAGAAAACCCTAAAGACTCCTCTAACTTTTAGATTTGATAAATGAATTCAGTAAATTTTCAGGATACAAAATTAATACACAAAAATTTGTAACATGTCTATACACCAATAACAATCAAGTAGAGAACCAAATCAAAATGGCCATTACAATTACAATAACTACAAAAAAACCCTAGGAATATATTTAACCAAGGAGCTGAATATTCTATACAAGAAAGACTACAAAACACTGATTTGAAAAAAATGTGAATGACACAAAACAAATGGGAAAACATCCTATGCTCATGGATTGGAAGAATTAACATTGTTAAAATGACCATACTTCCAAAAGCAATCTATAGATTCAATACAATCCCTATCAAAATATCAATATTACTTATTACAGAATTAGAAAATACAATTCTAAAAATCATATGAAACCAAAAAGGAGCCCAAATTGCCAAAGCAATCCTAAGCAAAAAGAACAAACCTGGGGGCATCACATTACCTGAGCTCAAATTACTCTACAAGGCTCTAGTAACCACAACAGCATAGTACTGGTATAAAAATAGACATGTAGGTCCATGGAACAGAATAGAGAACCCAGAAATAAATCCACATATTTATAGATAATTGATACTTAACAAAGTCAACAAAAACATACACTGGGGAAAGGACAACCTGAAGCTATAAAGAATACTAAAGAAAACCTAGGGAAAACTCTTCTGGACATTAGTCTAGGCAAATAATTCATGACTAAGATGCAAAAACACAAGCAACATAAACAAAAATAGACAAATGGGACTTTATATTACAAAGCTGCATGGCAAAAGAAATAAGAGTTCACAAACAATTGACAGAATAGGACAAAATATTTGCACATTATGCATCCAACAGGTGACTGATATCCAGAATACACAAGGAACTCAAATAACTCAACAACACAACCTCAAAGATCACCCAATTAAAAAGTGGGCAAAGGATGTGAATAGATGTTTTCCAACAGAAGACAGAGAAATGGACAATGCCTATATAAAAAATGCTGAACCGGACTAATTGCCAGAGAAATGCAAATTAAAACCACAGTGAGATATCCTTTTTCACAAATCAGAATGACTATTATTAAGAAATAAATAATATAACAGATGTTGGCGAAGATGCGGAGAAGAGAATGTTTTTATACTGTTGGTGGGAATGTAAATTAGTTCAACTCTATGGAAAATAGTATGGAGTTTTTTCAAATTAAAAGTAGAACTACCATGCAATTCAGTAACCTCGCTACTGGAAATCTTACCCAAGAAAAAGAAATCATTTTATTAAAAAGATATCTGTACTTGTATTTCATTATAGCACTATTCACAATAGCAAAGATATGGAATTAACCTAAGGTTCCATCAATGGATGATTGGATTAAAAATGTGGTGTACGTACACAATGGAATACTATTCAGCAATAAAAAGAATGAAATCATGTCTTTTGCAGCAACATGGATGGAACTGGAGGCTATCATCTTAAGTAAAACAACTCAGAAACAGAAAGTTGAATACCACATGTTCTCAACTATAAGTGGGAGCTTAATAATGTGTACATATGGACAAAGAGTATGGAAGAGTGGACATTGGAGACTTGAAAGAATGAGAGCATAGAAGGGGTGTGAGGGATCAGAAATACTTAATGGGTAAAATGTACATTGTGATGGCAACACTAACAATTCAGACTTCACCACTACATGTATATCCACGTCAACAAACTGTATTTGTACTCCTTACATTTACACATCTTAAAAAGCCTGATTATACTTGCTTTTTATAACGTCATATGTCAACTTGTCCTAATAGGTACCAATGAAGAGAGAAACATGTTCTAATAACGTATTCTTAAGCTTTGCTTACAAAAGTGTTTTTCTGTCAAACACTTCCATTCACTGAAAGAAAATAGCATATGATACATCTTGAAGAAAGCATGCTGACATTTGCCTTTTATAGATGGATATGTCAACTAGTACTGCTAGATAACAATGGAAAAAAAAAACATGTTTTAATGACATATTCTCAGGATTTGCTTACAAAAATTATTGAGGGCCAAGAGTTTCTAGCAATTAGTGGGTGATCATCCTGTGGATAGTTGTTTGAGGCTGAATAGTTGAGAGATTGGGGTACATGAGAAATAAATAAGGTTTTCCAAAATGAAGGCTACTTTTGGATAGCATACTCATGCCATAATTGATTGGATAAGGATGTGAATATCCTGCATATATACCAGGGTGCTGTACTCAAAAGATTTGGAGCTCAAACTAAGATAGCTTAAGTCTCATTCTGTAGATGCAGAGATTCCAAGACAGAGAAAAACAGACTGTGTAGGTCGCCATTTTAGGATCTGACTGTATTTAGATCTCTTGGCTTCATGATGTACCCCTAAAACCTTATAATATTTCTTTTTTATTATGATAGTTGGTGGATTTTTTTGTGACTTAGGAAAAATTCTAACTAATATGCTTTGTCCATCCTTAAAGCTTCAGAATCACTCTATTTTTAAAATCTTTGTTGACCTTAGTTTAGGTGTTAATGCTCATTCCCTCATGCTAAAATATGAATTGATTACATTATTTTTCAATTCAACTTCATTTTATTATATAGACCTAATAGAGTTATGATATAATCTCATTGTCCCAAATAGCTTGATCTGTACAATGGCCAATGATTTTTCATTTTATAATATTATTTTTAAAATTTAGTTATATGTGTATATTTTAACCTTTTTATTTTTGAATACATCATACATACAGAAGAGTCTAAATAAAGCACACACATATATGTAGTTTACATACATATACAGAGTTATATACAATTTAAGGGGTAATTATAAAGCAGAACCCACTAACCATCAGCGTAATGAAGAATACATGATTGTCAGTTCTCTAGAAGTCATTGCTGTGGGTCTCAAACCCAATCTTGTTGCCTCTCCTCAGAGTTAAAATAATACTTTTTTATTTTTGTGATAATCATATCTTTTCTTCTCCTTCTTCTTCTTCCCCTTCTTCTTTTTCTAATTTCATCTGTGTATGTATTCTGATATGGTTTGACTGTGTCCCCAACCAAACCTCATCTTGACTTGTAGCTCCCATAATCCTCACATATTGTGGGAGGGACTGGGTGGGAGATCACTGAATCATGGGGGCAGTTTCCCCATACTGTTCTCATGGTAGTGAATAAGTCTCATGAGATGTGACAGTTTAACAAGGGTTTTCCCCTTTCTCTTGGCTCTCATTCTCTCTTGCCTGCTCCCATGTAAGACATGCCTTTTGCCTTTTGCCAAAATTGTGAGGCCTCCCCAGTTATGTGGAAACTATGAGTCCACTAAACCTCTTTTTCTTTTTTTCTTTTCTTTTTTTTTTTTTTGAGGCGGAGTCTGGCTCTGTCTCCCAGGCTGGAGTGCAGTGGCGCGATCTTGGCTCACTGCAGGCTCCGCCTCCCGGGTTCACGCCATTCTCCTGCCTCAGCCCCCCGGTACCTGAGACTACAGGCGCCCACCACCACGCCCGGCTAATTTTTTGTATTTTTAGTAGAAACTATGCAGCCATGAAAAAGGATGAGTTCGTGTCCTTTGTAGGGACATGGATGCAACTGGAAACCATCATTCTCAGCAAACTATCCCAAGAACAGAATACCAAACATTGCATGTTCTCACTCATAGGTGGGAATTGAACATTGAGATCGCTTGGACAAGGGAAGGGGAACGTCACACACCTGGGCCTATTGTGGGGAGGGGGGAGGGATGGCTTTGGGAGTTATACCTGATGTAAATGATAAGTTGAAGGGTGCTGATGCGTTGATGGGTGCAGCACACCAACATGGCACATGTATACATATGTAACAAACCTGCACGTTGTGCACATGTACCCTAGAACTTAAAAGTATAATAAAAAAGAAAAAAAAAAGAAACAGGGTTTCACCATGTTAACCAGGATGGTATCTATCTCCTGACCTCGTGATCCACTCACCTCCCCCTCCCAAAGTGCTGGGATTACAGGCGTGAGCCACTGCTCCCGGCCCAAACTTCTTTTTCTTTTTAAATTACCCAGTCTCGGATATGTCTTTATCAGCAGCCCGAAAACAGAGTAATACAGTAAATTCGTACTGGTAGAGTGAGGTGCTGTTGTAAAGATACCCCAAAATGTGGAAGCGACTTTGGAACTGGGTAACAAGCAGGGGTTGGAACAGTTTGGAGGGCTCACAAGAAAATAGGAAAATGGGCCGGGCGCGGTGGCTCAAGCCTGTAATCCCAGCACTTTGGGAGGCCGAGACGGGCGGATCACGAGGTCAGGAGATCGAGACCATCCTGGCTAACACGGTGAAACCCCGTCTCTACTAAAAAAAATACAAAAAGCTAGCCGGGAGAGGTGGCGGGTGTCTGTAGTCCCAACTACTCGGGAAGCTGAGGCAGGAGAATGGCGTGAACCCGGGAGGCGGAGATTGCAGTGAGCTGAGATCCGGCCACTGCACTCCAGCCCGGGCGACAGAGCGAGACTCCGTCTCAAAAAAAAGAAAAGAAAATAGGAAAATGTGGGATGGTTGGGAACTTCCTAGAGACTTGTTGAATAGCTTTGGCCAAAACGCTGGTAAGATAATGGGCCAGGCACAGTGGCCCACACCTGTAAGCTTAGCACTTTGGGAAGCCGAGGTGGGTGGATTGCCTGAGATCAGGAGTTCAAGATAACCCTGGTCAACATGATGAAACACTAGCTCTACTAAAATAGAAAATATTAGCCAGGTGTGGTGGTGGGCACCTGTAGTTCCAGCTACTTGGGAGGCTGAGGCATAAGAATCACTTGAGCCCAGGAGGTGGAAGTTGCAGTGAGCAGAGACTGTGCTACTGCATTCCAGCCTGGGGGACAGAGCAAGACTCTGTCTCAAAAACAAAACAAAACAAAACAAAAACAACAAAACAAACAAACAAACAAATAAAAACCTGCTGAAATGATACGGACGATGAAATCCAGGGTTAGGTGGTCTCAGATAGAGATGAGGAATTTGTTGGGAATAGGAGTAAAGGTGACTCTGGCTCTTGCTTATGTTTTAGCAAAGAGATTGGTGGCATTTTGCCCCTGCTCTAGAGATTAGTGGAACTTTGAACTTGAGGGAGATGATTTAGAGTATCTGGCAGAAAAAATTTCTAAGCATTCAAGAGGTGACTTGGGTGCCATTAAAAGCATTCAGTTTGAAAACGGAAACAGAGCATAAAAGTTTGGAAAATGTGCAGCCTGATAATGCAAAAGAAAAGAAAAACCCATTTTCTGAGGAGAAATTCAAGCCAGCTGCAGAAATTTTCATAAGTAACAAGGAGCCAAATATTAATCCAAGACAATGGGGAAAATGTCTCCAGGGCATGTCAGAGACGTTTGCAGCAGCTCCTCCCACCACAGGCCTAAGAGGGAAAAACGGTTTCCTGGACCAAGCCCAGGACCCCCCTGCTGTGTGCAGCCTAGGGAATTGGTGCCCTGCGTCCCAGCCACTCTAGCCATGGCTAAGAGGGGCCAAGGTGCAGCTCAGGCCATGGCTTCAGAGGGTGCAAGCCCCAAGCCTTGGCAGCTTCCATATGGTGTTGAGCCTGCGGGTGAACTGAAGTCAAGAATTGAGGTTTGGGAAACTTCGCCTAGATTTCAGAAGATATATAGAAATGCCTGGATGTCCAGGCGGATGTTTGCTGTAGGGGGCAGGGCCCTCATGGAGAGTTTTTGCTAGGGCAGTGCAGAAGGGAAATGTGGGGTTGAAGCCCCCACACAGAGTCCCTTCTGGGGCACTGCCTAGTGGAGCTGTGAGAAGAGGGTCACCATCTTCCAGACCCCAGAATTGTAGATCCACTGATACCTTGTACCATACACCTGGAAAGGCTGCAGACACTCAACACCAGGCTGTGAAAGCAGTTGGGAGAGAGGCTGTACCCTGCAGAGCCATAAGGGTAGAGCTGCCCAAGACCATGGGAATGTACCTCTTGCATCAGTGTGACCTGGATGTGAGACCTGGAGTCAAAGGTCATTTTGTAGCTTTAAGATATGATTGCCCTGCTGGGTTTTAGACTTGCATGGAGCCTGTAGCCCCTTTGTTTTGGCCAATTTCTCGCATTTGGAATGGGCGTTTTTAACCAATGTCTGTAACCCCATTGTATCTAGGAAATAACCAACTTGCTTTTGATTTTACAGGCTCATAGCTGGAAGGATCTTGCCTTGTCTCAGATAAGACTTTGGACTGTGGACTTCTGAGTTAATGCTGCTATGAATTAAGACTTTGGGGGGCTGTTGGAAGGCGTGATTGGTTTTGAAATGTGAGGACATATTTTGGATGGGCCAGGGGCAGAATGATATGGTTTGGCTATGTCCCCCACCAAAATCTCATCTTGAATTGTAGCTCTCATAATGCCCACATGTTGTGGGAGGGACCCAGTGGGAGATAATTGAATCATGGGGGTTATTTCCTCATACTGTTCTCATGGTCATGAATAAGTCTCATGAAATCTTGTAGTTTCATAAAGGGTCTCCCCTCTCACTTGGCTCTCATTCTCTCTTGCCAGCTGCCATGTAAGATGTGCCTTTCACTTTCTGTCATGATTGTGAGGCCTCCCCAGCCATGTGGAACTATGAGTCCATTAAACCTCTTTTTCTTTATAAATTACCCAGTCTCAGGTATGTCTTCATCAGCAGCATGAAAATGGACTAACACGTATTCTAAACAACATATTTTGATTTTTGAAAATTATAAAGTAGACTATACCTGTATTGAATATTTTCCATGGAATTGCTTCTTCGTTCAGTATTACGTTCACTATTCATTCCTGTTGATACATGTAATTGTAGATCATTCCTTTCTCTAGGCTAATTATAAGTATCATCTCTTTCATGAAATCTTCCCAATCCCTGTGTCATAGCCTTTGACAGAACATTTTATTTTTTTACACTCTTTGACAGAACATTTTATTTTTCTGCTTTGTAATACAATTTTGCATCTTTTCTTATATTTACTCTTGCTTTATTAGTCCTTTGAAGGCAAAGTGTTTGCTTCAGATTTCTTTGTATCTTCAGTAGCACCAGACCTAAAGAATATACATAATTTATGCTTTTAAAATAACTTATTAAATATATGATGTTGAGAACTACAGTATATATTTGAATGGCAGACCCTTTACTACATATTGCTCAAAGCCCAGCTAGTTCAATAATAAATACATCTCATCTCTTTCTCTTCAGACTAGGTCATTGCTTAGTGCTTGACTTCAATTACGTTCTTAATAGCACTTTTTTTTTTAACCTCTCAAAAGCTGTTTTGTATTTGCTAACCTGCATTTGTCTAACATTGAAATCTTCACTCAAAAGAAAACAACTGGGTAAACAAAGTGTAAGTGGGTGAAGTATTTATCAGAGTCCGGGCTTTTAGTTCTATGCTTCTTGGGCTACATAAATGTAACAAGGGGGAATCCAGTAATAAACGCATGAAGAGTAAGAAACAGCCCTTGAGAGCTTGTGTGGAGATGCATGTTTACTTCCATCCCTGTTGGAAGGAGCACAATAGCTCCCATGACTGAGACTCTCAGAGATCCAGAGTGGAAGCTTTTCTGAAATACATCTTCTAGAAGATGTCTTTGCCCCATCTGAGCCAAAGAACAAATATATTTGAGAAAGCTAAAGTGAATTCCCTTAAGCTCCAAGCATATAGAGCAAAACACAACTTCCTTCTGAAAAGGAAATGAAGTGTTTTATTTCTTTATTTATTAGATTTGTTACTAACTGTACCCTGTGCCAGAGGCCCCAAGGCAGAAAAGCTTATTGTAAAATAATAGAGATAATTAAATTTTATATTATGAAACAGCAATCAATGCAGCAAAACTAGTATCTAGTCCATTGGGGATATTGAAACTAAAGAGGTGGGTTCTGCATGATGTCCTAAGGCCAAACACCATTGCTATCTCTATTTCTTTCTCCCCTCCTCGTCCATTAATATTTATTAAGAACTGTGATTGCTGGGCACTTCACATATTGTTTTTCCTACAAAGTAAGACTGGAGTTTAATTATATAAGCGACAGAGGGTAACCTCTCCTGGATAATGTTTTGGGTATTGACCCAATAAGAACCTCAAGAGTATATACCATCACCCTAAGAAAAATTTGTAAAACAGGTTAATTTTGTCCTCATAGAGCTTTTACCTAATGCTACTGCTGTTTTCCACTTGAAACTTTCTTCCTCAGAGCTCCCAGTGTACAAATCATAGTCCTACTCACCCATGTGGAATTCCACGTAGAACTAACTTCCCACACCTCATTCCAGCATTCTCCTAAAATCCTACTTTTCTCTTAAACTTTATTTGCCTTGTGGTATGGCACTTGCATTATTTTTTAGTAAATATATTTTCAAAGGGGTAATAATGTAGAGATTAAAAATAGAGGGTTTAGTGTGTAGAAGACTAGGGTTTAAATCCTGGTTTTCTCACTTATTGGCCATATGACTTTGGGAAAGTTACTTAATTCCTTTTATATTTACTTCCCTTTTTCATCTAGAAAACAAAACTATTCAACCACAAAAAGGAATGAATTAATGGCATTCACAGCAACCTGGGTGAGACTGGAGATATTATTCTAAGTGAATTAACTCAGGAATGGAAAACCAAACATTGTATGGTCTCACTCATAAGCAGAAGCAAAGCTATGAAGATGCAAAGACGTAAGAATGACACAGTGGACTTTGGGGACTCAAGGGGAAAGAGTGGGAAGGGGGTGAAGGATAAAAGACTACAAATCGGTTGCAGTATATACTACTTGGGTGATGCGTGCATCAAAATCTCACAGATCACCACTAAAGAACTTTCTCATGTAACCAAACACCACCTGTTCCCCAATAATCTATGGAAATTAAAAAAATAAAAAAGTATAATTTCACCTTTCTTTGGAAAGAAAACTAAACCAATAATTTGTTTATTGGTTATGAAAAAGTTGTTCTCAGCGGAAAGACAAGGCAGATTCTGCAAAAGACAGTAGGCATTCAATTCAGAGACAGAGACTGAGGACTGCAGTCAGATGGATACTCCTCCAAAAATTAATTGCAATATCCAGCAAACTCATGAGCCAATAGCTGTCTCACTATCATTGTAGCAATGTATCAGTAGATAGGAAGCTTATGGTAACTTTTAGACCATTCATAGAAATCCTCACCGATTTTCAAACCACACAATTCATTGACATTTGAGATCCTAAGGGGGCTTTGGACTTACATGGGAGCTATGAACATTAAGTTTTAACTCTGTAGAAGATGAGGAAAAGGAGGCACAGAGAAGCTAGTAGCTTGGTGAAGAACAGATAATTAGTAAGTGGTGGAACCTTGAATCCCATGCAAAGCTATATGATTTACGACGAGCTTCATAAGACGAATTAAGGTTGTTTGACTTTTGGCATAAATTTGGCTCAGCAGAGACTCAGTTTGACAGGATAGACATCCAGTTTCAGATTGTAGACACTTGGGAGAATGAATTAAGTGAAATTTTAGGTAATAATGGCATTCATTTAAGGAAAGAACATAGAACATAATTCTTTATCTCCTTAAGTACTTGCTAGTGGGACGGAGAGATTTGACTCCAAGGTTTTCTATTTGGGCATGACTATACAATCTTCAACTGTTTTCTTATTAACTTATAATATAAGTTAAGTTACAATGAGTTAACTTATTGGTGGTACATCTTTCTGTCTGTATTTCTATCCCTGGGTAGTAAATATAATATCCTTAAAAGGGCTACCTAAGGGGCTAGATTATCTTCCAATAGAGGACTAAGCCAAGATGTTTTCAAAAGCAGCAGCATCCTATGCTACCCAGAGCAATATAGCAGGTATACAGAATCCTATTATGGGCCCAAAAGGACAAGATGTAGGAGCAGCACGATGCCCATGGTGAGTGACACAGAAATAGCCAGTGCATATATAACAGGCAAGCTGCACCTGTATCAACAAATACTCAGAACACTACTTACTTTCATTTGTTTTACAAGGAAAAAAAGTATGGTTAAAAGACAGCTAGAAAATGCCTTCATTGAATCTTAAACCATGATAAGAGACTGAAAACACAGGCTTTGTAAAACATGTTTCTTTCCTATCTTCCCTGTGATAATAACAAGCAAGGGACCTTAAAACAATTTGTGATGTATAATCAGTACACATATTGCAATAGTGAAAAGAGCAAAAGATTTGGAGCCAAATTTAGTGTGAATGGTGGATCTGCCTCTTACTAGTTATGAGAACTGTCTTCTTAAATTAAAAAAGGGCAAAAAAGTCCTCATTTATTATGGTTCTTACTAGGATTATATGTAATGTACATAAAAAATGTGCTGAAGCACAGAAGAAACTCAGTTATTAATAACTGTATTGTTGTTATTTTATTATTACTAAACAGAAAATGTGAGAAATAATCTGCTGACTGAGAATAAGGAAAAAATTCTTTTTCTGGATCACAGTTCATTATAAAAGCATGACGTTCTTCGAGCAAATGGTGGGGGACATTGCTCAAAACCTGGAACAATGTGGAAACGTACTCATAGATGTGATAAGAATAAGCGAAATACATATTTTAAGAAACGGCAGAGAGGAAGGCTTCGATTAAACTGCAAAATTAACTGTGGAAAGCAAACAGTGTACCTTGGAGTGGGGAAGGGATGATGAGAAAATAATGAATATAATAGAAACAATATCAGTGGGCCTCAGACATCAACATGCCAGACACTGAACATTCTCCATAAATAAAATATGGTTTTATAGTTTGATACAAACATACATATATGTGTGTATGTGTACATATATGTATATGTATATACACATATCCTCATGTACACATACTTACATGTGTGTATATATATATATACACATACACACACATATATAGATATATATAACCTCATTGAAGTATCACTGAAATTTAGTGGGATTTGAATATGACTACAAGGTAGTAATAGAGGGATATACCTTATTTAAACAAAGGTGATCTAATTGAAGGGGCAGGAGAATAGTGTCTAATGTTAAGATACACATATCTGCAGAAATCTGTTAGTCAGACATTGGAAACATGATGTCTCATGTTTGAATGTGAGATAAAAGCAGAAATGAATAGAAATTTAACAATGGCAGAGGGTGCTACAGACTCTAGACTCAGCGTATCTTAAACATAATATAAAACTTCTGAGGGGAAAGACACTGACCTAGCAGGATATTTTGATTTGTCTGGGCAGCTCTTGAGAGTCTGAAACATCTAAAAGTGGAGTGTCTTCTCATAGTCATAACATAACATGCTCTTATCTTACATTTTAAATGAAAAAGAAAGTCACAAGGAGGAAATTGTTGCAAGGATTTAATTCTAATCAATGAGACAAAACGGGTTGCTGTCATGAGAACAGCAGGGACCTTGGAGAGAGTAACCCCTTTGATGTTACCGAAGTCCTAGACTTGACTTCAGAACAGCAAGGTTAAAAATAATCAGAATGTGTGTGTGTGTGTGTGTGTGTGTATAATTCCAAGGAAAGAGACTCGAACAATAACATGGCTTAAGAGAGGTAGAAAAACTCAGGAAAAAATTCCACATAATCAGAAATTATTCTAATAATAAAGTGAAAAGATTTAAATCTAAGCAAACTGGTATAACTGCAACTTAAGACCCTATTATAAAAGGACTTACATTAAATATTGAAGGAGAAGAATAAACACAAAGTAGAAACACAAAAGAACAGAACCAGGCTGTAGGAATAATGTTCAGTAGCCAAAATGTTAAGACAAGACAAAGATTTGAGAAAGATCCTTTAAAAAGTATAAGGAGATTTGAGAGCTTCATGCAGAGCAAGAAATTGAGCAAGGAAGGTGTCTTAGCCTGGGTTTCCCAGAGATCAGAGCCTGGGACAAAGACTTTCATGCAGGTAATATTTTTGGAAGTGATCCCAAGGAACAGGCACTAGGCACAGAGAATGTGAAGCAGAGAAGGAGAAAAAGCTGTACAGAGACGCATTATGGAGCTGGTCACTGTTAAGAGACCCCAAATGGCGGCTACTGAAGCACCTTTGGGGTGGATCTCATGTCGGTCTAACCTAGATATAAAAGCTAGATGTGTTATCCATCTGTTCCCATCCTTCAGTTGTCAAGGATGGCATCCTGGGTATTCATCCCCCTGCACTTTCCGATTTGTGGCTGGTGGAGAGCCAAATTGGATACTCTGGTTGTCACAGCAGACACTAGGCAAGAAGGAGGGGACATAGCACACAGGTGCAGTGATGCAGGTTAGTGCAAGCCTTCTTGGAGCTGCTTGCTGCAGCTGTGGCTGGAGTAAGAGATGGGACCTAGAGGACCTGAAGCTTGGTCTAAAAGGTACGTGATAAAGAAGGGCGGTGACTTGCTTGAGGATATTGTAATGTACACAGAGAGCAGAGAGGGAAAGTAAAACAGCTCAGCCACAGCTTCTACATGAAGGGGAGAAAAGCATGAAGCTAAATAAGATAGGCCAGGCATAATTGAGGGAGGCAGGATTGAAGCCATTGAAAAATGTCTGGCTGGTGGTCCCAGCTTCTTTTACAAAGACACGATAAAATAAGACACACTGAAAACTAAAATGAAAAGAAAAATGATAAAAAGCAAAACACAAAATAATGTGTATAGAAAGTACAGTATTGATAGAAGCACTTCCATTTCTGTTAAAAGGAGACATTTATATACATGCACATATGTGTGTATGTATACATATATATATACGCATATGTCTGACTTACATATGCTTTACTGGGTGACCTTGGAACAGTTATTTTGCTCTCTCAGTGCCACCTGTCCCAAGAGGTTCTCCTGCCTGTGGTTTGTTGCTGCATCCCCAACACCTAGAAATGAGCCTAGCACAGAGCAGGTGCTTAGTAACACTTGTTAAAGAGATAAATGAGAACTTGACTGAAACACAGTTGTTATAGGAAACGTTAAAATAAATAAACCACTTTAATATGAATACATAATACAACTTTAATATAACAAATTTGAAACCACGGATATATTGAACTTTGTACACACAGCGCATATATATTATTTTCAAATTTCATAGGTATAAAAATTGATTATATTCTACTCATTAATAAAATTATTAAATCAGAAATTGAGCAGAAAATTGTTGCCTAGTTACAATATAATAAATCACAAATTAATAATCAAAATTTAAAAAACAAACAGAAACAAAACCCAGCAATTTGATAATTTAAAGCATTCTTTAAAAAGCCTATTAGGACAAAAAAATCCAAATTACAATAATAGGCTATTTAAAAAATAATAGAAATAAAACAAACATTACTGATTATTGTAGTACCATGTAGCCAAAGTTATTCTAAGAGGCAACAATCTTAAAAGCTCTCATTATTAAAATAATAATAAAATAAAGGAATTTAGTAATCTGTGGAATAAGTTACAAAAGCAACCACAGAATAAACCAAAGGACACAGAGAAGTA
The DNA here is from genome assembly GCF_007565055.1 of Rhinopithecus roxellana. Lineage (NCBI taxonomy): Eukaryota > Metazoa > Chordata > Mammalia > Primates > Cercopithecidae > Rhinopithecus > Rhinopithecus roxellana. The sequence goes on along the minus strand of NC_044563.1, from coordinate 69,844,291 downwards.
CCTGTAATAATTACAAAGACAGATATTTAATGAATTTAAAAACAAAATATAATTTCTCAATAAATCCAAGAGTTGTTTCTTTAAACACAACAGTAATACAGTAATATTAATGAAAAAGGCAAAAAACAAATCCAATCAAGATGAAAAAGGAAAGCAAAGCTATTTTTTCAAATAGGGACATAATAGCAGATAATTTTTTAAAATCTACACACAAGCTATTTTAAATAATTTTAAAACTACACTAGGGGAATGATTACCTAGGGGAAAAAAATCAATGCCCAAAATTAAGTTAAGGACAAGTAGAAATTTTGATTTGACCAAAAACAGAAAATAAATGATCAAAAAGTCTTTCAGTAGCAGACCCATGATCAAATAATTTTACTGTTAAAATTTCAAAGAGCAGATAATTCCCATGCTACATAAACTGATCTAAAGCTTTGAAAAAGACAAAGTGGTATCCACTTCATTTTCTTCAGTTTGAAGCCACAAAAGACCTCTATGAGAAAACACCCGCCTGCCGGCGGGCGGGGCGGGGGGAGACAAAACTATAAATGAGTTCTCTGAGAAATATTAATGTAAAACTCTTAAACTATTAGCAAATCAAATCCAATAGTATCTTCAAATAATCATTCACCATGACCAAGGAGGATCTGTCTGCAGATTGAAAAGCTGGTTTACTATCAGGGGAGATTTGATTATAATATACAATACCACTTAGCCTAGTACAAAAAGTCCCCAGAATAATCTGAGAGGACTCTGAAAACAGTCCAATAGCAATCAATATGCCACCTAATTTCTTTCTTCTTTCTTTCTCTTTCTTTTCTTTCTTCTTTCCCCTTCCTTCCTTCCTTCCTCCCTCCCTTCCTTGCTTGCTTCCTTCCCTCCTTCCTTCTCCTTCCTTCTTTCTTTCCTTCCTTCCTTCTTTCTTCCTTCCTCCCTGTCCCCTTCCCTTCCCTTTCCCCTTCCCCTTCCTCTGTTCTTCAAAAAATAAAAAAAACCCCACAAATATATTGAGGAAACAAGTTTCAGAAGATTAATCCTCCAATTGCAAAAGGGTATCTTGAAAATCAACAGCTACCATCATACTTCAGTGAAACATTAGAGACAATCCATTAAAAAAAACTCATGTTGACTGTCTTCTTTGTCTAATGGGTTATTACTTAACCCTATTCTTTTACAATCAGAAAATAAAATAAAGATGAGAAGAACAGAGGTAAAGAAAGGAGAGGAAAACAGTAATATCAATAAAGCTGATAAAAGAATAACTTTAAATTGTATTCAAGTTACTTGGTGTAAACAAATTACATCCAGATTGTAGAGATAAATGGTAAAAATCAATTGGGAAACCAATTGTGATGTAATTTGAGGATTGGGGTCATGCCAGAAACTGCTTGAGATACACAAATGCTGTCTAATTAATTATTTAATACAGAGAAAAGATACATTTCAGACTACAGACTAGGGTTATTGACAGTAATCTCTGGAAATAAAAAAAATATGACTGCTTCGCATAGGCGACAACTGAATTGAATTTGAGTTTTATAAGATTACTAAGAATTTTTAGATTGCTAAGAAATTAAGCTATACCAAATTCAAGTCATTAAAAAATACAGGATTAAAAAGGTAGCTAATACAATAATGCTTTAGATTTTAGTTCATTTTCACTTGCAACTAGAATTTTAGCAAAACTTATTTTGATATCCTTTCAGATATCAATATAAGAATATATAGTATATGAAATATAACGTTGATATCTTTTTTAAGAATATGGCAAGTATGGGCTAGGGATTGTAGGGTTTGGGTTGGTTGAGTAACCATATCCAAACCAGGTTGTGCATGGTTGAAGCAACAGAAGAGTTTAAGTTTGGGAGCCAGATGGACCTACGTTACCTTACTAGTTATATTTGTGAACCTTGGACAAGATGCATCTTTCTTGCCAAACCTGTTTTCTCATCTTTCAGTGTGGGTAGTTATGTTAGATGGTGATAATGAAGACTAAAGTGAGCTCGTGGAAACTGCCTGAGGCAGTGTCTGGTGTGAAGCAACACATGCCAGAAGAGCTTCTGTTGTCTTCGTGGCTATCTTAGGTGGTTTGAACAGAAGATTGTAGTGGCTTGTCAAAAGACTCTGCTGCTGTCTGTGTCATTCATCATTATTTGTAAAATCATAGAAAATGTTTAAAAAGTGGTTCTGAGTCAGATAAATCAAAGAAGGAATAAATCAATTTCTGGATAAGAGAATTAAAACTCTAAAAGGTCTCGACAAGTTGGACAAATAGTACAGGATGAAGTTTAAATATACTTTGGGAGGCCGAGGCGGGCGGATCACAAGGTCAGGAGATCGAGACCACGGTAAAACCCGTCTCTACTAAAAATACAAAAAATTAGCCCGGCGCGGTGGCGGGCGCCTGTAGTCCCAGCTCTTCAGGAGGCTGAGGCAGGAGAATGGTGTGAACCTGGGAGGCGGAGCTTGCAGTAAGCCGAGATCGCGCCACTGCACTCCAGCCAGGGGGACAGAGTGAGACTCCGTCTCAAAAAAAAAAAAAAGAATTTGAAATGTTCTCATGTGAAACGGAAAATAGAAGTTCTCTTCTCTCTTCAAGAGGTAGGACCATGTACAAGGAAAGGAAGCTCAAAAGAGGAAAAAGAATATTCATCTCAGTTAAGAGATTAGGGAAAGAATGAGAAGCAATTGACATTTCATTCGTTGAGCCTGTATTACATGCAATATATTATGCAGTTTTTATACTCATTTTTACCTTACTTTCCAATAGCTAATGTTCTCCAAATACGCTATTGTCATTCTTCTAGCAAAAGCCCAGAAAGTATTTTATAGGGAGTCCCACGGAAGATAAGATTTGATATCCTCTATGGCCTCTTCAAATACTAACAGTTTGTGATTTGCTAGCTAGCAGTAATACACCAGGGAATGAGGCTGCGACAGAGGCTGGGATATCTCTCAAAGCTCCTTAACATAACATGGCTGTAATCATGAAGAACAAGAAGGAGTGAAACATTTTCTTTTTCTCTAGCAAATTAAAACTGTGCTCCCTATTATATTTAATATAAATAAAAATTTAATCTGCTGAGCTCTTGAAAAAGGATTGCATACATAGTGATTTGTATTTAACTGGAGCTCACATCAAATTCAATATTATTTTCACAGGTTAAGTTAGTACAGTTGGCTGTCTGAGGCTGGGCCTAAGCACAAAATATCCAACCAAGATTTGGAGCATTATTAATTAATTCAGATTATCTTCATCTATAGTCTAAAATAGCTAGACATCGAGGTATTCTTGAGTTCACAGGTCTGCTTTATCTATTTGTAACACAGAAAAAAAAAAAAACAAGAACATCATAATAGACAATTGCCATTTTGGCTCCTAGCAGAGCAGTATGATTATTTCCTAAGATGATCACCTTTTGTTTAACAAAATATCTTGATCAGCCTCAGCTCCTAAAGATGATGATGAAATTAAAAAAAAAAGTTAATTTATATTGCATGAAAGGTAACATTTATTTGAGAAAACGAGATATAAGGAGAGGGGAAGTCTTCTGAGAAAAACAGACAGGTCTAAGCAACTTAAATTCAGGTATGTATGAGATTAAGTTCATAAAGAATTGATGGGCATTGGGAATTTTCTGGTGGCAGCTATGGCTGAGGCAAGTTTAGGAACATATATGTCTAATGCACTTAATTTTAAAATTATGTCTGTTTAGTCCTGCAGTGTAATAGCTATTGGCTATACTGAACTGCCTTGTGAGAATAGAGTTTCAGGAAATAAAGGGACAAGGGGCTGTGTTGGTGTATGAGTTATTACTGGGCAACAAGAAGAGGACAGTCGCGAAAGAAGCGATGGAAGTTCAATGGGAATAATTAAAAAATACAGATAACCATGAGAAGCTACATTTCAGATGTGTGCAAAAATCTCAGAGGATATTGGACTTCTTATTAAAGATGAGAGTAGTGGTTGAAGTTAATTTCGTGTAAGTCTCAAAGGACTGATTACCTGAGCTGACATGTCGATTGACTATATAATTGCCTCAATTCTCTTCTTTCACTCTGCTTTTGTAGAAACATCTTGAAAGTCAAGCTTGTGGAACAATCACAAACATGTTCTTGTTATTCATAAAGCTCAGGCTTTTTCTTGTTTTCACTGAAAGCCCAAATCCACTGTTTCATGTTGAAAGTAGAAAAGATAATACGCCTATTGGATGCAGTTTTCCTTCCAAATGAACTTACTGGATTTGACCCTTGTATACCATGAGATTGTTTGGAACTAGTTTCGTAAACTGGAAACACTTTAATTTTTAATACGGTCCCATTAGTAAAAAGCTAGGGTGAGTCAAAACACACTGCTATAAAAAGCCAAAGCAAGATTCATGCTACTACCCCGAAGATTTCCCTGAGGTTTTTAATTGGTAGTTAAATACAGTTTCTAAACCAAAACCAGGTAGAAATCCTACAGAAAAGTGGCCTCACAACTTCCAATGGGCCAGGCAGTCTGATTCCTCCTTGTCTCCCATCTGGCAAGCTCCAACTTCAGCAGATAGACCATATATTGGTAAACTTCTTCCTGTATTTTCTTGATTGATCTAGTACAACGGCATAGAAACACGTTTCCAAATTAAAGAAAGATGGAATTGCCACCCTAACAGCCTTAGAATAGTTTCTGCTTTACTAGATTCTGAACTATTTTTTCCCTCAAGTTATTTGAATGTGAGCCGAGGTGTGAACAAGGCAGGAGTGAGAATCAATAATTAAGCTTGTTCTCTTTATACCCACTATGCTGGGAAATCCATTTCTTTTTCCCAGCCTGATTATTATTTAGGCATTTTTCCAATATCCTCAAGCCCAGTCTCCAAAGAAGTAAAATATAACTGCAGTAAAATGAAACAAAAACACAGATAAGAACAATCCACTTTATTGTCTTGGAGTGGTCAAGTCCTGGGGGAGGAGTCTGGTGCAGCCTAAAAGGAGAGACATTTTGTTGTTCCCTTAGCATGTGAAATGTGTTACTCTAACCCATGGGGACACTGTCTTGTGTGACTGCTGGAAAAAACTGCTGAAACAAGAGCCTCCATAGAGATGTCTATTCCAGTTTCTCCAGTCTACCTTGTACATCCATAATTTCCCCCAGAAATGGTGAGTATTTTTACCTCTGGTTGACTAGAGAGAAGGTGATAGCAAATAAGAAATGTGGCCGAGCACCGTGGCTCACGCCTATGGTACCGGCACTTTGGGAGGCCGAGGCGGGTGGATCACAAGGTCAGGAGATAGATATCATCCTGGCTAACACGGTGAAACCCCATCTCTGCTAAAAATACAAAAATTAGCTGGGTGTGGTGGTGGGTGCCTGTAGTCCCAGCTACTCGGGAGGCTGAAGCAGGAGAATGGAGTGAACCTGGGAGGCAGAACTTGCAGTGAGCTGAGATAGCACCACTGCACTCCAGCCTGGGTGACAGAGCAAGATTCCGTCTCAAAAAAAAAAAAAGAAAAGAAAGAAATGCTTTGTCATAACAAAGTCTGCAAGCTGAACTTTGAGACTACGTCACAAAACCTTGCTGACAAACTTTCCAAAGAATTGGTTATGGATGATGGAACAGTGTTCTTAAAAACAAAAGGCAAATCATGACCTCGGAAAGATGCAATGCTTTGTTATACCCCCATGACTGGGCAATGAGATACACCTGGAGCTCAAATCTGAGTTTGCTGGTCTCAAGTTGGTTGCCTTAATGCAGTGTGGGGAAATTGGTCCCACCTGAAGATAAACCCTGCTTTCAATGTTTCTCTTTTCATTATTTCTCCCTAGAAGACTGCAAATCATCAAAAAAAAAAAAAAAAAAAAAAAAGCCTCCCACAGTGACTTCCTGGCCCCTGATCTTGTTCCACTACAACCACAGGTATTTAATGGCTCTGTATTGGTGGCCAAGCATGGATAGATATTTTGTTCCAAGAAGAAATGGGACCATTCTTTATGTAATCCAGCTGTCAGTTGAGGTCATGTTATCCTTTGTGTCCTTGTAAAGTTTTTCACACTTGATGCTTAAATCCCCTGAAACCTCCTCGCCCTGTGTTTTTGCTTTCTTGTCTCTCATTATGTCTCTATCTACCTGAAATTTGGCTTCCAGCCTGTAAAAAGTAAGTTACCAGCATCCTGCATGGTTTAGTACTATATGCTTTATCTTAGCTCTCTAGTGAACTTTCCTGGCTCTTCTTACCACCTCAGCCATCGCTCAACCTATGTTGTTGTCTCCTTCTCCCATTAAAACCCATATGATTTAGATGTTTGTTCAATCTTTCTTCTTCCTCTATCCATTTTTGGGATAATCTCTTTCATTTCCACTTCATTTATTGATTGATTTACTTATTTAACTGTAGCCTCTATGTGAGAGGACAGGAGCTCCTGCTTTCACATTAGGTTTGGGCTTATGACTGGCATTTCCACCTAATCCATGACTAAAACTAAACCTGTTCCAATCAAACTCATCTTTTTCAGCATCTATTTCAATGCCACCTAGTGCAATTAGGGACATCACAAGTTGCCATTGCTCAGTCTCGATATCCTAAAATATCTTAGACCCTTCCCCCTCTTCTCATCCAGTCAAAGATAGGCTGGCACAAAACCTGGCAATGCCTCTTTCGCAATACTTTTCACACTTTCCCTTCCTAATGGCAATTCCCTAATTAAAGATGATTCGGTCTCATCTGAACTGTTTAGAGAACCTTCCAATTGGTTCCTTAATTTTGAGTCCTCTGGTCTTTCTTATAATTTGTTTTTCACACTACTTCAAAGTTTGCCTCAAAAATGTCTGAGCACACCATTTGCCCATTCCAAGCCTTTACTGTTCGTCAATCATACTCACCAAAAGATTAGACTTCTCATCCTGTCATTCACACCAGACTGTCACTGACAACCTTCATCCCATTCTTTCCCTGCAGACAGGCCAAACTACTGACTCATTCCCAAACCTACTCTGCTTTCTTTGACTTCTGTGCTGTAGCTCACTGTTGCCTCTGCCTGAACTCTGCTCTTGCCTCTAATTTTTCAACTCAATCACTCCTTCCCAAAAAGGCTCTACATCTTTCCAATTAGAAATCATCTCTTCTTCTTATAAAAACCTATACATTTTGTTATTATGTCTGATACAGCATATACTAAAACCTGAATTATATTATTTTTTATTTCACAGAACACTTTCAAATTTATAAAATTTGAATCTGGCATTTAATGTACTGTATCTTTCTCACTTTTCTGTGACTCTTTTTGAAGGTCAGAGATTTTTTATTATTTGCAATTGTATTCCCTTAATTTTCTAACAGCCTATCTTTTATGAAGTAGGTAGCAGTAAATCACTGTGGGTTATTAGAAGTTTTAAGTTTTAACTCCTTTTTTTTTTTTTTTTACCCAGTCCAACATTTCTTTTGCATAGCTCAATGCTTCGATTATTGTTTGCAACTTCCAATTTTTCTCTTGTTTCTTATGCCCCAAAATATAAGATGTATTTCATTTTTGTGAGTCAAATATGAATATAGGACTTTTGTGTATGATGAGCATTAGTATTAAAAATATTGACAATGGTTATAGATACTAGAGAAATTTTTTAAACAGATTGATTAGAAAAGTAACACTAATTCAGTCATTTAAATAGACTGCATACCATGCAAACCAATGGTAATGATTTATAACTGTGATGCATGTTAACTTTGTTATATATTTTACTTAATATAATTTTCTTGATAGCACTGCTAAAAAATATATATGTATTTAATTGCTTCAATTTTTACATGGTTGTCTATTCAGAATTTAAAAATAAATAGATGAATTTTTTCTTAACACGAACTTCAGTATTGTGTTTTACCTGAGGTATAAACAAGAGATGTAATCATTAAAGAGATTGTAGTGTCACTTCAAAAAATTAGCAGGCTGTAAAATTAACTTATTGTGAGAAGCTCTATGAATTTGAACATATGTATAGATTTAAGTAGCTGCCTCTACAATCAGGATACAAAATAGTTACATCAATTAAAAAACAAAATTCCTTGCGCCATCCTTTTGTAATCTGCTTCCTGCCCTTCACAATCACTTACCTATTTTCAGTCCCCATAGTTTTGCCTTTTCCAAGGTATCATCTAAATGGAATCATACAGTATAGAACCTTTGAGGCTAGATCTTTTCACTTAGATTCATTAAACTGTGTGTGTTGGTAGTCACTTCCTTTTCACTTCTGAGTATTATTCCATTATAAATGGATCTGTTTATTCACCCATTGAAGGACATTTGGGTTGTTTCCAGTTTCTAGCAATTATGAATAAGCTACTATAAACAGTTACATACAAGTTGATTGTAAATGTGTAAACATAAGTTTTAATGTTGTTTTTAAGTTTTAAGGATTAAATATGCTGTATTTTTACCCTTAAAAAATTAGTGTAATTGTCAGGTCATACAGTAATTTTATACTTATAAGAAACTGTCAAAGTTTTCCAGAGTGGTTATATCATTTTGCATACTCACAAACATATATGAGAGTTCTCATTGTTCTGCATCCTCATCAATGCTTGCTTTTTAAATTATTTATTCTAATAAATGTGTATTAGCATTGCATAATGGTTTTAATTTGTCTAATGATGTGGAGCATCTATTAATGTTCTTCTTTTTGATTCACATATCTTATATGGTGAAGTGCCTGATTACATCTTTTGCCCAATTTTTAAAACTAGGTTTTGGAAAAAGTAGTACCCTGCTGTTTTGATTACTATAGCTTTGTAGTCTATTTTGCATTAGATAGTGTGATGTCTCCAGCTTTGTCCTTTTTGCCTAATTGCTCTGGTTAGGACTTCCAGTATTTATGTTGAATGTAAGTAGCAAGAATACGCTTCCTTATCTTGTTCCTGATCTTAGAGAAAAGCTTTCAACTTTTCACCATACAGCACAATCTTAGTTGATTTTTCATATATGGCCTTCATTGTGTTGAGGTACATTCCTTCTATATGTAATTTGTTGAGTTTTTATCATAAAAGGATGTTGAGTTTTATCAAACACTTTTTCTGGATCTATTGAGATGATCGTATGCTTTCTGTCCATTCTGCTAATGTGATGTATCACATATATAGATTTGTATATTTTAAACTATTCTTATATCCGTGGGATAAATTTCATTTAATCTTAGAGAATGATTGAGGTTTGCTCATATTTTGTTGAGGATTTTTGCATCTATGTTCAGGAATATTGGCATGTTCTTTTTTGGCTTTGGAGCAGGGTATTATTAGCCTTGTAAAATGAGTTTAGAAGTACTTCTTCTCTTTAATTTTTGGGAGAGTTTGAAAAAATTATATATTTTTTTCTTTAAATGTTTGGTAGGATTCAGCAATGAAGACCTCAAATCCTGGGCTTTTATTTGATTGGAGATTTTATAATACTGATTCAATCACCTTACTTATTATTGGTTAGTACATTAAATGTAATGTACATTTTGAGAATTTAAAATAAAATTGGTTGTTATTCATATTCAGATATTTAAAATTTGTTGTTCTTCCTCATTCTTAAAATGCCAAGTTTCTCTCTACAGTATTTCCCTTCTACTTGAATTTTCTTTAATAGCTCTTTCAGAAGTTGTCAATTGGTAAAGAATTCTCTTGGTTTTCTTTCATCCTAGAATTTCTTGACTTTGCCTTTATCTCTGAAGAGGAATAGAATAACTGAATATAGAATTATGGGTTGGTAGTTCTTTGCTTTCAGCACTTAAAACACATTGTTCCGTTATTTTTTGGTCTCGATGATTATTCATGAAAAATCTGCAGTCATTTGAATTTACTGCAATCAGTTAAAGGTGTACCCTTATATGCAACATGTTGGTTTTTTCTGGTTGCTTTTCAGAGTTTTTACTTATCTTTTATTTCAGCACTTTGATTGCAACATATCCAGGCATGCATTTCTCTAAGTGTATCCCATTTTGCAGTTTGCTGGCTTCTTTTTCTGCCAGTTTGTCTTTCAACAAAATTTAAAAAGTGTTTAGTCATTATTTCCTAAAATACCTTTTCTGTACCAAAACATTTCTTCTCATCTTCTGGAATTCTGATAACATATGTGTTAGCTCTTTATATTGTCTCACAGGTACCTAAGGCTTTGTTCCTTAAACACAAAATCACTCCTTTTTTTTTTTTTTTTTTTGAGACAAGAGTCTCGTGCTGTCACCCAGGCCGGAGTGCAGTGGCGCAATAAAATCACTCCATTTTTTAACACTTGTACAGATTGGAAAATTTCTAATTGCTCTATTGTCAAGTTCACTTACTCTTTCATCTGTGGTTTCCATTCTGCTATTAAGTCAATCCACTGAATTTTATCTCAATTATTATATTTTTCAATTCTAAAATATTCACTTGATTCTATTTTATACCTTCTATTTCTTTCTGCTGAGACTTCCTATCATTTAGATTGTTTCAATAGTATTTATTTTTACTTTGTCATGGCTATAAAAACAACTTTAAAACTTCTATCGGATAATTTCAACAGCTGGTTCAAATTACCTGATAAAATGTGGTTGGTTTCTGCTATTCTTTTCCTTTAAGAATTGTTAAATTTTCTTGGTTTCCTTGTATGTTGTATGATTTTTGTATTGGATACTAGATGTTTGTAAAATTATGTTGTGTAAATCTGAGTCTTTTGCGAGTCTTATGGAGATTGTGTTTTTGGTTTTTATTTGTTATCCATTAACCAATCTGGTTAGGTTCAAATCAAAAATTCAAACTCACCTTCCATGGACTACAGCTCTAATGTAAGTTCGTTTTCAAAGGATTTGTAGTGCTATTTGTATCTGTACAGTATTTGCACCTTCCAAGAGCAATCTGAAATCTGAGCAGTGGCATAGTTCAGGTTTCTTGAGAGCCTACTCAGGCACATTTAATGGCATATCCTTGCATGAGCAGGTTGAGATGAATCCAGGATTTTCTCTTTTTCAAGCTCTGCACTCTCTATCTCACTCGCATTCTTTGGCACTGAGGCATTTCAAAAACACGACACTTTAGTCTCTCTGTACTTTGCTAATCACTTTCCTTAATTGGGTCAGCCGGGCCAAGTGGTGAGAGGAGAGTGACAGGAAAAATAGCAACATAAATTCCCTACATACTCTTTGGACCAAGTTTCTCTGATCAGAAAGAATGATCCTCTTCCCTAGAAGTTTTGAGGTCAAGTCCAACTACTATAGTACTATAGTGACTGCTGTGGAATAATTGCACTTTGGGAATGGAGACAGGGGTTGGAAAAAGGAAGAAAACAAGACCAGAGTGTATCCTACTTTCTCTGTTTGGTAGATCAGAATAAGAGGTCTTTGATTAGAGCTATTTCTGTGTACACATGGTATACAACTCTGGGATTTATGCTACCTTTGAACCACAATGGGGAATATGGAAGGAAAAACAATCTAGGGAACTCACTGCCAAATCTATTGGACTATTGGACTTAAAAGTTCTGGGTTTTTTTTGGTGTAATGCATGTGCTGCCATTTACTTTTTAGAACCTTTAGATAACTGCTTTATGCATTCTATCCAGTAATTTTTGTTGCATTTAGTGGGAAAGATAGAAGGAGTATGCCTGCTCTACCTTAACTGGAACTGGAACTTGTCTATGGAGTAGCTTTGGAGATAATCATGACATGTGTGAACCCACCACTAGTGGGACTGTACATTTTTCAGAACTATATGTTATAGGACAACTGGTAAACCAATTTCTAAAACCAAACAAAACCAAACAAACCTGGTAAACAGATTGGGAAAAAAAGCAAACAAAATATTAAAAAGTAAATTTTCTGGAGTATTTATTGGAGACATCTTGGAAGAGACTGAACATTTATATATCTTCAGTAGGATTTGATGAAATGAAACAAGCAGAAGAAAAATATTCTGGATGATACATTCAGAGTATAGGTTATGCTTGTACTCTGAAAATACGCCTGTATTAGTCTGTTTTCATGGTACTGATAAAGACATACCCGAAACTGAGAAGAAAAAGAGGTTTAATTTTACCTACACTTTCCCATGGCTGGGGAGGCCTCCGAATCATGGTAGGAGACAAAATACACTTCTTACATAGTGGTGGCAAGAGAAAAATGAGGAACAGACAAAATGAAAAGCCCTGATAAACCCATCAGATCTCATGAGACTTATTCATGAGAATAGCATGGGAAAGACTGGCCCCCATGATTCTGTTACCTCCCACTGGGTCCCTCCCACAACATGTGGAAATTCTGGGAGATACAATTCAAGTTGAGATTTGGGTAGGGACACAGCCAAACCATATCAATCCCTTTGATACCAAATGAAGTGGTAGGTTTTCCAAGACTCAATCTACCATTTCCTTTTAGCATGCCACCCCACAGTTTTCTGGGAAAGGTCTAATTATCTTCCAAGTTGGAAGTATCCTAGATGCTTGCAAAATAGGTAATATGAATAAACTATTAAAATATCAACTTGCAAAGAGTATGGAGAACTGAAATTTTTCTCACTTTAGTAGTTCAATGCAATTAACTAGAACCTCAAACCAAGCTTTCAAGATTCTTAAATTGATGATAGTGAGTCATGAGTGACCTTATTGTTGTAAATATTTATAAAAACTTCTAAATTATTCTCTGAAGTAATAAGCTGAAACTTATTGTTGTAAATATTTATAAAAACTTTAATAATTCTCTGAAGTAATAAGCTGAAAACGTAACAAGCCAAAAGGTTATGCCAAAGCACCCCAACTGGTTAATTATAATATCTGACTCATGTATCAAAGGAATGTGAGTCCTAGAATTTTCCACCCTCTTCCTTCTCTGCTTTGGAAGACATCCACTCATGCTCATACCCCAGTATGCCTTACCTTGTATCAAGTCATGGGAAAATATTTTTTCCTTGTGAAAATGTAAAGACTGCTGGACTAGATTGGCAGGTGGAAAATTTGTTGTTAGAATGATACCCATGAAATATGTTTTCTTATTAGTTTCTTCCTAATCATCTCAAACCAAGCTTTTTCAAAGAGAAATAGTGGAAGTTAATGAAATTAGTCACAACTATTAGTATTTGTGAGGCAATACTGACTGTTACCAAGGACAGTGTAGAGATAGAGCCACAGCTATGATTGAGAAACATTGTGTTACTATTATCTCAAGTCTCTAGCTATTTCTGCCATGCGGTATTCTCCATTTGGGAAATTCATGACTTCTTGCCTTTTTGAGGCATCATGTTTCAGCTAGATGACTCTGGAGAAGATATGAAAAAAATGCATTTTGTGGATGAAGAGTTGAACAAAATGAACCCTAACATCATGTTCAAACCTGCTATTCTGTTACTTAAATAGCTTTGTAAACTTAGCCACATGGGTTTGTTATATTTAAATTCTTGCAAGGATGTTCTATAAATTAAGAATAAAGTTCATTTTATTCAGTCCAAAGGACAGAGCTGAATTAATAAAACTCTAGGAATTATATTTTTGTAATTTTATATATAACTCAAGAGTACACTATAAATGAAATAGCTTCTCTTAAATGGTGTTAGTGCCCAATCATTCCCCTCAATATAACAATATGCCAGTCCACCGTGTGTTTGGAGTATTGATGTTTGGGCCTTCATTGTTTTCATTATTTTAGTTGTATTTGTTTATCCTCGTCTCTGCCCTTTCCACTCTGTATTAGTCTGTTCTTACACTGCTATAAAGATGCTACTTGAGACTGGGTAATTTATAAAGGAAAGAGGTTTCATTGACTGACAGTTCCACAGGGTTGGGGAGGCCTCTGGAAACTTACAATTATGGCAAAGAGCGAAGGGGAAGCAAGCTTGGACCTTCTCACATGGAGGCAGGAGAGAGAAGTGCAAGGAGCAAAGAGGTAAGAGTCCCTTATAACACCACCAGATCTTGTGAGAACTCTCACTCTCATGAGAACAGCATGGGGGAAACTGCCCCCATGATCCCATCACCTCCCACCAGATCCACCCCTCGACGTGGGGATTATGCAGATTACAATTAGAAATGAGATTTTGGTGGGAACACAGAACCAAACCATACCATTCCACCCCTGACTTCTCCCAAATCTCATGTCCTCACATTTCAAAGCACAGTCAGGCCTTTTCAACACTCTGCCAGTCTTAACTATTCCAGCATTAACCCAAAAGTTCAAGTCCAAAATCGCATCTGAGACAAGGCAAGTCCCTTCTGCCTACGAGCCAGTAAAGTAAAAAATCAAGTTAGTTCCTTCCAAGACACAATGCGGGTACAGGCATTGGGTAAATATACCCATTCTGAATGGGATAAATTGGCAGTCTTACTGCCCACATCTTACTCTCTTCTGAGCCCTCCAAGTCTCTAGGAAGTTCCAAACTTTCCCACTTTTCCTATATTCTTCTGAGCCCTGCAAACTGTTCCAACCTTTGCCTGTTATCCAGTTCCAAAGTCACATCTGCATTTTCAGAGAATATGTGGGCTATAGGCCCCATGCAAGTCCTAAATTCAGCAGGGCAGTCATTAAATCTTAAAGCTCCAAAATGATCTCCTTTGACTCCATGTATCACATCCAGGTCATGCTGATGCAAGAGGTAGGTTCCTACAGTTCTGGGCAGCTCTGCCCTGTGGCTTTACAGGAAACAGACCCTCTCCTGACTGCTTTCACAGGCTGGTGTTGAGTGTTTGGGGCTTTTCCAGGCCCACGGTGCAAGCTGTTGGTGAATCTAACTTTTTTTCTAGAGGATGGTGGCCTTCTTTTCACAGCTCCACTAGGCAGTGCCCCAGTGGGGACTCCGTGTGAGGGCTCCAACCCCACATTTCCCTCTACCCTGCCCTAGCAGAGGTTGTGCATGAGGGACCCGTCCCTGCAGCCCACCTCTTCCTGGACATCTAGGCATTTCCATATATCATTTGAAATCTAGGCAGAGGTTCCCAAACCTCAATTCTTGACTTCTGTGCACCTGCAGACTCAACACTATGTGGAAGTTTCCAAGGCTTGGGGCTTGCACCCTCTGAAGCCACTGCCTGAGCTTCACCTTAGCCTCTTTTAGCCATGGCTGGAGCAGCTGGAATGCAGGGCACCAAGTCTGTAGGCTGCACACAGCAGGGGGACCCTGGATCAGGCCTAGGAAACCATTTTTTCCTTCTAGGCCTCTGGACCTGTGAGAGGAGGGTCTGCCATGAAAGTCTCTGACATGCCTTGGAAATATTTTCCACATTGTCTTGGTGGTTAATATTGGGTTCCTCATCACTTATGCAAATTTCTGCAGCCTGCCTGAATTTCTCCTTAGAAAATGGGTTGTTCTTTTCTATTGCGTTTTCAGGTTGCAAATTTTTAAAACTTTCAGGCTCTGCTTTCTCTTCACCTCTTTGCTGCTTAGAAATTTTTTTCCACTGGATACCCCAAATCATCTCTCTCAAGTTCAAATTTCCATGTATCTCTAGGGCTGGGGCAAAAAACTGCCAGTGTCTTTGCTAAAGCATAGCAAGATTCAGCTTTGCTCAGGTTTTCAACAAATTCCTCGTCTCCATCTGACACATTACCCCAGACTTTATTGCCCATAACAATATCAGCATTCTAGTCAAAGCCACTCAACAAGTCTCTAGGAAGTTCCAAAACTCCTCATATCTTCCTGTCTTCTGAGCCCTCCAAGTCTCAGGAAGTTCCAGATTTTCCCGCATTTTCCTATATGCTTCTGAGCCCTCCAAACTGTTCCAACCTCTTCCTGCTACCCAGTTCCAAAGTTGCTTCCACATTTCGGGTATCTTTACAGCAACACCCCATTCTACTGGTGCAAATTTACTGTATTAGTCTATTTTCACACTGCTAATAAATACATACCTGAGACTGGATAATTTATAAAGGAAAGAGGTTTAATGGACTCACAGTTCCAAATGGCTGGGGAAACCTCACAATCATGGTGGAAGGCAAAGGAGAAGCCAAGGCACATCTTACATGCCAACAGGCAAAAGAAAGCATGGGCAGGGAAACTCTCCTTTATAAAACCATCAGATCTTGTGAGACATATTTACTATCATGAGAACAGCATGGGAGAGACCCACCCCCATGGTTTAGTTACTTCCCACTAGGTCCTCCCATGACATGTGGGAATTATGGGAGCTACAGTTCAAGATGAGATTTGGGTGGGGACACAGCCAAACCATATCAGAATACATAGACAGATGAAATTAGTAAAAAAAAAAAAAAAAAAAAAAGAGATGATTATCACAAAAATCTTAATTTTCATTGCTATATAGCATTTCATTGTATAAACATAACACAATTTGTTTTACCTTGAT
Source organism: Rhinopithecus roxellana (assembly GCF_007565055.1). Classification (NCBI taxonomy): domain Eukaryota; kingdom Metazoa; phylum Chordata; class Mammalia; order Primates; family Cercopithecidae; genus Rhinopithecus; species Rhinopithecus roxellana. The sequence continues at coordinate 69,828,018 of NC_044563.1, read as the reverse complement.
GGACATTTGAATTGTTTCCATTTGGATATTATTACAAATAGAACTGCTGTGAATTTTCCTGTACAAGACTTCGTTTGCATAGGTAATAAGTTTTGTCTTTAGTAAGCATCTTTGTCCATTTGGGCTGCTGTAACAAAATACCATAAACTAGGTGGCTTATAAACAACAGAAATTCATTTATCACAGTTCTGAAGACTGAGAAGTCCAATTTCAAGGTGCCAGCAGATTCGGTGTCTGGAGAGGGTCCATGGTGGCGTGGTTCATAGATGTCTGTTTTCTTGCTATAACTTCACATGGTGGCATGGGTGAAGGGGTTCTCTAGGGTTTCTTTTATAAGGGAGTGCCCTTATAAAATCCCTTTCATGAGGACTCTGCCCTCATGAGCTAATCACCTCCCAAAGGTTGCACCTCCAAATGCCATCAGGGATTGGGTTTGACATATGACTTTTGAGGGAACACATCTTCAGTCTACAGTGGCAAATAATGCCAAATTGGTATTAAAAGTAATTGTGCCAATTTGTATTCCCACTGAGGAAGATGAAAATTCTGGTTGCTCTATATCTTTGCCAATGTTAGATATTGATAATATGCTTTGTTTTGTTTTATTATGATAATTTTACTCTATATGTGGGGTGTTTTAGTAATACCTCATTGTTTTAATTTATATTGTTTTAATTTTTAATGAGATGGCAGACCTTTATACGTTTTCATTGGACATTTTGCTAATTTATTTTTTGAAGTATTTAGGTTCTTCATCATTTTCCATTTGGATATTGTTTTTCTTTTTGATACATATGAGTTTTTACTTATAGAATATGAGTCAGTGTGAATATTGTCTTTTACTTTATGGCTTGACTTTTCATTCATTTAATGATGTTTTCTGAAGAACAGAACTTCTTAATTCTAATTAGCATATAATGATAAAATAATTATAATTTATCAACTTTTCATTTATGACTAGTGCTTTTGTGTATTGAGAAAATTTTCTAGATCCTAAGTTTCATATTGTATTATAGAAGTCACAGGTTTACAATTCACTTGAAATTTATTTGTGCAAATAAAGTGATGTTAGAGTCAATTTTCATTTTTTTATGTAGATACCTGATTGAATAACACCACTTCCTAAAGAGTCAGTTCTTTGCTAATGGTCTGCAGTACTAGCATTATCATAAATCAGGTGTGGGTCTGAAATCAGATGCTCCATTATGTTCAATTTACCTCTTAACCTATGCATGTGCCAATATTACACTCTTTTAAAACAACTGCAGTCTTAATATCTGATAGAGTAGGTCTTGCCATATTATTATTCTTAAGATTACCTTAGCCATTGTTTTGCATTTCCAAGTGAATTTTAGAATTGGCTTAAAAATTTCTACAAAATAATCTCTGGGTATTTTTATTAGAATTGTATTTGATGCATAAATCAATTTGGTAGACTTGATGTCCTTGTAATATTGGATCTACCAAATCTTGAACATAGTGCATGCCTATACTTATTTAAGTATTCCTTAATTTCTTTCAATAATATTTTATATTTTTCTATGAAGGGATATTTTGTTAAAGTCACATGCCGCATAAGGTTTAGGTTAATGACTGACCACATATACAACAGCGGTCTCTTAAGATTATAATCTGTATTTTTACTGTACATTTTCTGTTTGATGCACAAGTATTTATCACTGTGTTACAGTTGCCTACAGTATTTAGTATTGTAACATGCTGTACAGGTTTGCAGCCTTGGAAGAGCAATAGCCACTACCATACAGCCTAGGTGTGTAGCAGGCTATACCATCTCAGTCTGTGTAAGTATACTCTGGGATGTTTGCACAATGACAAAATTGCCTGATGCATTTCTCAGAACATAACCTCATCATCAAACAACCACGTGACTACATATGTATTCTTGTGTTTTCCAGTGCTATGGCATTATATTATCCAAAATAGGTACCTTAAAATTAATAGACCAATAATATTCAAAATAAACGAATAGAAAAAAAAAAGACAGCAAATAAATATGACCCAAAAAAAGGCTTGAAGACCAATATGAATATGTGAAAACAAGAATTTAAGGTAATTTTCATTAAAAAAACAAGAATGACATTACATACTGGTAAAATTCACTATGTGAGGGTAAGGAATATTAATCATAAATACATATGGACCTTCTCATACAATCCCTAAATATATTAAAACATAGCTACCAGAACCAAAATGGGAAAAAAACTGAATCAAAAATTTTAGATGGAGTTTGAACATACCCTGTTCAGAAACTGATGGAACAAATGGGAAAAACATAAGTAGTGAATTAAGCACATAAACGCATGTATAAACTTCAAGCTACTATACGTAGAATTCTATACCTAACAGATAGAAAGGATACTTTCTTTTCCCCCAAATTACATATGTAATATTTATAAAAATAAACCATGGATTAGACCTTATGAACAGTATAAGGAATTCCAAACGTCCAATGCATACAGAATATCTTCTCCAATGATAATGCAATAAAATTAAAATGTAGTAACAAAAGGAGGATCATAAAAAATCCATGAGTTTATACTTCAACTTCTGAGTGAAACGTAGTAACAAAGACTGAATTTACTTTCACCTGAAGTAATTAAAGAAATGAGCAAGGTATTTTTTTTAAAAAATGTTCTCAAAACAGTGAACATCAGGTGACAAAGAGCAGTGATCTCTTAGAGATGGCAAACAATTGAGGAGAGTGTTATGATTGTCCCAGCTTCCAACCTGGACCAGGTTTCCAGGAGGTATCACCAAATGTGGTCCAGGAGTCTCCTTGGGTTGAGGAGATGAATACAGGATTCCAAAGACGCCAAGGAAGTTAGGGAAATAGTGATAAAAATGTTTCAAATTTGATACAGACTATAAACCCACAGATCCAGGAAGCTCACGAATCCCCAAGCACAAGAAACATAAAAGAAGCTACAGCAAAGTGCTTAAAATCAGTGATAAAGAGAAAATCTTACAAGTAGCCAGAGGAAGAAAAGACACATTATGTAGATGAACAAACAAAAAGATAGCATATTTCTCATGGGAAACAATGTAAGCCAGACAGTGGAACATCTTTAAAGTACTAAAAATAAAAACAAAAGAAAACAGAAACCAAAAACCCCTGTTAATTCAGAATTCTTTACTGTATGGCATTATCTTTCCATAATTAAGGTAAGATAAAGGCATTTTCAGATGTATAAAAGCTGAAAGAACTCATCACCAGCAGACCTACGTTATAAGAAATGATAAAGGAAGACAAAAATGACACTGATTAGTAATATGGAACCATAAAAAATATAAAAATGGTAATTCTGTAGTTAAATATAAAGAAATCTTTCTTAAGTATCTTTAAAATATAATTGAATGTTTAAAGAAAGTAAACATGTATTGTGAGCTTTCTCACATATGCAGAAGAAAAATACATGACAACAAAAGCTTAAAAGTAGGGGCTAGAAATGGGAGCACACAGTTTTAAGTTCCTGATACTGGACATGAAGTATGTTGCTGGAAGGTAGAATCTGATAAGTTAAAAATGTGTATCAGAAACCCTAAATATAAGAGAAAGAGCTGTAGCTGGTAAACAAACCAAAGGGGAATCATAAAAATACATTTAATTAATACAAAGCAATGCAGAAAAGGAGGATAAAACTAAAAAAATTAGAAAAATAGAAAATAAACAGCAAGATGGTAGGTTTAAACTCAACCATCTTTATCACATTAAGTGTAAATAGTTGAAATGCCCCAATGAAAAGGTAGAGATTGTCAGGTTGGATAAGAAAGCAATATCTAACTACAGTTGACCCCTGAACATCATGGCTTTGAACTTCATGGGTTCACTTATACCTAGATTTGCCTTTGCCTCTGCCACCCCTGAAATAGCAAGACAAACCCCTCCTCCTCCTCCTCCTTCTCAGCCTGCTCAACATGAAGACAAGGATGAAGATCTCTATGCTGATAAACTTTCACTTCAGAGTAAATACTTTTTGCCTTATGATTTTCCTAATAACATTTTCTTTTCTCTATCTTGCTTTATTGTAAAAATATAGTATATCATACATACAACACACAAAATATGTGCTAATCAGCTTTTTATGTTATCAGTAAAGTTTTGATCAAGAGTCGGCTGCTAGTAGGTAAGTTTTAGGGGAGTCAATAGTTATACACAAATTTTTGACTGCACGGAGATTGGCACCCTTAATACCCACGTTGTTCAAGGGTCAGTTGTACTTGCTGTCCAGAAATCCACTTTAAATGTAAAGACACAGTAAGTTAAAAGTGAAAGCATGGGAAAGGTAACCACATTAATGCTAATCAAAAGAAAGCTGGAGTGGCTATTTTAATATCTAATAAAGTAGATTTTTATGACAAAATTATTACCTTAGATGAAGGAGATCATTGCATAATGATAAAGGGTAGATTTCTCAGAGAACATAATCCTAATTTTTTTCTTTTTGCCAAGTAACTGTTATAAAATACATGAAGCAAAACTAATGAGAAATGGTAAAAAAAAAATAACAGTTTACTTGGATATTTCAACATCTCCTCTCAAGAACTGATAGAACAAGCAAGCAACAAAGAAGAAAGACAGTCTATAGAAAACTTAAAAAACACTATCAACCAACTTGACTTAAGTGACAGTCATACAATAATTCTCCCCCAAAAAGAATACCCAGATTTTTCCTTAGACATAGAATATTAACCACTATAGACCATATTCTAGCCTGATTATCAACAAACTATGGCCCACAGGCCAAATCTGGCTTTTTTTTTTTTTTTTTTGTAAATGAAGTTTTAAGAGAATACAACCATGCGTATTGGTTATGTATTGTCTACAGCCACCACGGCCGACTTGAATATTTGTGACAGAGGTCGTACAATGAATTATGTGGTGTCTAACCCTTTACAGAGAAAATTTGTTGACCTCGGCTTTAGGCCAGAGAACAAGTCTCAACATCAAAAGCACAATCCATAAGAATAAATTGATAAATGGGACTTCATCAAAATTAAAAACTTAGGCTCTTTACATGACACTATTAGGATAATGAGAAGACAAGCCACAGACTGGGAGAAAGTCCTGGCAAAAACAACGTGTTTGATAAAGGACTTATAGCCATGAGTTGTGAAAGGCACTCAAACTCATTAATAAAAACAGTCAACCATAAAATGGATAAAGGATGTATGAATGACAAGAACATGAAAAAAATAATCATTGCACATGAAAAAATGATGAACATCACCATTTATTAGGGAAATGCAAAATAAAAGCATTAGCATATCATTACAATCTCTTAGAATAACTAAAATTAAAGACTGACCATATCAAATATTGGCAAGGATGTGTAATAACTGGAATACTCATAGATTGCTGACAGAAATAAAAGACAGTACAAAGACTTTGAAAAAGAATTTGGCAGTTTCTTTAAAAAGGTAAACATACAGCCACCATTCAACCCATTTCACGTGGTTTGGATCTGTGTCCCCACCCAAATTTCGTGTTGAATTGTAATCCCCAGAGTTGGAAGTGAGGCCTGGTGGGAACGTGATTGGATCATGGGGGTTGTTTGACATGAATGGTCTAGCACCATTGCCTTGGTGCTGTTCTCATGATAATGAGTGAGTTCTCACTAAATGTGGTTGTTTTAAAGCATGTGGCACCTCTCTTCTCTCTCTCTTCCTTCTGTTCTGGCCACCTAAGACATACCTGTTTCTCCTTCACCCCGACTATCCTTGTAAGTTTTCTAAGGCCTCTCCAGAAACCAAACTGATTTCAGCATCATGCTTCCTAGACAGACTGCAGAACTGTGAGGCAAGTAAACCTCTTTTCTGTATAAATCACCCAGTCTCAGGTATTTCTTTATAGCAATGCAAGAAAGAAAGAATATACCAGTCTTTAATGCTATTGATATATGCAACAAAAATAAAAAATAAGCAAAGATGGGTATGCAAATATCCACAGAAGCTTTATTTATAGTTTCCCCAAACTGAAAACAACTGAAATATGTATCAATAGTGAATAGATAAATTAATTGTGCTATATCCATGCACTGGAATATTACTCAGCAATAAGAATGAATGACTGATACATGCAATTGCATGGATAAATCTCAAAATAATTATGCCTAAATAATACCATCAAAGCAAGATTACACACTGTATGATTCCACATATGTAAAATTTTAGGAAACATAAACTAACATGGTGACTAACACAGACCATTGGTTGTGTAGAGTCGGTGGAAGTGTGGAAAGGGAGAAAGGAATTACAAAGGACACAAGAAAATGTTTGGAATTGATAGATATGCTTATCATCTTCTTTGAAAGAAAAAATACGGAGTTTAACAATGAAGTCATTACACATCAGCCCCAGCCAAACTGAGCACCAAAGTCGCCCTAAATATACATGGTGGTTGTTTGCGTATATGCCTCTGTATAATGCTAGTTCTTTTACCTGGAATCATGACTGTCTGTACCTTAATCACTGCACATGAAAAAGTACCAATTTTTACAAAATTGACACTGAATACTGAATGTGTTATTTTTAGCTTATTTAAAACTCCATTTTTTTTCTTTTTTAGCACATCAAATGCAACTTTTACTTCATTGTTAATATTATGATCCACTTTTAAACTGTAAGGTGTTTGAAGGCTTACAAGACTATGTTTTTTAAGGTTTTGTATCCTCACAATCTCTAGCACAACAAAAGTGTCCATTAATATTTACTGAACAAATGGAGGAATTAATGTACAAGTGAAAACTTCAAGGTGGATACTATGTGAGTGCCTGGTCTAAATGTTATGCAATGTCATAATTTCAACAGGAAATCTAATTAAATATCGTTTAATACTTCTTACCATCTCTAAAATACTAAATTTATATGAGAATTTTGAATTTCTTCTTTTATAATATTATTCATTTTAATGAAAATTATCTCTAAAGTCAATTTGTATTATTAACATTCTATTATCTCGTTATTCTATTGACAATTAAAACATATTCCTCTACTGAGTTCCCAATTGGTCCTTATACAGAGTATCCCAAGAAACACTTGGGGGAGGAGGAGTGTTCATGAAAATAAAGTGATACATGGAATAGTTTTTTTTAATAAAAAACATTTAAAATATATATGTATAAAAATATTTAAAACGTTTATATTCTTGTTTGTTTTACTGTGCAATAGTCTGCCTTGTAAGCAATGAGGTGCTATCATGAAGAATGTCAAGATGTTGCATGATTGATCACCTGATGCATGAGTAAATGACATTCAGTTTGTGCACTGATGCATAGGCAGCATTTACAAACTAACTATCATTTTGATGTATGTGGTCTATTTTGTCTTTGCTGGTCTATCTTATATATCTTGTCTTTTTTCTGAACACATATTGTGACATTTTATTATCTTGTTTATTCTTGTTTTTAATAAAATGTTTTGTCTAATTTGGATTTTTTCTATTACAAAATAAAAAAACACATAAATCAAATTATTATGACTACTCACTGTAATTAAGTAATATGTGATGCTGTTTCTTGCTGTCTACTTTCATTCATTTGCACATTATATCTTATGATCTTTTGTTGGTGTTACATCAATACATTTTAATTTTTAATCAATTCAGTGTTCAAAAGTTTGGGAAATGCTGACTTAGTCAAATAATTATTTGTGTGACTATTTGATTAATGTTTCCATCTCTCATGAAAATAAGTTTCTAAACAGGCTGATGCCAGTTTTTCCTGTTATGTATCTAGTACTTAGCTCAGTTTCTCACACATGAAAGCATGGAAATAAAACTGTGTATTGATAGTTATACAATCAGGTAAGTTAGCAAGGATTCCCACTATGCACGAAGCCTCGCGAGGGGTTAGGAAACAAGTCCTTCTTCTTTCACTGGCATGTTATTACCACTAGGCCTGGGCTGTTCCAATTTCAGCCAGCCATTTATCTCTCTATTCTATATGGAATTACCTGTTTCCACTAATTGAATATGTTATCTCTTTTTCTGCCTTGGTCTTTTATGGCAAACCTTTCTTTCCTGGAAAGGAAATGTTTGATTTACCTGGTTGTGAAAAACCTACTTTTAGTGATTTGTGGAATTTAAGCTCACTATTAATGTAGCCTGTTCCTGTATTTTTAAATGTCATATTATCTTTCTAGAATATTTAAATTTGTATTTAAATTGAACATGTCCTTAAGCATTGTCATACAGAAGTTGTTCTACAACTTTGAGTACAGATGAATGAGATTTGCGCCCATATACATTGGTACTTTTAGATTTTAAACTGCTTCATTTGTCATTTTATGGGTGACAACTTCTGTCATATTGTATTCATTAGTAGTGAGTCACTCAGTTCAGTCCCCATTCAAGGGGAAGGGAATTTGTCTCTATCTTTTGAAGGATGTAGTGTAAAAGAATTTGTGAACTTAGGTATTTTAAAGCCACCACATAGAGACACTTACAAAAATCAGTATTGTTAAGTACAATACTCCATTTCTAAAACAACTACAGAATACTATAGGAATGGAACAGTAATAAAACAAGAAAGAAAACTCCTAAAAATTAAGAGAAAAATTAATAATACGATTGCCAAAATATACACATAGAAATCTAATAGAAAAGGTAAAACATAAAATTTGTTGTTAGAATTTATTATAAAAACCAATAAAGATAATTTTGGGAAGCAAGGAATATGGATATAGATCATCAATAATGAAGATCCAACATTCACCCAATAGAAATTGCAAAATAGAAAAAGAGAGGATTGGCAGTCATTGACAAACAAGGAGGAGGTAGAATAGAAGTAGAAGAGGAGGAAGAAGGAAAAAGAAATGAAAAGAGAAAAAAGAAGAAAAAGACAAGAAAGAAAAAATTTTCCCAGATCCAATAAGTTGAGTTTTCATTAGCAACCCAAAGTGCTAGAAGATAATATGACAAATGGCTTCTAAAATTTGAATTAAAATGACCAAACAAAATACCACTGCAAGAAAAACTTCCTATTGAATGGAAAACAAATATTTTTTAAGACATGTGAGGACAAAGAACTTCTATCTTTCACAAAAGCAGGGTTAGGGAATGAATATTGCATACTGGAACAGAAGAATTGATGACTCTGGCCAAAAGTCTCCAGAGGAAAAATGGAGGAAATTATACAAATATCAACATAAAAAGGCAACTGAGAATTCCCCTTTTACTAATGCAGACTAGATAGCTTAGACCATCCCTTCCACTGAAAACAATCTAAAAAATCTGGGAGAAAAATCTGTCTGAAGCATTGAGATTTAACAAGGCAGCAAAAAAGTATTAAGCCAAAAATCTTTAATAAAAAACATAGAGAGGGAGCTTTTAACCTTAGGGACATCATGGATTCGGAAAACATAGTGGGGCAGAGCTGTTGGTAGACTCAAATGACTTGGGAGCAGATACAGACAATCTCTGATTTACAATGGTTTGACAACAAATTTTTGACTTATAATGGTGCAAAAGTGATATGCATTCAGTAGAAATAGTACTTTGAGTTCCTATACAACCATCCTGTTTTTCCCTTTCAGTACAGTAGTCAATTAATTCCATGAGATATTCAACACTATACTATAAAATAGGCTTTGTTTCAAAGAGTTTTGCTCATTTATATGCTAATGTAAGTGTTCTGACTACCTGTAAGTTAGGCAGGACTGTGCTGTGATGTTTGATGAGTTGAGGTGGTATTAAATGCATTTTTGACTTGCAATATTTTAAATTTAGAGTGGGTTTATTGGGTTGTAATCCCATCATATATTGATGAGCGTCTCTACTGGAGTTCACAACCTGCAAACACAGGAGCTTTGGCAAAGCCCTTATGCTTTTGGTTGAGGCTTGGAAGGATGATATGCTAGGATTAAGGGTAAATTCTAAATAAATATACCTCTACATGGACTGATGCCTCGCTTTTAATCAAATAAATCTCTTGTTGGATTATAAGGGTTTGGAATTGTTATTTCCCCAGTTACTTATCAGAAGAAAATGTTCTGAGGAAAGGTAATATTATTTTAGAATGCAAATATCTCTATGATTTTTATATGCAATGTTCAATATACAGTCAAATATAATCAGAAATGTAAGAACACAATTAAAAAACAAGAGAAACAATAGACAATTTTAAAAATACAAGGGATCAAGTTAATGAAATTATCAACTTTAAAATGAAAGTGTTTAGTATGTTGAAAGAAGTAAAACATAAGATTAAAAATTTCAGGCAAGAACTGAAATATACAAAAATGAATTACAATGATGTTCTAGGACTGAATAATCAATAACAAATTAAACTCAATAAATATATATTTTAAAACAGAATAGATTCACCTAAGTTTTTTAGTCTGTCCCACTCACTAAATTCCCTTCTTTTGGAACCACAAATACATATATTTTAGACTTTTTTTCCACCATAGCCTTATATCTCTTATCTTTCTTTTTGTGTGTGTTTCAATTTGATACTTTCTTCAGATCTGTCTTCTAGTTTACTCATTCTCTCTTACACTGTATCTAATATGCTTTAAAATTGTCAATATTCGTGTCTGATGAGAAGTCAATGATGCTGAAAGGAATGAAAAGTGTGATGATGGTCTATATGAGAGTGAATCTAAATAAATATTTATTTTAGATAATAATAAGATAATGTCTAAAGAAGTCACACACATTTATAATAAAAAAGACATGAAAACAATAGAAAATAGGCAGACATTAGAAGAGTGTTAAATGTTCTAAGGTTCTAACATTAGCCAAGAATAGGTAAAATTATTAATTCACATTAGGCTTTTGATATATCAAGGACACATGTTGTACTCTCTAGCATAACCACTGAAAGAGCAGTGAAAAATGTATAGCTATTAAAATAATAAAGGGAAATAAAATACTAAAAAATAGTTAATGTAGAATAAAACCTAAATTTTATCTAAGTGATTTATTTTAAAAGGAAATAATCTACAAAGTAAGAGAGAAAACAGAACAGGTGAGACAAATAAAAAAAGCACAATGGTATATTTAAGGCCTAAATATTTCATTAACATCGAAAGTAAAATAACTAAATACTCTAATTAAAAGACAATGACTGTTATACCTAACTAAAAGTATAACAACCTAAACTGATACCGTTCCACAACTGTTATACTACATTAAAAACAATAACAGCATCAACTGCTAAAAGAAACATAACTCGTGTAACAGCACTCAAAGACTGAAAATAAAAGATGTAAAAATATATATATTACATCCAACACTAACCAAGCAAAAGTTGGTATAACCATTTATTAACAAGGCAGAATATTTTAAATGAAATAAAATTTCTAGAGATAAATAGAAACATTTTATAATAATAGAGAATTGTTTTCTTTCTTTTCCTTCTTTTTAAAAATGAAAGTTTTTTTTTTTTTAATTTGGAAAAAAAGATAGCCAATGTCTATGCAGACTGAAAATCTTATGGAAGGACTGACTCTAAATGTCAGATACTCAGATAAGTGTTTCATACAAGAAGATTTTAGGCCAGGCTCGGAGGCTCACAGCTGTAATCCCAGCACTTTGGGAGGCATAGGCGGGCAGATCACGAGGTCAGGAGATCGAGACCATCCTGGCTAAAATGGTGAAACCCCATCTCTACTAAAAATACAAAAAATTAGCTGGGCTTAGTGGCGGGCGTCTGTGGTCCCAGCTACTCTGGAGGCTGAGGCAGGAGAATGGTGTGAACCCGGGAGGCAGAACTTGCAGTGAGCCGAGATCACACCACTGCACCTGAGACTGGGCAACAGAGCGAGACTCCATCTCAAAAAAAAAAAAAAGGAAGATTGGAAATTTTCCCTATAATTATGCTTTCTGAAGGTATTTTTATATCTGATATTTTAGCACTTAAATTCTGTTTTCAAGTTGAAATCTAGAATTCTCTTATCTTTGAAAGTTCTGAAGGCCACTTTGCTTTGCTACCTCAACAGCGCTATCATTCAGGGTGCCTGACGTTCCTTATTGCATTGCTGTGGTGTTTAGATAGCACCCTCTGCCACTGAGAGCAGTGCAAGCAAGTTACATCCTCGTGTTTTGTTCTTGTGTTAATTTCTGACCAATTTCTTCCCAGGAAGAAGCTATACGTTTTTAAATTCTATTTTTAATTGAAATTTGCATTGATGTAATTGTAGATTCACATATAGTTGTAAAAGATAATACTGAGAGATCCCTTGCCTTATTTTTTTCCCATAAGAACATCTTGCAAAATTATACTATAGTATAACCACCAGGAGATATATATTTGTGTGTGTGTGTGTGTGTGTATATATATTTTTTTAGATGGAGTCTTACTCTGTTGCCCAGGCTGCAGTGCAGTGACATGATCTCGGCTCATTGCAACCTCTGCCACCTGGGTTCAAGCAATTCTCCTGCCTCTCAGCCTCCTGAGTAGCTGGGATTCCAGGTACATACCACCACACTTGGCTAATTTTTGTATTTTTAGTAGAGATGGGGTTTCAACATGTTGTGTTGGCCAGGCTGGTCTTGAACTCCTGACCTCAAGTGATCCATCAGCCTTGGCCTCCTAAAGTGCTGGGATTATAGGCATGAGCCACCATGCCCAGCCACAACCAGATTGTTGACACTGATACAATCCATTGATCTTATTTCAGATTTCCCATTTTCCTTGTACTCATGTGTTTGTGTATGTGTGTGTGTGTGTGTGTGTGTGCACCTATGTATTTGGTTCTACATAATTTTAACAGCTGTAGGTTCATGTATCCAACACCACAATCATTTTAGTTAGCTTGGATTGCTATATCAAAGACCACGAACTGGGTAGTTTAAACAACTAATATGTATTTCTCATGGTTCTGAATCCTGGAAGTGCAAAATCAAAGTGCTGATGGATTTGGTTCCTGGTTGTGACTCTCTTCCTGGTGGCCGATGGCCATATTTTTGCTGTTATCTTTATATGGTAGAGAGAGAAAGAGCTCTGGTCTCTTCTTATAAGGGCACTAATCCCTTCATGGGGACTCCTCTTTTAAGACCTCATCTAAACTGAATTACTTCCCAAAGGCCCTGCCTCCAAATACCATTCTTATTGGAGACAAGGGTTTCAACATACTAATTTTGGGGGGACAATATAAACATGAAATCTGTAACAACAGCAAAGATGCAAAACTCCTCTATCAACACAAGAATGCTCTTTTATAACCACCCACCTGCCTCCCATCCCGATCTCTAACCTCTGGCAAGCACACATCTATTTTCCATGTTCAATTTTATTTTTATTTCAAAAAGTTATATCAATGGAATTATTCAATGTAACATTTGGATATTGGCTTTTTCCCCTCAACATAATTCTCCAGGTATTTATCTGTGTTGTGTGTATCAACAGTTGGTTACTTCTAATTTCATGGAACAATATTCCATGGTGCATATATACCACAGTTTATTTAACCGTTCTCCCAGTGAAGGACATCTGGGCTATTTCTAGTTTTTAGTTACTATGAATAAAGCTCATATGATCAGTTATGTATAGGTTTTTGTGTGAAAATGTTTTCATTTCTCTGGGATAAGTGTTCAAGAAAGTAATTGCTGGGTCATATAGTAATTGCATGTTTAATTTCATAAGAAACAGCCAAAATATTTTCTAGAGTGGTTGTACCATTTTATATTCACATCAGCAAAGTATGAATGATCCTATTTCTCTTCAAACCTGTTAGCATGTGCTGTTTTCATATTTTTGTTTTAGCCATTCTGATGGGTGTATAGTGATATCTCTTTCTGGTTTTAATTTACATTTCCCTGATGGCTGACAGGTAGAACATCTTTTCATGTGTTATTTGTCATCCCTATATCCTTCTCAGTGACATGTTGAAATCTAGAATTCCTGTCTTTTGCCAATTTTCTAATTTTTAAATTTAGAGTTCTCAGACTTTTAAAAAATGGATTCTAGATATTATTCCTTTGTTGGATATTTGGTTTACAAATATTTTCTTTGTTTCTCACTTATCTTTTAAGACTTTTCACATGAGTTATCACAGAACAAAAGTTTTAATTTTGATGAGGTTTAAATGATCATTTTTTCCTTTAACAGATTACACTTTCGGTTCCTGACTAAGAACTCTTTGCTGACCCCTGGATCCTGAAGATCTTCTCTTATTTTTTTTTTTTTCTAAGGTTTTATAGTTTTATTTTTTCATTTAAGTTACATCCATTTGAATTAATTTTTATCTGAAAAACACTGTTTTTCTTTCATTGTAGGCCTGTCTCTGTATAAATTCAATTTGAAAACATGGCAGTATGTATCTTTCATTTTCAAATGAACAAGTTCATAAATACAAAAATTAAAGGCATAACAAGAAAATAAGATGTTTTGGCCGGGCACAGTGGCTCACGCCTGTAATCCCAGCACTTTGGGAAGCCGAGACGGGCAGATCACAAGGTCAGGAGATCGAGACCATCCTGGCTAACCTGGTGAAACCTCGTCTCTACTAAAAATGCAAAAAAAAAAATTAGCCAGGCGAGATGGCGGCCGCCTGTAGTCCCAGCTACTTGGGAGGCTAAGGCAGATTGGCGGGAACCCGGGAGGCGGAGCTTGCAGTGAGCTGAGATCCGGCCACTGCACTCCAGCCTGGGCAACAGAGCGAGACTCCGTCTCAAAAAAAAAAAAAAAAAAAAAAGATGTTTTATGTCCTTTGATACCTTTGTTTTCTGCTGTGGTAGTTGTCAAAAATACTAAGTACCTAGGACTTTCCTTTCTAAAATCTTCACTTTCTTTAAAGTCTATCTCTGAGTTCCATTTTCTTGAGGAAGTGTTCCATGACCACCTCTCCTAATGTTTCTTCTCTAATGTTCCATAGCATTCATTTGTACAGTTAGTTTTACAGGCAGCTATATTCTAGTATTTTTCTGATTCTTGTAATACATTATATTCTCTTCTTCAGCAGGGCCTTTGCATATACTGTTCCTCTGCACCCTTCAGCTGGTTGCCTCTTTCCTATCCTTCAGTTTTTCAGTTCAAATGTTATTTTTTTTAGCATGAATTAAGTCCCCTAATCTTAATCTTTCATAGAACTGGTATTTAGTATAGTTGTTAATTAGGATTTATTGATTTGCTTTATGCGACCACCAGAGCCGGCGCCAGAGAAAAAGGCAAGTAAGCAAGATAAAAAGGAAACTTTATTACCTAGCCAATGTAAAGAAAGAGGAGGCGAGGCTCACCGGTCTCCGGCGTTCTCCCGCGAGGTTCCTTGGTCCGCATATGAGGAGGGGCCCATGAAGTTCGTGCCGCGCACCTGCCAGGAGCGGCTTTTATGTCTTGGGCCTGGGAGTGGGCGGGCGGTAGGCGGGATGCGGGCGGGTCAAGGGCCGTGCGGTGGGCGGGGCCAGGTAGGTTTCGGTTTCCTCGGTCGGACGTCATGCTGCGCCTGCGCAGTTGACCTGTGCCCTTCCCGGGCGCGGGAAAGTTGGCGATGAAGAACCGGGAAGTACGCCATCTTAGTCGTCTTTGTCCTCTCCCCACACCCCACGTCCAGTCATTTCTTTGTGTGAGTATTTGACTTTTCTACTAGACTATAACATCTGTGAGGAAGGTGCTATTTGCTTTTAGTCACCCTTCTGTGTTTTATTTATAGTACAATGCCTGGTCAATAATTGAGGCTCAATAAATGCATCTTGAAAAAAAATAAGCGAATTTTTGATTTGTAAATTTCAAAAGGCAGGGGCTGTAACTTACAGCTTAACTGCATAGAACCTAAATGCCAGAGAGACTTAATGCTTGATTTCCAGAGAAGAAAGCTGAGTATTTAATTTATCTATACAAGAAAGTGTTTAGGAGAATAGCAATATCTACCCAGATAATTTTTATTGGGAAGAGAGGGAAAGTACAGAAAACATTTCTTGAAACAGTGATGTAATTAGAGTTAAATAGCGATCATAATTTAAGCAATCAGAGTAATTACTTAAATTGTTTATTTCCTTTTGAATTGTAGAGTCATTGTAACAAAACCTCTTACTATATTTTTTATACAGTAAAATAAAATTCATTAAGAAATATAGGTATGGGCAGGCAAAGGAGGCTATTAGTGGCCGAATTTGTTCCAGAGCACTTTCTAAAGACTAAATAAAATTGTGCTGGCCTATTTATGAGTTAAAAATATACACTATCTTGTTTGGCCCGTTTTTTGTTTTACACTCTCCTGGGAGCCCAGTGGAACTGTAGCTCATTTTTAGCTCCCTCCCTAGCTCCGTATTTTCCATCCACCCAGGCTGGATAGGAGTGAAAGTCACTTGCTATCGTCAGCTGCATTGGAGCAGCTGAATCTCTCTGTCCCAGAAGTAGGGAAGGTAGAGGACTTTCCATTCTTAGCTAAAGCTAGTTGCTTTGGCCTCAGGGGCTAATTAAGTATTATAAACACTGATTAAATAAGGTGGGTCCTTTCCATCACCATTTTCCAGAGAAGGAAATGGAGGCACCACACCTGGGAATGATGTTTGCAGACTCAGGAAGACAGTTTGCAGTTGCTTAATTCCTTTGCTTTGCAAATGCCAGCAGAGAGCACTGGAGAAGTTAGGCATAGTTTGAATACTATTCAAACAGGTCACATTTGGAGGCTGAGGTGTCTCATTAAAACTTCCTGTTACTGCTATATATCCCTATGCTGTATATCCAAATCCATGACAGAAGCGCTGTACGTCTCCTGTCTTAACACCTAATAGTCCTTGCCAGATGGAATGAAAAAGTTGATTATACACAGCTTTGCCAACGTCTCTTGACAGGAAAGAGCAAAAAAAATCCTCCTGAACAAATGAAATGTCAGTCAAAGCTCAAACACATTAAAGCAAGATATGCTATATTATTTTCCTAGATTAGAGATTAACTGGTTTCTAATTAATTCTGAAGATGTATAATATTTTAGCATGACTGGTTTTAGGATTCAGGAATATCCTTTAATCCAGTTTTGTTGTTGTTGTTATTTTTTTACTCAGGTGCCTACCTCCTTGTAAAGTGGGTATTATCATGCAACTGGAATCTTAGCTTTTCAGAAAGTCACTGCTTTGGGAATTGGAAGAGGAGCAGAGCTCAGGATTTCTTCTTTCTTTCTTAATGAGCTGTAGTCTATAAAGTGTTAAAACAGGCCAATATTTGAAGGGGGAAAAAAAAGAGTTTGAGCTATTCACATCTTGACAGTCCCCCACTCCCACCCTTGCTCTGAGCTCAGGTTTGCCTCACAGGGATGTTTCAAAGAAATTGGGTTGTGTGGGTGGGAGGCAGGGAGGAAAAGGAGGATTTTAGAATTAAATAAGACTTTTGAAATGGGTTGCAAATTTTCATTGCAGGGAATGTGTCATTAGAAATCACTGGAATTGGTGCAAGTTCTATCACATTCGCATTTATAGTTTTCAGTGGCTTTTCTTGATGGTTGGATGGGGGTGGAGCTCTCCATGTCTACCCATTGACTCATGGGATCTTAAAGGAGAGACATGTTTCTAACTCTTGCTTTGGGGAGAAACTATAAAACTGTAGTCCAGAGACCTTCAAATGGCCTCCAGTCTCTTCTTTAGTATAGAATTTTAGAGCTAAATGTTACCTTATGAATTTTTCTAGATGCTTGCCCCTAAAAATGTAACTGGAGGAGCAGCAACATTGCTGTAACAGAGGAGCTTGCTAGGATTGTAGAATCCCCACCCCAGACCTTCTGAATCTCACCCTGCCTTTTTAATAAGATCCTCAAATGACTCCTAAGTGCATTAAAGTTTGAGAGGCATTGCTCTAGATGAAAATCCTTATTATATAGATTAGGAAGCTGTGGGCCTGATCTGGGGCATTATTAGCTCTTGTTAAAAGAACCACAAATCAGAGCCTACTCTTCTGCCTTCTCTGGCCATACTGCTCTTCCCCATATGACACTGCCCCTCTTGAACCTTGAATTCAGTGTTAATTGTGTATTTGTGATCACTAGTAAAAAAGCAACTGGCCCCCCTTTCACATAAACAGATACTGTGTCTGGGTTTCTGTGATCTCTAATATCATTGCAGAAACTGTTGTGCCCGAAGTCGCGAGACCCCAGTAAGTGACCACCGGAGTCCAGAGTCAAAGCCAAATAGCCAGGGTCACTTTATTACGAGTTCGAACCCGGACCTCTCCGCTTTGTACAATGGCAGGTAAAGAGAGAGGCCCCGACTGCTGTTTTAGGGTTTCTTTTATAGCGAGGTACAAACAAGTCACAGAGAAACAGTAGTTACAAGCTTATTATTGGTTAACATTTAAAGTTGAACATTCGGCAGTTTCTGGCTGGTTCCCGCCTTTTTCGCAACCTCAAACGGCTGGGGGTTTTCCAGATAAGTTGTTTGTGTAAGCCCGGGGAGTGGTCACATGCATGTATGTTGCAACCTCAAACGGCTGGGGGTTTTCTAGATAAGTTGTTTGTGTAAGCCCGGGGGGT